>NW_028317813.1:19746250-20115000 GCF_062004578.1 Staurois parvus
AGTTGCTGCCATGTGATTGGCTGATTAGCAATTTGTGCTACCAAGCAATTGACCAGGTGTACCTAATAAAATGGCAGGTGAGTGAACTTTTCTACTCTTGATGTGGTTGCACCACACAATGTCCAGTGAGCTGTATTTTTCTGCCCACCACCATACATATATGGTATGAACAGGGTATATGGAAAGCAATTGCAAATACATTAATGTGTGGTAATGTGCAGAAAATTGCAGCTCAATGGACATGGTGTGAGACAACCACATCCAGAGTAGAAATGTTTGTCTAATGAGTTAAAGTGGTTGTAAAGTCTCACAATTTTTACCTTCATGTATTCTATGCATGAAGGTAAAAAACCTACTGTATGCAGCAGCCCCCCAGCCCCTCTAACGCTTACCCGAGCCCCATCACAATCCAGCGATGTGCACGGGAGCCTCAGCTCTCCAGGGACTCTCCCTCCATCATTGGCTGGGAGAGCAGTGGGAGCCATTGGGGCCAAGCCGTGGCTCTGTGAGTAAATGGAAATGCAGAGCAGCTGCTTGGGTGCCGCCATAGCAAGCTGCTTGCTCTGGGGACACTTGGCAAGAGGGAGGGCCCAGGAGTCCCGGAGGGGCTGTGGAGGATCGGGGCTGCTCTGATCAAAACCAATGCACAGAGCAGGTAAGTATATATATATATATATATATATATATATATAATTATTATTATTATCATTCAGGATTTATATAGCTCAGGGGCAGACTGACACCTCATGGGGCCCCCGGGCAATAGGGGATCAAGGGGCCCCCGTGTCCTTGCCCACACTCAAACCACACACAAAAAAGCCTATGAAAGGTACCAGGGGCATCTCATGGGACCCCCTACTGACCCTGGGCCCTCGGGGAGTGCCAGAGTTCCCAAATGGTCAGTCCGCCCCTGATATAGCTCCAACAGTTTGTGCAGTGCTTTACAAAATGAAGGTAGACATTACAGTTACAATACAATTTGGTACAAGAGGGAACAGATTGCCTGCAATATCACTTTATTGTGGGCTAATGAAAAGCTGGAACCCCACTGCTAGGGTCAATTTGTACATTTAATGAGTCCAGCTTTAAATCAGCTAAATACCTTACTAAAAGTACAAAGTCTCAGCTGATTGGAGAGCTTTAGTTCTGACTCAGTAGAGGGTGTGTCAGACTTCTGCATAAAGACCATTGCTTCCACCTTCCATACAGCATGCTGATAGGGGACAAACTTCTCTACTTTTGATGTTGTTGCATCACACCATGTCCATTGAGCTGCATTTTTCTGCCCACCACCATACTTATATCGCATGAACAGGGCATATAGAAAGCAATTTAATTGTACAGCACCTAAGTTGTTAGGTGTAAAGTTAGCCTTGGACTTTACACATCTATTGATTTGACATACCTAAAATGTTTTTAGCTGATTTAAACTGCAAAATCAGTTAGGCTTAGTACTACCCTGTTGAGGGCCGTTGAGTTTTCGGGTCCCCCTAAGCACTGCACAGCCAGCCAACACACATTTTGCACACTTTCATCCACAGCCAGTAAACAGTCCATGAGCTTGTTTTTGTTGTTAATACCATAATGGTTCTTGAAGAATGATCTCCCTATGCTGATTTTTTATGGAAAATACGGAAAATTCTTTGATCTAGTAGTTAGGAACTCTATTGCCTTATGTGGATCCTCAATTGCCGAACAACTACTTTATTTGGAGACGCCGAATGTTTTTAAGTGATTTTAATATTACCTGTTTACCATATCTATGTCTAACCTCTATATGATCCATGTGATCGAATAAAGTTTTTTGAATGATAATATTACTCCGCTTGGATTTTCAAGTAACCACTTTTGTTTGAGCAGTACTGCATCTGTCACACTGCTATTTTTTGTTAGGTATATGGAATGCCCAATGGAACTGACACGACTTGGAGGACAAATTCTTAGATACAAAAAGCCAAAAATCCAGCAAAAGTACAAATAGACCAGATCCTAGGCTATCTACTCCTTCAGGAGTGGCTCCTAGCTTCTGAAGAATCAGCACACAGTCTTTGCAAGGAGTACTTGATTCTCTTAAATTAATCTTCACAGGCCCCAGATGAAAATCTCCTCATCCACCTAGCTGTCTTGAGAGTATCCCAGTGCAAGGGAATCTGAGACACACAAATAATGCAGTCCCCGGGAGAACTAGTTGGGTATAGCACCTGACCACTCCCTCCTTTCTTTGGCCCAGGGGGTGTAGAAGTACTCACACTGTCCTGTTCCTGTAGGTTTAAAGGTTGAATCTGATTTTAGGCCTTACGCCGGGTTGGCTCCTTCCCTGCTGACAAGCTATATTTTCCCGGTAGACTGTGGGACAGTGGAGGTCCTTATTTCCAGTTTCCAGCCTGTATGCAGCCCCCCCCCGCTCTGGGGCCCCCTCCCAGGCTCCACACCAGCAGTACTTCTGCACTTCATCTTCCACCTGAATCCCCTTGCTAACCAGGCTCTCTCATATTTAAGGACTGATCTAGCCATCATGCCAGGCCCCCGGCCTGACGATTGGCCAGATTCCTCTAATTATGCAGATCAGCCCCTCGTCACCCCCGCCCACTGGCTTCTTGAAACTTCTCCAAGTTTCTAGAGCAGGGGGGAGGTGTCTGAGAACTGACCAGCAGAGCCCTCCAGCCTTAACCTGAAGTAACCTTGCTGACTCACTACCAGGATGACTCATAACTATACAAAAAAAAAACTATTGTTACACATATTTATTTTAAATTAGTTATGTCTTTACGTCTGCTGTGCATCTTTGGCTTCAGTTTGTTATAATAAATATAACTCCCTACTCTGTGCTTGGTTAGGCAACATACAGTATAAAACAAGCAATAAACCAAATAATAACCAGCTGCTGTATTAATAATTATTCAACTCTAATTTGCTTAGCATGTTATAATAGTTTGGGCTCTAACTTGGAATACCTACAGAAAATAAAAAAAGATCTTTTTCCTTGCAACACAGAAGATGAGAACATATTTTGCTGTTTCTATTAGACCTATGGAGACCACGGCCATCTGTACATATATCTCTGCATAACAATACCCACGAGGCCTCTCGGCGGTGCTTGCAGCCGTGTTAGCATATCATGTTCTTAGGTAGCCACTACTTCTTTACTGGTGTTGTTCTATTTTTTATTCCTATAATCCTTAAAGAAGAGAATGAAACACATTGAAGTTTACGAGGTCGTAAATACCCCCACAAACTTTCAAGTCCCGAGGCTGCAGCTATTCTTATAGAACTATTTCTTGCACAGTATCAGAGACTTGGGTTTCTATAGCAAATTTATAGCATGCTCAGTTCACTTCTTTGGCTCTAAACAAGATTATTTTTAGATACAGTGAGAAGAAGAGGATCTCAAAAGTTGTATGTGGCCTGCAATTTAGGTTTTGCTTGAAGGGACTTTTATTGGACATCCCAGAAATCTGCAGGTGTCCTCATCAATTCACATACCCCATCTGACCCTATTCTGAAAGATGGTTGAATCAAAACATGGCTACACTTTGTTGAGAGGTTACTATCACGGTAGAGGTGCTTAGGGCTGTATCTGGAAATCATACTGCTCTAGCTTTATGAAGCTAATAGGGTATTCTTTTAAAACTGTTTTACTTCCCATCCTAATAGTTTATTATTAGAAAATTAAAAGTAAAATTAGAAATTGGGGCAGAATAGTATCTGATTTATAAGAAAAGCACATTTTGGATTGTACAATTCACTAGTCAAGAGCGTGCAGTTAAAGCAGAACTCCAGTTGAATATTTTCTTTACCATGCAGTGGGGCTGTGCCACCACTGCATAGATCGAGTGCGCATTTTTCTAGGGGTGAAGAGTGAGCTCATACTCACCTGACCCGCCAATCCTAACGAAAACTGTGCTCCCTCGTGGTCCAGCGGTGGACTGTTCCTGTCTGTGGAACACACATTGAGCATGCTGACATCAGGGACAGTCTACTTACAAGACCACTGGAACCTGGGGGGTAGGCATTTTCCGAAAGGACCGGTCTTGTGCGGGGAGGATCATTGGGTCAGGTGAGTGTATCTTCAGTGTCCTTACACCTAGAGTAGAACGAGCATTTAACCCATGCAATGCTGGAACAGCCCCACTGCATGGGCAAACATTTTTTTCCCAGATTCCTGCTTTAAATATGAAAATGGTTGCATGTTATTTGAGCAACAGAGAATCTGGTGATTCTTCTCAAAAGCCCCTGTGTCTCCACTTCTTCTTGATGCTACTTGACATAACAATGAGTGTTTACAGATGGTTGGAAAATTGAAATAAGACATGAGTTAAACCGTTTTTGATACTGCTTGTTGCTGTCAAATTGCCCCCCTAGGCTCTGGACCACATGTACCCTATGAAAAATAAATGTATGGAAGAGGATGATAAACCTACGTTGTCATTTTTAAAGTGATTTTGTTTATATTTTGCTTTCTTGACACCACAGAAATGTGCTGCCCTTTAGCAGATAAACAGCAGTGCCATTAATTGTTAGTGACACCCTCACGCATCTGCTGACGTGCGTGGTTTCACAAGCACCAAAATTCACGGTGCTGTGGCTCGGTGCGATTTTGAAAAAAGGGCATGGATTTTTTTTCCGCATTTATAGCGCATAGAGCAGCCCATTGAAATAAATAGACTGCCCTACACATGACATATATCTTTATCCACTCCGTCAGTACACATTTGCATCCTAAATTTCCCTGCTAACCTCTGCACTCCAAACCTCCCCCGTCCTCTCCACTCCACCACCCCCACCTTAACTCTACATGCCTCCTCTGCTCATCTTTGCACTCACCTTCCTTACCTCTGTACATCCCCTTCTTGCTTATCTGTGCACCCCAAACTGTAATTCCTTTTCTGCCTACCTCTGCACACCCTACACCCCACTTTGCTTATGTTTTCAGAACAGGCTGATTGTAGGCTCATTGACCACGGTTGCAGGACTTTGAAACATGAACCTGTTTTCCACCCCAGTAGACACCATTCAGCAGAGGTGATGGTGGCTGGAACCTCAGTGGGGCATAATATACATATGAATGCCACATTGCTGGCACTATTTACATATGAATGCCAGTTATTTACATGTGAATGCTGACACAGTCTGTACCAATGAGCCATTTGTATGTGGCAATAGGGCAGAGCTGGGCTGCATAAGTGACATCACTTCACACTGAGGTATCAGGACACAGCTATGGATGAAGAAGAGACAAGGGAATGTGGACAGTTGGCAAGTATGGGGCAGCTGCTTTTGGCCCCACAACAATGACTGGCCCATGGCAGATGCCCCTTTTACCCCTCCTTGAGGACAGCCCTACTGATCCTCCTCTTCTTTGGTCCCCTGCCGGTGCTTAGTGCCTAGTGCCCCCAGTGCAAGCAGCTTGTTATGGAAGCACACATGCACGCTCACTCCAGAGTTGCTGCTCTGTGTGTCCATTCACACACAGAGCTGTGGCTCAGTCCTGCCTTCTTTTTCTCCTCATTGGCTCACTGGCTGGCTATGGCTCCCGCTGTTGTCTTAGCCAATGAGGAGGGAGAGTCCCCAGAGAGCTGAGGCTCTCGTGCACATCGCTGGATCGAGATGGAGCTCAGGTAAGTATTAGGGGGGGCCTGGGGGAGCTGCTAATCACATAAGGTTTTTTAGCATTCATGCTTAGAATGCATGAAGGTAAAAAAAACCTTGAGCGTTTACAACCACTTTAAGGTCATATTATAGACATTCCCCACAATAGAGGATACCTTGTAATTTGATGTCCTATGCAAAGCAATGCAAAAAAATGTTGGTACTGTATAAATGAAGTGTTTCTATATTGGATAAGCCTTTTTAACCTCTTCCTGACTGCCCTATAGCAGATACACTGCTACAGGGTGGCACGGGTTTGCAAAATAATGTATATATGTGATTTTGCATTTTGGGGTAGGGGGTGTGCACCCTACCCACGCTGCCATTCGCAGCCATGACTGTCAATCACTGGGTCCCGGCCGATGATTACTCGCTGGCGCCCGGTGATTGCCAAGGATCTCCGACAGGGAGGAGAACTGTATATAAACAATACAGTTCTCCTCCCTGTCAGTTCGTGCACACTGCTTTGGATAGCTGTGCACAGCCATCCAAAGAAGTGTGATTACAATAGAAAAGATGATTATTTTCTTACAATTGAGGATATTAAATTACATACTGTAAAGGAAAACAATTTTAAACATTGAATTATATGTAAAGGGATAATTCACATATAGCTTGACAGTGATGGGGCACTGCGCTTACACACTACATGGAAATGCTAATTACTTTAGTAAATATAAACTGCTAAATACCTTTTCTCATCAGCAGTATATAGCAGTCTTGTGACTTCTATCAGTGTCTGGCCGAGCACTTGTTAAAGATTGTGGGAGGAGTTTTCATTCTGCTCTGACTGTCCTTTGAGGTTGCATGATTCCTGACCTCCTGTCTAGACAGTGCAGATTGGCCTTGTGCTAATCACATGCACCCTCCCAAAGAAAAAACTCTCTAGCAAACCACACCAAACTGAACATGTGCAATGTGACTCCTAGAGCTTTGTACTATCAGCAGATGGATTGTGGACTGTAGAAGAAAGTGAGGCTCAGAGAAAACAGGATCAAACATCCTTTTTACTTAATGTAAAGGATTAACCACTTGGGTTCCACGGTGAGTATAACAAGCATGTTTTACTGGACATACAGGCTGATTTTACTGTTGTGGGTTTAGTAACACTTTAAGAGAAATTATAATGGATGATCACAAATTTAATTTTTTTTTAATGTTTATTAGTTATAGCATTTCTACTTTTCACCAATTAACATTTAATAGAGGCAACTCTATGTCATTTTTTATGTAGAGAAATCATACAGAAATACTGCTTTATTCCATACAAATAATTAAGGAAAGTAGCGGCCAACAATGGTCATCTTGGCCTCAGGGGCTCAGAACCAGTTTTCCTCGTGGCAATCCATTTAGTTCCACCCTTGTTTTATTCTACACTGGCTAAATACCTGTCAGGCATGTATTGATGCATTTTAAATTTCAGAACCAAATATGTCAGCTGATTTTTCCTTTATATAGATTACTTGATCAGTGATTAGGCATTTGGTCACATGGCTAGCTTCTGGTGTTTCTTGGGATATACAGTTTTGCAGCATAAATATGCAAGTCTTCCCTTATTTTGCCTTGTATGACTTGGAATCAAACCTTTTGATTGTGGTTACTGCAAATTAATGCATAAACGATAGTGAAGTGCCATTTGCCATTTATTTTTAATGGCATCCCAGTACACCATAATGGACCTGCATTTTAGCGTACCATAATCCAGAGATGTGAATCAGCTTTATAGATAAGGCCGAAAAGTCCTTAGAGAATTTAAAGCTGCATTTGAAATGCAGTAAAGAAAAACAATCAAAGTATGACACCATTTTAATATATATACAATGGGCACACACACACATATATATATATATATATATATATATATATATATATATATATATAAACACAGTGTATATATATATATATATATATATATATGTGCTATAAGCTTAATTGGAACATATGTACATCTAAGCTGGGAAGAAGGTATTGAAAGGGGAAATAAAAAAAGGAGATACGACTGGAAATTAGAAGAGAGAGAGGAAGGTGGCAGTAGAGTTTAGCTTGGGAAATAAAAAGAACATGTTTATAGATTACAGCACAGGAGAAACAAGTCTGAAACACAGAGGAAATAAGGTAGAAAGAAATGAATGAATTAAAACACAGTAATAGAAATCTCAAGCAAGTTTCAGAAAATAAAAGGCAACAAAATGGATGTAATGACTATGTAATGATGGTATTGATGGTATTACAATAAAGTGCTGCTATAAAAGTTAGCTAGAGAAAACTGGGAAAGTTATAAAAAAAAAAGAAAGAAAACTGAATAAAGAGAAAGGGCATGAGATGCAAAATAGACAAAGGACGAAAAATTAGAAAGGAGAGAGCAATAGAGATGCGTGGCAAACACATTACTTGTGATTTATTGTTGGAATCTGTGAGCAGAAGTATCTAGCCAGCCACTCATACATCACAGCAGACAGCATTACCACTGTTTAACAAACAGGCCCTGCGTCCCATGACATTGTCAAAAGGCTTGGAACATATTTGTCTGAGGCTAAGGCTCAGGATCAGTAGCCCAACAAGGATTTCAATTATTCAGTTGACAAACAATCACCAAGATGTCCCTTGCAGAGCCAATATTTTAAACTGCATTTCATTAAGGGTGGGGGGAGTACGGTGAAATACATAATGGATGCTAAATAAACCATTTTTTATCATTGATTTTTACATAATTAAAATGTCAGTCCACACACAGATGAAATTACAGCAGTGTATATAATATGTGGCAGCTTGCTAATTCTTTTTTTGTGGTATCTGCATTAGTTTTCTTTAGACTTTTTTTTCTTTATTTTTAACTGGTGATCCAGCCAGTAACACACTTCCTGTCTTAGGGTGTCTCCAGTCTAGAAGGGGGAGCAATGGAGACACCCTTGGACAATAAAACCTGGGGTGAGAGTAGTGTTTGATGCATTAACAAATTTAGTTGGATTCAAATAAAAAAAATGTAACTCTATCTAACACATTTTGAGCAGTTACAGCAACTTTTTTTTTCATTTTGGGATAAAGGTTTTACTAAACCCACAACAGTAAAATCAGTCTGTATATGCAGTAAAGCATGCTTGTTATACTCACTGTGGAACCTAAGGGGTTAATACTCCGCGTTGTGTAAAAAGGCTGTCTGATCCTGACTTCTCTGCTCCTGCTCTTGTTCAAAAGTCCACGTCTTATCTCCTGATAATACAGACTGAACCATAGCCATTCTGCAAATGCCCAGTTTAGTGTGTATTGCTAGAGAGGTTTTTTTTTTTCTTGGGAGAGTGCGTGTGATCAGCATAGGGCCAATCAGCACTGTCCAGGCAGAGGTCAGGGGTTCTGCATCCTCCTAGAGCAGAAAGAATACTCCTCCTACAAGCTTTAACCAGTGCTCTGCTGAACACTGATAGAAGTCACAAGACTGCTCTAACTGCTGATGAGAAAAGGTATTTAGCAGTTTACACTTACTTAAATAATTGCACTTCCATGTTCTGTGTACTGTGGGAGACCAGATAAAGTGAATGCCTGGGTTTAGTAACACTTTAAATGAAGAAAAGCTGATCATTGTAGGCACCTCTGTCAGTTGTAAATGGCTTGTCTCAACACTCTAATACCACTTTTGCTGGACAGATTGGTCTGGCATAGGAATTTGAAAGTAAACAGCGGTTTTTTGATGTCCCTTCTTGATGTCATTGGACATTTCGTTATTTGACTAATACAAGTCAGCAGGATGTCTCTGTTTATGTGTTATTGTTCTGCTCTGCCCCTATTATTATATTTATATTTTGGGCTTGTTATATTCTTAAAAACAAAACTTTCCTAATAAAAATATTGAAACAGAAAGTAAACAGCCTTATTGGCCAGATTACCAAGTGAAAATAAAGAAAAAGAAAACCAATGCAACCAACATCATTTTATATATATATATGACATATAAATGTCATCTCAAAGTAAATGCACAGAGCACTGGGCTCATTATAAACCTTGTCAAACTAGTGAAACCTCCATGAAAAACATGTACTAAACCTATGTTCACACCTATGCAGGTTGCGTTTGAAGTGTTTCTGCATTGCATTTAGCATTTTTGCACTTGCGTTTTTACATGTTTTTGATGCGTTTTGCAGGGGGGGTTCATTTCTTTAATTTTTTCTTGTTGCTAGGCAGATTTAAAATGCATCAAAAAACGTGGCAGAAACGCAGCAAAAATGCAGCAAAAATGCAATACATGCTTTTCTGCAGCGTTCCCATTGAAGTCTATAGAACCAAAAATGCAACATTTTGCATTCAAAACAGTCCCTGACCCTCTCCAAAAAACGCACCTGGTGAAAACGCGGAGATGTAAACCTTTTTCATAGGAAATCATGTTAAATGGACTGCTGTGCGTTTCTGCAAAAAGCTGCAGAAAACACTTAGGTGTGAACTTAGGGTTAGACAAATAGGTAGGGTCCCATTACTGGCCTGTGGAATCTGACTTTTGTGCATACACACTTTGGCCAATGGGTCAGATACAACAGAAAAGAACAGATCAATTCCTACATACATTTGGGTCAGTAATTTCAAATTTATTGAAGCCAGGGACAGGCAAGCAACTAGCATTTTGAAGAGAAGGTAAGCAATTCTCTCAGTACAGGTTTTCTATTAACACACTATAATGAAGACATTAAGTAGCAATCTAATTTTGTTTCTGATCACTTAGGATTTTTGTATGCATTCAATTGGATTGTTCTATTTCAACCTTGCAGTTAGATAAGGTTGTAAATCATAGGGAGGATTGGGGGGGATAATCATTGATCGTCATTGAATGGTCAATGATTAAATACAGATCAGCTAACAAAAGCAGCCCTGACCTATAAATAATTGTCACAGACAGAGCAAATTTGTTGTTGTTTCCTTTTAATGGATACATACTGTAGGTTACTATTGTAGGGACTGAATTTATTATTATTATAAATTATACAGAATTTATATAGCGCCAACAGTTTGCTCAGCGCTTTACAATATACCGGGAGACAATACAGCAACAATACAGTTCAATACAAGAGGGATAAGAGGGCCCTGCTCCTTGGAGCTTACAATCTAGGAGATATTTATGACCATATTCCAATATTACTATTATATAGTCTGTATGTGTAAGATGAGCATGCGCGTTGTAGAATGTAATCATAGTAAGAGCAAATAAGGCCAAAGTTAGTGTCCAAGACTGATGATTTACTTTTTCAGAATTATTGTAAACCTGAACTCCAGGGAGACACAGCCCCCTGATTGTAGTGGTCTCTGAGAGTGCATCCACTGATCCATGAGCCAGTCTGATGGGGACAATTAATGTGAGAGGCACTCCAATGGTGGCAATAATTAGACCCTGATGGGGAAAAATGATGTAAGGGGGCACTCCGATAGGGACATTTGATGTTATGGGAAACTCTGATGGGGACATTTGATGTAAAGAGGCACTCTGATGGATACACCTGATGTAAGATTGACTCTCATGGGGATATATGGTGTAAAGGGAAACTCTACGGGCTGCAGCTGACTTAAGGGGGGCACTCTGATGAGGGCAATTGATATAAAAGGGCACTCTCATGCAGATAGTCGATGTGGATCTGATGAGGATATGCACACAAGCTTCTATGTGTATGTATGTAGATAAAAAGTACCTTTCATTAGTAGTGAGTAACTATTATCTTATGCCATTGCAGGATGGTGTTTAATAATTTAATCAGAATAAATCAGTTAATATATTGATAATCAGTATATATACTGAAAATTATTTAAAAATACAGAATAGCAATAGGAATTAGTATTGTGCATGTGCAAATATCTCCATGATGAATGACAGTGGAAGAATAATAGGGAGCCATAGGAATTCCAGAAGATAAGAAGATTCTCATTGCTTATGTTGTCACTGCAATCTCACAATGGCATTGTTCAAAGTTCTTCACTAATGGCTGTTTATGTGACTGAATGCAGTATATCTATTCTTGGTAAGCTGACACTACATACAGTAATCACAGCTACAAACTTCTCATGTGGAGGCCAGCCAGTGGGATACTGTATTTATGTGATTAAAGGTTGTCTAGGTCATCAAAACACAATCTTGCAATGTACTGGTAATTAGTAGTGACTAATGGCACTTGGTTGGAAATTCTTGTTCTAGTTTTAAAATGCAAGAAAATTTTACTTGAACATTAAAAGCCAGCTAAGATTATTTCCTATATGCCATCTACTTCCTGCCATGAAGTAGAACTCCAGGTATTAAAACAACCGATTAAGCCAGGCTCCCCCTGTCTCAGGTCACTCTTTGTCAAATAGAAACTTTAAAATACTTTTTTTTCTACTTTGATTAATGTTAGTAAAAATAGCTTTACTACTGATAAAAAGCATACTTTTTATTCTGTAATTTCTCTTGTTGGATATGAAACTAAAATTACGATTCTGGTACAAATGCAACACAAAAAAATAACAAAAGAAAAATATATTATCAGATATATATTATCAGAGGGCCTTACTGGGCAGGAAACTCTGAACATAGATCTGCCACTAGTAATGCCCACTGACAGGATCAGAATTTTCCTTACCCCACCCCTGTATCCTGGAAAATTACAGGGGGGGGCATGTAAATGGCAATAGACAGGAATGTCTGTGCTACACAGTCTGTCACAAAGCATTTTGTAATTTTTTTTTAAAGCACAAAATTGAAAAATAATCTTTTATTTCCAAAAAATTGCAGTGCTCTGTACCAGAATCATTCTTTTAATTTCATGTTCAACAGAACAAATGATAGAATAAAGTTAATAAAATGCATACTTTTTACTTCCAGTTTTTTTGCGCTAACTGGAAGTGATGTCACTGGCTTCGCCCAACTAATGGCATCACTGGTCACGTGACTTCTTCAGAGTCAGGAGTCCTGTGACTCACGTCCTATTTATAGACAGTGACGTAATTTTCCGTAAAATGAAGCGCAAAAAACGGAAGTGTGGTGGTAAAACTCCATGTGCGGGTAGGGAATACTGTTTCTGATGTTTTTACAAGTTGTGAGTGCATTGTAATAGCAATAAAATTGTTTTTAACTTTATATATGGGGTTCCCCTTCTTTTGAGCTTGACCTGAAGTGAAGACATCAAGGATTGGTCTCTTAAGGGACCCCTTGTACGAAGTGGCTGCTAACAGCTGGAGGAGGAACCGCAGGAATAATCTGGTAACCACTTGCCAACCACATAACTTACATACACAGTGGCAAAGCGGTCGGGTAGGACGCGTGTACGCCAATCATGCTGTGCTGTGAATCTTTACAGCACAAGCCGATCAGCAGGTCCCAGCCAATGATTGGCCGCTGGGACCTGCTGATTAGCTCAGTGATTCATGGACAAAAATCTGTGATTGTAAATATTGTTTTTTCATTCACTGTTAACCTCTTGGCGCTGGCCAAACGCAAATGTGGGCCTAGACGCCGAGTGGCCGCACATTTGCGTTCTATAAAAAAAAATATGTGCTGAGAGTGCACGCCTGCATGCTCCCAGCACACACGTTCGGTACTCACGGAAAGGTCCCGATCTCCTCTTGCGACCGGGGACCTTTCCCGATCATGTGACCACCATGACAGCGAATCACAGCAGTCATATGACACTAAAACCCCTCCTGCCTCCCGGCTTCTGGAACCTTTAAAGGGTCCGGGTGGCGCCGGCGCCAAGGGGTTAAGTAGGGGAAAAAAAACAACAAGATCCCTTAGTAAAATCAGCACAGAGCACACACATTAACACTTCCTAGACACCCTTTGTGATGTGATATCAGTGGTAAATATTCAGTTCCCACTCAGTGTCAGTTAGTGTCAGATTGCCTTCCGCACAGTCCCGCTATAATTTGGTGATCACTGTAATTACTAAAATTGGCATTTGCAGATGCTTTTACTTTCATGTAAGCCAATTACTATACACTTATTGGGATTTTTTTTTTACCAAAAGCATGTAGCATAATACATGTTGGCCTAGATTTAAGAAGAAATTAGATTTTTTCAATTTTGTTTATTGGATATGTTTTATAGCAAATTTTTTGTTCTTTAATAAAAGCACCTTGTGGAAGATTCAATGTTTTATGACACTGAATTAGCACACTTTTCTTTATTTGTGGGGTTTTTTTTTTGGGGGGGGTCATTAGTAGCTTTGCAAAGTTATAATAATGATCCAGGATTTTCATGGAATGGTGGATGCATATATATTTTTATTTTAGATATATTGTTAATCTTATTGTACACTCCGGAGTTTTAAAGGGACAAAACATTTATTTTTTATGATATTGCAATATACTGCAAAGTGAATACTTCAAGTCAAGTGAATACTGTGAGAACAAGCATTCAGCACACAGGTGTGTACACAGTGGGGTTGATTTACTAAAGGTAATCATACTGTGCACTGCAAGTGCAGTTGCTCCAGAGCTTTGTAAGGAGGTAAAGCTTCACTTTTCAAATAATACCCAATCACATGCAAGGAAAATAAAAAAACAGCATTTTTGCTTGCACGATTAGATGATAGAAATCAGCAGAGCTTCCCTTCATTTCAGAGCTTCCCCTAAGATCTAGAGCAACTGCACTTTCAGTGCACTTGCAAGTGAACAGACTATTTGCCTTTAGTGAATAAACCCCAGTGATTCCTCCAGATATTCGGCCTCTTTCCAAGTCCACTGATCTCAACATAAGGGAGATCAGTATGTGCTTTTGTGTATACCTTCAAAAAGCACTAGTCATGCTGACATCTGCTTCATATAGCCATGATACCATAGGTAAAAGGTGAAATCTCTCCAGCAACAACTTAGCAGTGTCCCTCCAAAGAGAAGCCAAGGGAGCCGCAATAATATTATACCATAAAAATTTACTTTTTAAAAAACTGACAGGTCTTTACAGGATCAAAGTGAACACAGTCAAATGCCGAGATACCAGTCCAGGGCTAGATGGGACATCACCTGCTAGGCCCTTCCCAACATGTTTCGCCACCAATTAGCATCTTCAGCGGTGTGAAGGTTTCACTTTGCTGATCCCTGCAAAACAGTATTTTTTTTATTTTTTAAATTGGGTACATGCCATTCCTGGCAGTGTCCAGCCCCCCATTGCAATTATTTGACAATCTATTAGTCTTTACATTAGTCAGAACTGATTTTAAAGATTCAGTGCCCATTGACTCTAATAGGGCATTAACATTCAGAACTTGTGAGCTGTTTGGCACTTGTCCTACGAACTGATACCAGGTACATATAGCTCATCCCTAGTGAGTATGAGTCTTACCACAGACCCTCTTATGCTAATAGGCAGAAAAAAAAATAAAATAAAACATTTTTTATTTATTTATTTCAGGTACTTATATAGCGCTGTCATTTTACGCAGCACTATAATTGTATGTGTACAATCTATCTATCTATCTATCTATCTATCTATCTATCTATCTATCTATCTATTTATCTATCTTCTACATACATGCACATTTACTATTTTAGCTTCTGGATATACAGTAATTTATGATCTGATATCAGCTTGAATAAGGATTCTTCTTATAACAATCTATGATTGTTAAATGTTCAGTAGCAGAAAAAAACAGTAATGAATGGGTAAAGTAGCAATCAATAGGATGGACAACCCGCTTGGAACACAGCAATCTTTCTCTCCAGCAGGAACCTTTCCTCTCGTTTCTCATCTGCCGCTATTCAGCATTGCAATACAATTAGGCTCTACCAGCAAGCTGATGCTTTCTCCTGTGGTCCACCCACCTCCTCTTCAAGTAAAAGATTGTGCAGCCTTCCTCATGCATTTTAATGCCTTGTCTATGATCACTTTTTTCTAAATATGAAAAATAGGTCTCTGGAATAGTAGAACAGGGGGCACCGTGAAAGTTAAAAACAGGCAAGACAACAGCAGAATCAAGAACAATCCTTTTTACTGGATTTCCATATAAAACAATCATAGTGCACACACTGTTAACAGCCTGGTGCTTTTGGTCATACCAGAGACCAGAACTGAAGAACATGGCATATAAATTGCAAAATGTTCACATATCTTTTTATCAGAGGCAGACACAGCCTGTATTCTGCAGTATGATGGAAATTATATGCTGTTAATGCCATAATTATCTTACTTTTATGGGAGGCGGCATAATCAGAGCCTTTTATAACAGACAGAAGGTGGTCCCATAGCAGATTTGCATGGCCTATTTTGCTCTTGTTCGCTTTATCACTTTATATTATTATTATACAAGATTTATATAACACCAACAGTTTGCTCAGCGCTTTACAATATAAAGTTTTATTTTTTTAACATTAATTGTGGTTATTTTACCATTTTGATTCCTACCAAATGTATGTAATTTTTGATCCCTGAAGAAGAGGGACACTAATGGGCCCCCAAAACACGTTGGCTGTTTTATATTGTTTTTCTGAATAAAAACCTATATTACATGTTTTTGTACCCTCAGTTCATTAGTATGGTGCTCGCTTTAGACTTTGTATACAAATCTGAGCTCCAGGTTCACCTGATTTGGACTACAAACACCTCACCCTCTTCTCATTTCTATTACAAAGAGGGGTATGGCTTTGTAGTTCACATGATGTAGCTGGGAAATGCACAGACATTTCTGAAAAGATGAACAAGTTTTTTTTCTGTATGTGCAGAAAAATTACTTGCAAAAGCTTAAAAAAAATAAAACTAACCCCTTGCACACAGAGCATTTGTCCAGCTCTTCTAAATGCCTTTTCTCCTGGCAGTAGCGTTTTGGCAGAAAAAAAAGGCTTTACGTGTGTAAACGTGTCTGGCTGAGTTTAGGCATGTCAAGTGCTTGGGCATTAATTCATTTAATTGGCCAGAATAACAGTTTATTCTGGCCATTGAAATTAATTAACGCTCAAGTGCATGATGTGCCTAGCGTTAATGTGCATTTAGGTGCAAGTGGATTTTCTACCAAAACAGGGCTGCTCCTGGATGTACTGGCAATGTTTTTTTTCTCTGCCTCTAAATGCCTATGTGTGTATGGACACACGGGGGGGATTTAATAAAATTGGAGTGTGCAAAATCTGGTGCAGCTCTGAAGAGAAACCAATCAGCTTCCAGGTTTTATTGTCAAAACTTAATTGAACAAGATGGGACTTAGAAGCTGATTGGCTACCATGCACAGCTGCATCAGATTCTGAGTGCTCCAGTTTTAGAAAATTCCCCCCACAGGCTAACATGAAGGGGCTTTTAGAGGCAGAAAAAAAAGCATTGTGTTTAATGCCTAAGGACCCATGTACACAGAACTTAAAACATTTTTATAGGCATTTTACTTATTTCTTTCAGCCTGTAAAAGCACTTCTATGTAGCCTATGTGGTCATGTACACATAGGCATTTACAGACATATTAGAAGGGGAGCATTTACAGGCTGAAAAAGAAAAACCATCACCAGCGCATTCAGGAGAGGTGCTTTTGGGCAGAAAAAAACACTTGACATGCATAAACGCGTCTAAATACTAGACACAGGGAATCCATACGGGATCCATAAACAAACACCTGATTCACCTAAGTGGCTTAAGGTGAGTTTTTTAAGCAGCTTTTCTCTTGCCAGGAGAAAAGATATTCAAGAGTAATGAGCAAAGGCTCAGTGTATATACTGCCTAATAGAAATGGTATAGCTCAAGACTCAAAAAAGTGACTTCTTCTTTATTCAAGATACAAACTAAAATGTGCCAAACCGGGGTTGCAGAACATTTCTTTCACACATGCTTCTTCTGCTCCAGTGACTCATTTCTTCTTCTTTCTTTTTATAATAGCAAGACCAAGCCATCATTTTTCCCACTTACAATGACATTGGGGTTTAAAATTTTGTCATAAAGGCTCCATTTACTCACCTGAGCTCTAGAAAGTTTTACCCCCTTCATGACCAGGGCATATTTTGCTATTCAACTCTGTGCTACTTTATCTGACAATTGCGCGGTAATGCAACACTGTATGCAAATTTATATGATTTTTTTCACATAAATGAATCTTTTTTTTTTTGGTGGCATTTGATGACCACTGGGTTTTTTACTTTTTATTATAAATGAAAAAAACATTTTTTTTATATTCTGTTATATGTGTATGTAAAATATGTAATATTACTGTGTTACCTGCCAAATGGTTTGTAATATTGGCCAGCCATTCTTGTGATACATACCTCTGCTAGTCCGTAATATCCCACTGCTAATTTCTGGTTTAGCGATACTGCTTCCTCTGTCACCTCCCTGCTCACTTGCCATTAATAATGCTCAGTCACTATCCAAGGAGGAGGCTGGAGGTGAAAAGGTTACATAGAAAGTTGAATTACAGAACCAGGAAGATAAATGGCTAATACAGGTGCTACAGTCCTGGCTGTGGACTATGAAAACATTTACAGAATGTATTTCAGCTTTTAGCTGATGTTTCACTCTGATTTTAGGTTTAATATTAATTGCAGCTCTCAACTGCCAGTAGTGATGGGTGAACGTGTTTGGGTTTGATTTGCAGGTACATTTAGTTCAGCAAATATATCTAAAAATTTGCAGATTACAAACTTTATTGCAAACACCATTGAAGTCAATGGGAAGCAAATTTCAAAGCTTACAGGTAAATGATTGTCAAAGCATGGGGAACTAAGCACTGCCAGGGGAGACATGTAATGCAAATTTAGAAACAAAATTTGACATGGAGCAGCTCTTTTAATAAGGTTTACAGTGAAATATTAAACATGCATAATTCCTGTACTGTAAATAACATATTATAATTAGTTCCTGTATCAAGACACCACATTCCATTTAGACTGATCACTCACAAAAATACATATGTACATATTTGTAGTGTGTCATAAATAATGTACCGTCACTACAACAATCAAGCCAAGAAAAACTCTCTTTTATTCATAATATTGATAAATATAGATATAAAAAGGTAAAAAAGTCCAAACTGAGACAGTAGGCTCCTGGAACAATACAATGACCATTATGCCATATATATATATATATATATATATATATATATATATACATACAATGTGTATTTATATGTGTATTTATCTATGTTTATCTATATTTATTTACAAATAGATGGGATTTATTACAACCTTGATT
Organism: Staurois parvus; assembly: GCF_062004578.1. Lineage (NCBI taxonomy): Eukaryota > Metazoa > Chordata > Amphibia > Anura > Ranidae > Staurois > Staurois parvus. The sequence continues at coordinate 19,765,002 of NW_028317813.1, forward strand.
GATGTAGTGATGGTACATTATTTATTACACCTTAAACATCCTGTATATCTTGTGGATAATCTCTAAATAACATACTTGGGGGATGGCTTAGGCCTGTGGTGAAGTGTGAAATGCATGGGCAGGTGTCCCCTCTTTCATCCCTTTGTCTGAGGGGAGGTGCTGCCCTGAAAAATGCCTTGTTTGCCTTGTGTTAAATACACTCCTGCTGGCAGGTAAACATGTTTCACACTAAACACTGGGTTTATTCATTACCATGATCAGGTAATGTATAAGCACTGTCTTTAGCGTGAAACGCGTTTATCTGCCAGTACCCCACTGTATTTCCACTGTCTGTATTGGTTTTATCCTGGTTTGTTTGTAGTGCAGCCGATCAGACTTCCTTTGTTCTCAAGGTTGTACAGAAGTTGGTCTACTGATCAACTTCTGTACAACCACCCTGTCGGATTTTCCCTGTTCGGTCAGGGCCACCGGCTATAGCCTGCAGTGCTGATTGGCGTATTCTGATGGCACAGAATTCTACCTGCTGTCAGAATACAATAGCTCAATGGCGAGAATTCCCCCATCCACATCGAAGGTGTGGATGGTGGAATCGAGCCAGTTGAACCCATTGGTTGAATGAAAACAAATGACTCATCTATGGGCTGGCTAAGTGGTAGAAATCTATACACATAAGGTCACGATTTATTGTCTGTTACACCTTTTGGTCCTCATTTTGGACCTTTATTATTTCACCTTTCCCTTCACTCCCATATTCTTTCCATTTACTGATTATGTTATGGTGTATTATCTATTGTCTTCTCATCTCATTATTTGTTTTGGAATTTCTGTGGCATTATTGTGATTAGCGCAACATCAATTTTCTGTTTGTTGTTGTTTGCTAGTGGTATAGCCAGGTATGTGCTGCTGTCCCAATAGTCCCATCTTTCCTAGTAGCAGCACAAAAGTTTTTTTACATATTTTATACACATAAGATTAGTCTAATGAATGAAAATACCGCAATAAAATCATGGCACACATGTGGAGAAATTGCTTATCTCTGCACTGACAATGGGCAGCAACAGGCCTTCATGAAAATTTCCCAGCTGACTAGGTGAACACCTTTGTGTTGCATTAGTGCATGTTTTACGGCATGTTAGTGCAATGCAAGTGCAGTGTGCCGCTGTTAATAATAAAAAGGCAGTACGTCATAGCACACCACAATGAAATGGCAGTTTAGTGTACCACAACGCAGAGGTGAACCACTGTACAAACAAAAAAGGTGTACGTCCCTCAGAAAGGTCCATTGTGCTGCATTGGCAGTCCACCAAAAATGAATAGGCAATGCAAGTTTACATGCATATGGAAACACACTACAAAACCTTAAAGGTGGATTTAAAAAAGTGTTTCTATATCTATAATGAATCACAGACAGACCAATTGGACTGCAACTTGGTGCAACTGCAGATATTGAAATATTGCCATCCAATGTCTGTGGGTGCTTTCATACAATGAAGACCTATTAAACATAACCTAATGTAAACTGTAGTAATGATGTCAGATTTTCTGATAAGCTCCACCAGAACCTAAGGGGAAATGAAAAGGCTCCTAAGTAAAGTATTTCTAAAACTCTGACATAGGTACAGCAGCTTCCTGGTGGAGGTAAGGTTGGCTGAACTTTTGATTGATGAAGTATCTGGACTTCTTCCTAAGTGGCAAATACAGCAGCAGTAGCATCAATGCACAAAGTACCCAAAAAATAGACAGAAAATAAATGGACGAGGGAGTCTGCCAAACAACACAACAGCAGTTATCCATCAAAATCTCCTGTTATATTTTCAGGGAGAAACAAGCAGTATGTTATGAAAAGCACACACTGGCATCTGAGCGGATTTTTAACTAGCTGAAAAAATATTCCTACAATAGTTCTCATAACATAGGCAGTATTATACCACGGTTACTATATGACTCATGTATGTACTGTATAAATACAAGGCGATGAAATACCCCTCTTAACTCCCTTTACTCAAGGGAGAATAAGATGCTTTAAATACATTCATGTCATGCATACAATATAATTGTAATACAAGTTCCAAATGTGATATCATTTTATAATTAGAAACGTATTCTTTCTTGCTACATTTTTTTATATTTTAATTTTATATTAGGTCAGGGGTAGGCAAACTTTGGCTTTCTTTTTTGTATCCAAATAGCTTGTGAAGAGATACGGTTAGATAATGTTCACAAGGGCATCCGCTCACCGGTTAATTTGAAAAAAAAAAACTAACAGTGGGAGATAGACATAGTGCATTTACAGCTTGTTAGGGAAAAGTGCTTCTGTATGCAAAGATGGCTTTATGTGATGAAAGAACCTGCCTTACTGAGCTGAACACCAAAAAAAGCCGGAAAACTGCAGGACTCACTTCATGTCAAACACAGCAGATCCATCGAAGTATAAAGAACTGCTGTTCCTCAGCAAGGCACAAATGCTCTGCATCTATCTTCCCTACACACCCACGTTAATCTAAATTCATGATGGGGAAAAAGGGCGATTTACCTATGTGAGCAAGGCCTTAAAGCCCAACTCCAGCAAATCTGAAAATCCTTCCTTGTAAAGGGGCTGTATCCTCACTACAAGCATTAATTGCTTAGGGGAGAGTAAAACCATTTTTACTTACCCAATCCTCCACTCTCCCAGCAGCTGGCACTTTCTCACGTTCCGGCAGGGGTCTGCATCAGTCTTGATGACGTCGGGAGCTTAGACCATGGGTGAGAAGATGCTAGAGAGACCGATCTAGCAGAGTGGAGGAGCTGATGATCTATGCCCCCTAGATCTAAACAAGCAGTTAAGCTTAAGCCCCACCACAAGGGAAAATCTTCACGTTTCCTGGATTTCAAATATAACTTGTAATTACTGTACATCTTACAGTAAAGATATGACTAGAACATGAAATGGGGAAATTCTCTTCTTTGAAGATGCACAGAGCAATAAGAACTATACCGGTACATATCTACTGAACAAAGGGAGTTGGGAAGGTTTACATGTGTAGTGCTACCCCTGTAGGAGCCACAGGAACACTGTCCTGGTCTTCACAAATACTTTGCCCCGCAGCCAGGCACATAGGCTCAATTCTCCAATAATTAGTCTAGGGGTGTTGTTTTTGTTCTTTTTATTTTTGATGAATTGGGATAGGGCTGAGGGAGAGGAGTGTGGTACTCCAAATTAGGAACTATGTACATTGAGGACTATGTCTAATCTTCATGGCAAGCTGTATTGGAGTCCTTTCTTGAACTAAACAGTGGACTTAGGCCCCATGTATACGGGACACTTCTGAACAATGCAAACTGACTGCTGGAAAACATAGGTTAAAAAACGTCTGTTTAGCTGCGGTTGCATAACTCGTTTATGCACGTTTGTGTGTGTTTGCGTTTAGAAGCGTTATTTAAAGATAAGCACAGGAGAACCTCCCAAATGCCCAGAATGCACTGAAAAGTGGTAAATTATTAACTCTTTCATACTGTTTCAGAGAAATACAGAGAGTAGAAGCAGAGACAGCAGTATGTGTTGAAATTAGCTTAGGTGTGAGTTGCTCATTAACATTTCTTTTTTTTCCAAGGGTGGAGTGAGTCAGTAAGGTCACCTGGCAGGGGTTCTTCATGATGAATTTGAGGTATGAATGGTCATTAACATATCGTTTCCAAGGGTGGGAGAGGTCTGAGGTGTGAATTGGTCATTACAGTGTGTGACAAGCTTGGTAGGAACATCCTATATTCCGTGTTTTGTCCATCTGAGTACCTTGAAAACGCTTTGCGTGCATTTGTCATGATGAAAAAAGGCTCTGGACAGCATTGGGAACTGGAAGAGTTAAAACGCAAACGCTTATTAACGCATTTACAAGTGTTTTGTGTTTGAAACGCTGATAAAATCAACTGCTGAATGCAAGTTTTCTGCATTCAAAAAAATGACTGTAAACTCAAATGCCTATAAATGACTGTAAACAAAGATGTGTACATGGACACATAGGAAAACATTAGGGTGAGTTCAGGGGCTGCTGAAAAAAACGCTGAACAGCTCCTAAACGTGAGTTTACCAGCTGCAGTGTACATGAGCCGTTAAACTTTAGGCAATAGCAACAAGTAGTAGCAGTAACAGCAGTAACTTCTTTAGAGCCCAGAGCAGTGTCCCTTTAAGTAGTAGTGAACAGGTGGGCAAAACTCTTCGGTACACAAGCCAGCGTCCACTTTGCTAGACCCGCAGCTGACTTTCTAGCACTAGAGGGGGTCAAATAGCACTCAGTATCTAAGATGCTTTAGGAATGTCTGTACTCACAAGGCTCAAAAGCAACTGGATGCCTTCCTCCATGATACCAGACCAGATCTTCCGGTGACAGCCCCTCAGTCAGCATAGCATAATCTGGGTCTCAGCAATTCAGGCTCTCAGGTAGCCCACCAGAGGCATACAGCAGTAGCTGCCTGGTGGGGGGGGATGCCCTCTCCCAGACTTGGGCAATCCTATCCAGTAATGACCCTGAGCCCTGTGTGCTCACTGAATATATACAGTTACCCAGCATGCCTAAGGCTCCATGTGCACTGCAGCTGATAAACTGACATTTAGGAGCTTTTCTGCATTTTTTTCAGCAGCCCCTGAACTCTCCCTAATGTTTTCCTATGTGTCCATGTACACTATGTCGTTTACAGTCATTTACAGTCGTTTTTGTGAACGCACCAAACTTGTGTTCAGGAGTGGATTTTATCAGCGTTTCAAACGTCTAATGCTTGTAAACGGGTAAACGCGGCTAACCGCATTTATAAGGATTTGCGTTTGGAAATTTTTTTAATTCTTCAATTTCCAGATGCTGTCCAGAGACTTTTCCCGGTACTCAAATGGACCCGGTACATCATAATTTGAGGTTTCGCATGAAAGAAAATATGTTAGACACTGCTGCAATAATTTCTGCAAAGAAATGAGCTGGAACACATCCAAACACTACAAAAAAAAAAGACAGCTAATCTCAACAAATACTGCTCTCTCTGCTTTTGCTCTCTCTATTTCTCTCAAAATGTCTGAAATAGTTAATTTTTTACTGTTTTGCAGTGCATTCTGGGCATTTTGGAAGGTCTCCCGAGGTTATCTTTAAAAAATGCTTCTAAACGGAAATACTCATAAACGCGCATAAACGCGGTATGCAAATGCGGCTAAACAGACATTTTTTAACCTACGTTTTCCAGCAGTCAGTTTTGGTCGTTCAAAAGTGTCCCGTGTACATGGAGCCTTAGAGTCCCTCTCCCTGTGATAGTCTAAGGCTGTATCAATGTTCATGCTGCCATATAGGCTGCCATATAGGTTTAAAATTTTTATTTATTTTTTTAACTCTGCCCCTAATAATGTAAACATGTTTCATATATTATTATTAGCATGATACTAGCACTAGTACCCTACAAGCAGATGTAACCAGATATTTATGACTACGGCAAGACGATAACCAACTCTAATGTAGTGCAAGTACAATGTGTAATAAGACACAAACACAAGTAATGTAAACAAACTATAATACAAAAATAAATAAATACTCCTGCGCCACAGAATATCTATAGCCCCAGGTATAAGATGCTGCTGTGCACTAGTGTAAACACCAAAAAATCAAAAACAAAATTAATGTATTTAGTGTGATTTATTTGATTGGTATAGGTATTATTTTCGCTGGTTAATTTTGTTTTTGAAACTATATTACAAAACAAACACCCTAGTGGAAACACATGTGAAATAGTGTAACCTAACTATCTAAATATGTACTATAAAAAAGGAAAGGTTATCGGGGAGGGCAGGCAGACCAGAGTAACTCTGGAATATAGGGTAGTGGGTAATATACCAGGCGGGAAGAGGGCCAAGACAGGTAAAGGTACAAACAAGGGTCCAGGAAATGCAGGCACACAGGCAAAAAATACTGAAGTGCCATCAATGAGATGGAGTAGGAGCTAAATCGTCTTCCAGCAGCCAGTTTCACTTTATTAAACCAATACTAAACACTATCCCTTTTCTCCAAATATTATCCCTATACATCCACTATTTAATGGCCCTGTAACCTATTTTCATTAAATTGTTTTTTTTTTCAGTGTTTTTCTGCCTTCTTTTAATAACCTCTCCCAAACTTCTAATTTTCCCTTTCACTTCTGTTTGTTTGGAATGAGCAGTGCAACCTAGTTTGGGTCATGTGCACTGCTCTATGCACACTACGAATGCCATAGTGCATAATCCTTAATCCATTTCTAGAGCAAGGAAGAGAGGGTTGGCTATATCCTTACATACAGTGGGACCGTGGAGAACAAACATGGCCACCCTCTGACAGCAAGTCTGATCACAGCAACAAAAACAAACAAATAAATAAATACATAGAGAAAGGAATTTGGAGATCTGGAGAAGGCTTAGCAAGTGAAGTTACTTTTTGGGTTAAGAATACATACTTGAATAGATTTTTTTTTAAACCAGAGTATAGTGAACCTTACCTCTTCTTCTGGACTCCCCCACCAGTGCTGTCCACTCCTCCTTTCCTACATGTGCCCCTATTGCAAGCCATGTACTGAGTGGGCACCCATGCTTGTGCCCACCCAAGCCGAACCGTGTGAGTCCATTGCTTGGCCCTGCCCCTCACTCTTTCATCACAGAATTTGAGGAAAGAGGACTCAGGTATGTGTTTAGGGATGGGGGAGCAAGTAGGGGGGAGTTTTTTTACCTTAATATATAGAATGTGTTAGGGTAAAAATGTTTTGTCTTTAAAACCACTTTCTTTGCACTAAAATTGCAGCACACTAGTCAGGAACCACAGTGCCACCAGCAAGTAGTCTGGTTGACCTGTATGTTCATGACAGCTATGACAGCCTTTAAAAAAAAATTATATTAAATTGCTTTGCGTCCTAGTAGCCTACTTAACTATTATCTAACTGCATTATCCTGTCCTAGGCATGATATAAATATTTTCCTTTTAAAACCCTTTCATAATACCGCCCCACTGTTTCTGCTATCAATGACTTCTTCGTTAGAAGGAATAGCGGGGTATTTTATGAACTCTTTCATAGCAGCATCAATCTATAAAATATAGATATGTTAAATAATAATGAATCTGATACTGAATAATTTCACAAAACACTGTTCTTTTCTGTGAATAAAACATCAATTGTTTCAAAGTATAATATCAAAACGTATCCCCAGTTGTGTACAGCGTCATTACAATGTCCCTTTTTCGTACATTTGAGTAAAGCCATGAGCCAACGCTTTGCACACATAAGTCTGTGACCCTCAATACTTTCTCTGTCTTTGTCTCCGCCTCAGTAGTTTGGAAACAGGTTCTTTAGGATTATCATAGTGGCCCCTGATGAAATAACAGTGTCACATATACACAAACACACACACATGCCTTTCTGACCTTTTTATATCTCAGCTGCTTCTCTTGTGCAGAAGACCACAATTAGTCTTGGCCTACTGGTACATGAGAGGCCATGATCCATAAGTGCCTCCTTAAAACATTTGCGTCCTACTACCAAACACCAATAATTAGGGTATAGAAGAGTGACTGCAGCTCATAACTCAAGTTTAACTCAGTTTTTTCTGTTCCTACAACAACCAACGCTATATAGCACCATGTTGTGAAGAGGTCTTCACACCTCAAAATACACAACATTGCTATAGCACTTATGTTTCCAGAATACCTAATTTCAAGTGAAGGGTTTGAGAAGTGTCTCATTTGGGTGGTAAATCGAACACAGTATCAAGTGGTCCTTGGTTGACAACCAGCAGCTAATGAACACCCTCATTTGAACTAATGGGAGCACTTGGCAAGTACAGTATGTGTATGCATTTGATGGACATTTGATAGTTTTATTATTTTCTTTTTTTTTTTTTTAGTTCTGAATGCCCTGCTGTCATAAATTTAACTCATAGGCAATGCTGTGTTAATGTTGAAAGATTATAAAAAGCTGGCATTGTTTGGCAAACATTGATTGGAGCTTGGGAAAAACATTGGAACATGGAATATTTTTGGAGATATACAGCTTTATTAAGACAGATTAAAAAGGTTCGGGGGTCAGAGTTATACCAGTTTCTGGTTAATTCAATAGCTTGAAAATGCAAACTCTTTTTGTTTCTTCATCAGCGGCGATAAAATACTGGATCGGAAACACACACACACAGAAAGAAATTATTTATGTTTCATTAATAAGTTTATTTAGTAAAAATAATAATGTTGGTATGTGGCATATGATTTAAATACAGGGGTTGGACAAAAAAATGGAAACACTACATGATTTGCATTAGGCATTTGTGTGAAAGTGACAACGTTTTGCTCTGAAAGCAGAAGCGATGTAACACTCTTTTAGTTCCACTGTGTGATGAGACACCTAGCTAACAGTTGGGAAGCCTCCCTTTCAACATTCACTGCATGCGCTACTAGTAATACGGAGTCATATCAGAGCGTACGGAGCTTCATAGAGGGCAAATTGTTGGTGCCCACTTAGCTGGTGCCTCTGTGACTTAAGTTGCCCATTTATCTGCCGTGTCGCGATGTACAGTATCAAAGATTATGACAGCATATACAGTTTCCGGTAAAACATTGCTTGATAAGCATAAGCTCAGTCAACATGGTCAACTGACCGAAAGAGACAAAAGGACATTGTGCAGGATTGTGACCTGGAATAAGAAAACAACTGCTGCAAAAGTGACTGCAGAGTTTTATATCAGTCACGTGAAGACTGCAATTGAACTCTACAGTGTTAATATGCATTTTACCATAATATATGGTATGCACACAGTTAAACTTTTTGGCGCTGTAAATCTTGGCGCCCCAACACAGTAACAGTCATTTTAGTACTGTGCATTTTGCTGTGCTATGTTGATAAAAGAGGGCCTGTGTATCATATATTCTTCGGTGAATCTTTAACCCTTATGAAGGACTTAAACTATGTAATGAAAAGATGTTCTTTCTCTATTTTGACTAATAAAAAAGACAAAAATAGTTCAGGTTTTGCAGAAGAATATTGCTGTATGTACTGTACAAGGCACTTGACAAATAAAGGGTTTTTCTTTTATACCAGACCGAAATCTAAATGGATTTTATAAAGAAATTCTCACTGTTGCATTATAGATCATATTTAGTAATGTAAATATGCTTTTCGAAGCTCCAGTTTTATTATCATGCTGAAAAACTTTGGACACAACTGTTGCCTTCTACTTACAGAGATAACAAAATATTTTTAATATTCTTGAATACTTAGAGTTACTTATGGCCCTGTATCTGCTGCACAATACCCTGTAGACTTGAGAGACATGTCAGTCGGCACTCTCTACCATGTGTCCAGAAAATGTATTTTCTTTCCACATTTTTCTGGTCTAACGTGAACACTTTTCCTGGAATAATTCCCCTCTCTGATGATGTCACTGGGCTCCATTATGGGCAATAGATGTCTACAAGCTGCCATATGTCCTTCCCAAAAAGACCCAACAAGACTCTAGAAAATCTGCCAGTCACGCAAGCCATTTTCAGGGGTAGCATATAAACCTGAAGTTGTGATACACTCTCAGTTCTTGCAATATTTCATCAGTGATTCTCATGATCACTGCACAAGTTGACCTTTCCATACCTGGGAACTCAATGATATGCCCTTGAATATACAGTCAGGTCCATAAATATTGGGACATCGACACAATTCTAAAATTTTTGGCTCTTTACACCACCACAATGGATTTGAAATGAAACGAACAAGATGTGCTTTAACTGAAGACTGTCAGCTTTAATTTGAGGGTATTTACATCCAAATCAGGTGAACGGTGTAGGAATTACAACAGTTTGCATATGTGCCTCCCACTTTTTAAGGGACCAAAAGTAATGGGACAGAATAATAATCATAAATCAAACTTTCACTTTTTAATACTTGGTTGCAAATCCTTTGCAGTCAATTACAGTCTGAAGTATGGAACGCATAGACATCACCAGACGCTGGGTTTCATCCCTGGTGATGCTCTACCAGGCCTCTACTGTAACTGTCTTCAGTTCCTGCTTGTTCTTGGGGCATTTTCCCTTCAGTTTTGTCTTCAGCAAGTGAAATGCATGCTCAAATCGGATTCAGGTCAGGTGATTGACTTGGCCATTGCATAACATTCCACTTCTTTCCCTTAAAAAACTCTTTGGTTGCTTTTGCAGTATGCTTTGGGTCACTGTCCATCTGCACTGTGAAGCGGCGTCCAATGAGTTCTGAAGCATTTGGCTGAATATGAGCAGATAATATTGCCCGAAACACTTCAGAATTCATCCTGCTGCTTTTGTCAGCAGTCACATCATCAATAAATACAAGAGAACCAGTTCCATTGGCAGCCATACATGCCCACGCCATGACACTACCACCACCATGCTTCACTGATGAGGTGGTATGCTTAGGATCATGAGCAGTTCCTTTCCTTCTCCATACTCTTCTCTTCCCATCACTCTGGTACAAGTTGATCTCGGTCTCATCTGTCCATAGGATGTTGTTCCAGAACTGTGAAGGCTTTTTTAGATGTCGTTTGGCAAACTCTAATCTGGCCTTCCTGTTTTTGAGGCTCACCAATGGTTTCCATCTTGTGGTGAACCCTCTGTATTCACTCTGGTGAAGTCTTCTCTTGATTGGTGACTTTGACACACATACACCTACCTCCTGGAGAGTGTTCTTGATCTGGCCAACTGTTGTGAAGGGTGTTTTCTTCACCAAGGAAAGAATTCTTTGATCATCCACCACAGTTGTTTTCCGTGGTCTTCCGGGTCTTTTGGTGTTGCTGAGCTCACCGGTGCGTGCCTTCTTTTTAAGAATGTTCCAAACAGTTGTTTTGGCCACGCCTAATGTTTTTTCTATCTCTCGGATGGGTTTGTTTTGTTTTTTCAGTCTAATGATGGCTTGCTTCACTGATAGTGACAGCTCTTTGGATCTCATCTTGAGAGTTGACAGCAACAGATTCCAAATGCAAACAGCACACTTGAAATGAACTCTGGACCTTTTATCTGCTCATTGTAATTGGGATAATGAGGGAATAACACACACCTGGCCATGGAATAGCTGAGAAGCCAATTGTCCCATTACTTTTGGTCCCTTAAAAAGTGGGAGGCACATATGCAAACTGTTGTAATTCCTACACCGTTCACCTGATTTGGATGTAACTACCCTCAAATTAAAGCGGACAGTCTACAGTTAAAGCACATCTTGTTCGTTTCATTTCAAATCCATTGTGGTGGTGTATAGAGCCAAAAATGTTAGAATTGTGTTGATGTCCCAATATTTATGGACCCGACTGTAGTACACCAGAATCTCCTCTTGATATGCATGCTCCCATCTTAAGCTGGCCACACGCTAGTAGAATTTCTTTCAAAAATGCTCATTTTAAAAATGTTTTACCATTTTTCTAATGGCTAGTGAGGCCAATTTTTTTTTTTACTGTAGTGATGAGAAAACTTGAAGGAGCAGGATGGAAACATTTTAAATGTCCAACAGTGAATGTGGTTTCATTCTAATATTGACTTTTAAAAAGCAATTTTTTAGGTACTATTGTACAACATTTTACACAAGAGTTTATGAACTTGCTTGCACAAAAGAGTAATTCCACTTTAGTTGAGAAAAAGCCTTTCCCTCTGGATGGTCAATGTACATTGCAAGGATTTTTACCAAACTTTGTTGCAGATTCCTACCTTTTGAAAAATAAATATCTCTTTCTTTGTCTGTCTCCATGTGCAAAGTGAATGTGAATTATAATTTTCTGTCAGCTGCTAGTGTTCTAATAAGGAAAGTGGCAGAGTCTCAAGCTGTGCTTTATCTTTGGGAATATCTCACAAAAATGAAATTTTTGTTGCAGAGGATGCCCAAAATCTGACTTGTATCTCAGTACAAACTTCTGGGAAAGTCAGTAAGCCAATCACACAAGCAGGAAATGATTTTTCTGGGGGGGTTTCTGTACACCATCTGTATACAGAAAGCTTCCAAGTTGTTATATTGCATTGCATTTTACAGAAATTTACAAAGCTACAGATTGAAGAGTAAACATATTTTGTTGTGTAGCAATTGTATATGCTATATTCATTTTTTTTATTTGCTATTTTTTCCCATGAAAGCGGAGTTACTCTTTAAAGATGTTAATTGTTGTCATCAGTGTCACAGGACAAGATAACTCACATGTTAGTTCTGCAAGTCCACCTCAAATAAGCTACTTTGGATGGGCCAAGTAATCACTCTACATTTATGTGGTATCTAATAATAATAATAATAATATTATAACACTTTCTTGTCATTGTAAAATAAAACATACAATGAAATTTCCATTTGAGTTCCCTAAGTAATGCAAGACCTAATTAATGAAGTTACCAGGACTGACCGTTTGGAAACTCGGGCACTGCCCGAGGCCCCGGGGTCAGTAGGGGGCCCCATGAGATGCCCCTGGTACCTTTTTCATAGTCTTTTTTGAGTTTGGGCAAGGACACAGGGGCCCCATGATCTCCTATTGCCCGGGGGCCCCATGAGTTGTCAGTCCGCCCCTGGCAGTTACACAATAAAATATAAACTATATACACATTAAAATAATAAAACCTATATAAAAAGGAGTATATATCCTATTCAAAATTAACCAATTCCTTCTAATTATATAGTGATAGATTCAGTTCAGCTTGTCACTTATATAACAAAATGTAATTGAAAAGTCTATCTCTCCCTGATATATGTTAGCATGTAGTAAGGGGAAATTCTAGAGTAATATGAAAAGTGTAGTTATTATACATAGCTATTATTCACAATTATTTGTGACTGGTTGGACTACAATAAATATATATCAGACTAATCTTTTAGGGTCATCGCACTTCCACATTACTATAACTGTTGGGACTACAATAATAATGTTGCATTGTGTTTAGCCAGCAGATGTCTTCTTAGAGCATATCAAAAGTCAACACATATTTATTTGATTTTGAATGAAGTTTTCTATTTTTGCCATCGTTTGCAAAAAGAGTCCAAAGTGAAGGAAATGCCTCCTTAGACAATTTTCTCCACTGGAAAATCTTCTCATCTATCCTTTTTCTGGGGACAACTCAAACTTCTGAGTTTTCCCTCACTTTAAATTAGGAACACAACCAAAAAAACGGGGGCACTATTCCTACTTGAAGATACCAAATCTTAAATATTAGATTTATGAAACTCCTTAATCATACAAAAGAAGCTACAGGACTTTAAAGGTACCAGGTAACAATCTAACTGTGTATAAAAAAGTTCTCAAATGTAATTCTTCCATTTAAAAATCCATGATAAAATATGTGTTACATGCTGTTCATTATACATCCATATTCAAAGTACAATATTGCACTCCAAGATATCCCAATACTTCACTATAAATGTAAATGTTTTTTCTTAATCCATATTACCATAGCTTCAATGTGACTCTTGGGTCAATGCCCGCGTCTTCAGCAAAAGATGGGGAAATAGTTTTCTCCAGAAGAGCAATCAATCAATAAGCATAATGTTACAAGTTTAAAATAACAGGGTGGTGTTCCCAGTAGTAGCTGCATCACATTCTTCAATATCTTAACCACAGAGGAGGGCTCCATATTCCAGCAGATCAAGGGGCAAGACCAGTCAAAGCTGGCCTTGCCAAACACCCCCATATGTGAATACCGGCTACCGACAGAGCTAACATAACTAACAGACCGCCAGAAGTAGTTTGTAGAAGAATCGGGGGTTGACCTTGGTTGACCTGAGCAATGGGTTGAAACGGGTTGAAGCTTGATATCCAAATACACAGTTGCTATAGAAATATGGATTAAAGTGGTTCTAAAGGCTGAAGGGTTTTCAGCGTGCAGTTATCCCCTCAGAGGAGGATCAGGGCTGCTTTGTGCAAAACTATTGCACAGAGCAGTTAAGTATAACATGTTTGTTATTTTAATAAAAAAAAAAAGCTCATGACCACATTAAAAAATTTGTATTGAGATATCCTGGGTTGAAATATTGTACTTAGAATATAGATGCATAAAGAACAGCAAGTAATCCATACTCTCTTACTTTAAGTCTTAGTTATTATGGTCAGAAGGACAACTAGAAAGGGCAAATCTATTTAAAAGGGGCACAGAGAGCAATAACCCTCAACACAGCACCCAAAAAACTCTTTAACACTCTACCCCAAAAGAATTGTGGCTCTAGACACACTTCGATGTATTTTTATAGGAAGAACTACAATAATTTAATATCAAAATATTCTTTATACTATTGTTACTTACTATAACTTGTAAAGCATTGGCTAGTAACAGGTTAATAATGTGAGTCTAAGCCAAGTCCCATTAATGTTCTCCAGAGACTGTTTAAGAGGTTTCAGATCAATCCCTCATAATGAGCCGTGTGCAGGAATCATGAAATTCATGAGCGGCTGACCCATCGTTCAGGTCCCATCGTTACATCTCGCTGTCTCCCAGGCAGATCAGACAGGCAAGCTTGTAACCTTTTCCCTTTTGTCGTCTATTTCCCTTCCTTGTCATTTCGTTTTCGCAGCGCTAGCAGTGTGTGAGAGGAAGATGATCAGAGGCACAAGCCGAGAAAAAAAGCAACTGATTTGGTATTTAAAGGTGTGGTTCAACTTAGCATCATACCTAGGATTTGCTATAAAGTGAAAGAACTTCACGTATCAAGTCTGCTGCACTTTTTTTTTTACATTTGGGTTTTCATTATATCAGATTGCAAAATAGTCATTATATTTAATCTCCAGAATAAAATTCCTGCAGCGTGTACAATATTTTTCAGCACAAGAGAGAAGTGAATGGCTCATCAGAACTTCAATGTTTGAACTATAGATTTAAAACCAGACCCCAATTTTTGAACAGGCCAAACAAGCATACACCTAGTTATCCCTGGTTGCAGGGTGGATCGGACCATGTCTCAAAGCTAAAGTGCACTGTAACTTTAGCAATTACTAAAATGTTTTCCTTAAAGTGGAACTAAAAAATGCAGAAAGGTAGACTTGTAGGTGGTGTGCAGCATGGTGCGGTGGCAAAAATTTACACAGGCATGTGCAGTAAAGAACTTGTATTAAAGTATGCAGAAACAGTTCACAACAGAGCACTAGGGGCTAACCCAACAGATGCACTTTTCAGCAAAGTGAGTGAAGCGATGCTCAGCCGGGAAGACAGCACCTGTAAGGAGAGCAGAATGCGGCCTGGCTGTCTCGTGCCCAATGGGGAAGATGTACAAAGGAGTCTCTGTCTCTAAGAGGCGGCATACTTATCCCTAGAAAATGTATATTATATAGGGCGCGCTTGTTAGAGCCCAACCTCTGTAGCTGTAGGATAAAGGTTCCAGATGGATATCAGGGATGGATGGATGGGAGCAGTAACACTGAGGCAGCTCTTCTTAGAGTGGAAGCAAGGCTCTAATGCAGTAAACATAAAAAAGAGAGGAAGGCGCCTCTAAGTGCAGTATGGACAATTTATTAATGAACAATAGATAAATTGTACTTACAAGAATAGTTAAAGTCTGAAGAAGGAGCCTACTGAGCATGCGCCGAAACGTGTTACTGCCCCCTTCACCTCATACGTCCCACTCTGTTCTCCAAGCCTCATTTTGATACACAGACACATCCTAGACTTTACTTCCTGATCCTATGGACAGAGTTTGCTGCTGGACGGCTGGATGTCTCACCTGGATCTTATTACACCACACAATGAGTCTTTTTAACTATTGATCTTGTAAGTGCGATTTATCTATTGTTCATTAATAAATTGTCCATACTGCACTTAGAGGCACCTTCCTCTCTTTTTTAGGGATACTTATCCCTACACTGCCCACATGTGAAATATGCACCAAATCCCGGGAGACAGCACCAATAGGATATCTTCCCCAGTGACCCAGAAAACCATAGGGGAACTCTGTTCCTCTAGACTTCCTCTCCAGCAACAGTGCTACTGCGGAGAGCACCATCTACAGTGGAGAAAGTATAAAAAGCCTACAGGCTTTTTATAACAGACTGGACTCTGTAAGCTTCTTTTGCCATAAATGCTCCTCTTCAGCCTGTCAGAATTTTTTTCTAATAGTACACTGAGCCACCCATGCAGTCCCTGCACATGTACAGGAGTTACATCATCCTGGTACAGCCAATAAAGGCAGCTGAAGATTCTGAACCCAGAAAAAGACCAATAGAAGAAGCACTGACAATGAGAGGGAGTGTGTACATAGCATAGCTGGAAGGGAAGGCTTTACGAGGTAAGTGAGCCATAATGTGCAAATTTGCCTAGCATACTTGCATATTATGGCAATTGCCCTGGGGTTCTAAAATATTTATGTGCTTTACTTTCACTTTAACATAATTTTTTATATGACTCACATTTTTGAAGACTTGCTCTCACATGTTGTTGGTGTTGTATTAAATTTAAGGATTTGGAGATTATTCCCAAATAAGGGTTTTCTGTAACTTAGTGCTATAACGTGTCTCATTAAAATTAAAATGAAAGATCCATTTAACTGGAAGCCCCCACCTTCTGATTAAATAGCACTTTCCCTGATTTCTAGCCATTCACAATAAGTGTTGATGTTGTCACTGTGCCTCAGCATGGGATTCCAGGGAAGCTGAAGATGCCAAATCTCATGAGGATATGTTCTAGCACTATGCAGCGCAGCATTCTTCTGGGATTTAGGATTCACAGTTTTCACAAGATGGCTGGGTTATATCACCTTTTCTTAGGTGAGCCAACTAGAAGCCAGAGTGCAAGGTAAGTATTTTTTTTTCATGTTTCTTATTTTTTAACATCCTTCCTTTATCAAGATTTAATTAAGGGTAGGTGTTTCCAGATAAGCGTACCTTTTTATATAAAGTCTGCTTTAACTATTGTTGAGACAATATATAAGCCACATTGTTACCTGGCTCATGCACTTCAAAATGACAGTGTCTGTGTAAAAGGTACCCAGAGACCCATGATGCTCACATTGCCAGTTCCCCCCTGCTTTTCTTGCCTCTATTGTACATGGCACTTACTGTAAATACCTAGTGTTGGCTAGGGTCAGACACTAAGGGGTTGATACCTACATTATTAGTGCCCCCCTGTTGTAGATAGAACTTAAATCCTTAGTGTTGGCTATGGTCAATCACTAAGAGGATCACCTCTCCTTCAATCATGCAGAAGTGCTTGGCCCCAATAACTGGCTGATAGACACTGAAGCACTGTCACATGCTCCCATGCACCCAGAAAGCAATTGGTATTGTCATGGCTACAATAGATGCAGGACTGGAAAGACAGCATTGACAAGCTGAGTATATAGGGTC
Source organism: Staurois parvus (assembly GCF_062004578.1). Taxonomy (NCBI): domain Eukaryota; kingdom Metazoa; phylum Chordata; class Amphibia; order Anura; family Ranidae; genus Staurois; species Staurois parvus. Next base: position 19,782,274 of record NW_028317813.1, read on the forward strand.
CTTTACAAAGACACTGTCACTTTGCCCTGCAAAGGAAAGATGACTGTTTTTTTTAAATTGTAAAAAGGAGAACAGCGCAATGTTGTCCTATCTGAAAAAGGTCTTTACTGATGTATCACTGATGAATGATAGTATATATGCACCTATGATAGTATATATATCCCCTACCAAGACAGCTGCTCCTTAACGTTTCACTAGACTGGCTTGATCACCCTGACAGTGTCTCTTTAACATATGTTGAGAGATTACTTACATCAAGATGATCTATTGGGAAATTCAGGCATGTGACAAGGATAACTGGGCTGAAAAACTGGGCTTGGTCCTTCTAAAAATGCTAGGTACCTGGCTGTAATACTAATCCATTAGCCTCAGTACCTTCTGAGTTGGTGACCTTGAACAAGTATAAATATCAATGGATTGTTTTTTTGTTCTGGGTTAATGTATAAAAATATTGAAGCCAGAGACAGTCAGGCAAGCACCATTTTCAAAATGAATTTGTCAGTGAAAACATTCACATATCTAAGTGCAGTTTACTCTTATTTATTGCTACATTTTGTTTTAGTATTATTGCAGCATGCCCAGTGGCTGAAAGAATATATTGATGTTGCTAATGTCAGACAATTTGGGCTTTACACTTAAAAATTCTATTAGAAAGGAATATATATATATATATATATATATACACACACACACACACACAATGCCTTCAAAAAGTATTCATACTTTCCATATTTTGTCACGTTACAATACAACAAAAAAGGAAAATGTAATTTATTGGGATTTTATGTTATAGACCAGCCTTTCTCAACCTGGGGTGCCTTGAGGTATCTTCAGGGGTGCCTTGGCAAAATGTCTAAAAATTGATCAAAACTTGTACACAAGCCAGCATGTGGAATAAGCCTGACTTTTAGTTACACAAAACCACAGGTTTTCATTGTGCACCATTACAACCTTCTAACCAATGTCCTGGCAACCATTTACATGATCAACTGATAAGGAGGATGTCAGCTGTGTGCACAGCATCCTAGTTTTACCCTCCCCTGCCCCCTCCATCAGTGCTGGGGTCACATTAGCTCAGTGATGGAGAAAAACTGAGGGAGAAGAGAAACACTGGAATACTAGTCAGTACCAGTGTGCAAATGTGTATTTGCTTTGGAAGAATAAATCACCTCTAATGTTGGGTGTCCTACATGTGTGGATGTTGCTGTGTTATATAAAACTATTAGAATAGTTTTTCACGTTTTAGAATGGGGTGCCCTTTTAAAATTGTGGACAGTCTTCAGGCACCCTATTTTAGAATGGGGTGCCTGAAGACTGTCCATAGTTTTAAAGGGTGCTTCGGGACTGTCCTTAATTTTAAAGAATGCCTTGACCGAAAAAAGGTTGAGAGACACTGGTATAGACCACACAAAGTGACACATGATTGTGAAGTGGAAGGAAAATAATAAATGGTTTTCAACATTTTTACAAATAAATATATGAAAAATGTGGCGTGCATTTGTATGTATAAAGGTGTGGAGAAGTTTAAAGCAGGGTTAGGTTATAAAAAAATATCCAAGCTTTGAACATCTCACGCAGCACTGTTCAATTCATCATCCGAAAATGGAAAGAGTATGGCACAACTGCAAACCTTCCAAGACTTGGCTGTCCACCTAAACTGACAGGCCTAGCAAGGAGACCATTAATCAGAGAAGCAGCCAAGAGGTCCATGGTAACTCTGGAGGAGCTTCAGAGATTCACAATTCAGGTGGGAGAATCTGTCTATAGGACAACTATTAGTCATGCAGTCCACAAAGCTGGCCTTTATAGAAGAGTGGTAAGAAGAAATCATTGTTGAAAGAAAGCCATAAGAAGTCCTGTTTGCAATTTGTAAGAAGCCATGTGGGGGACACAGTAAACATGTGGAAGAAGGTGCTCTGCTCAGATGAGACCAAAATTGAACTTTTTGACCTAAAAGCAAAACGCTGTGTGTGGCGGAAAACTAACACTGTACATCACCCTGAACACACTATCCCCACCGTGAAACATGGTGGTAGTAGCATCATGTTGTGAAAATGCTTCTCTTCAGCAGGGTCAGGGAAGCTGGTCAGAGTTGATGGAAAGATGGATGGAGCCAAGTACAGGGCAATCTTAAAAGAAAACCTGTTAGAGTCTGCAAAAGACTTGAGACTGGGGCAGAGGTTCACCTTCCAGCAGGACAACAACCCTAAACATACAGCCAGAACTACAATGGAATGGTTTAAATCAAATCATATCCATGTGTTAGAATGGCCCAGTCAAAGTCCAGAACTAAATTCAATTGAAAATCTGTGGCAAGACTTGAAAATTGCCGTTCACAGACGCTTTCCATCCAATCTGACAGAGCTTGAACTATTTTGCTAAGAAAAATGGACAGAAATGTCACTCTCTAGATGTGCAAAGCTGGTAGAGACATACCCAAAAAGACTTGCAGCTGTAATTGCAGTGAAAGGTGGTTCTACAATGTATTGCCTAAGGGAGGCTGAATACAAATGCATGCCACACTTTTCACATATTTATTTGTAAAAAATTTTGAAAACCATTTATCATTTTCCTTCCACTTCACAATCATGTGCCACTTTGTGTTGGTCTATCACATAAAAGCCCAATAAAATACATTTTCACATCTTTGCTTGTAACATGACAAAATGTGGAAAATTTCAGGGGGCATGAATACCTTTTCAAGGCACCGTGTGTGTGTGTGTGCGTATATATATATATATATATATATATATATACATACACAGTGCATCCAGAAAATTTTCACAGCTCTTAACGTTTTCCACATTTTGTTATGTTACAGCCTTATTCCAAAATGGACTAAATTAATTTCTTTCCTCAACATTCTACAAACAATACTCCATAATGACAATGTGAAAGAAGTTAATTTTGAAATCTTTGCATTTTAATACAAATAAAAAAATGGAAAAAAAACACATGTACCTAAGTACTCATAGCGTTTGCCATGACACTCAAAATTGAGCTCTGGTGCATCCTGTTGCCTCTGATCATCCTTGAGATGTTTCCAGAACTTGATTTGAGTCTACCTGTGGGAAATTCACTGGAGAGATCTGAAAATGGCTGTGCACCGATGCTCCCCATCCAACTTGATGGAGCTTGAGAGGTACTGCAAAGAGGAATGGGAGAAATTGCCCCAAAATAGGTGTGCCAAGTTTGCAGCATTATACTCAAAATGACTTGAGGCTGTAATTGGTGCTAAAGGTGCTTCAACAAGTATTGAGCAAAGGCTGTGAATACTTATGTACATGTGTTTTTTTTTAGTTTTGTATTTTTAATAAATTGCAAAGATTCCAAAACGAACTTCTTTCACATTGTCATTATGGGGTATTGTTTGTAGAATGTTGAGGGAAAAAAATGAATTTAATCCATATGGAATAAGGCTGTAACATAACAAAATGTGGCAAAGGTTAAGCGCTGTAAATACTTTCTGGATGCACTGTATATACAGGTGAAACTCGAAAAATTAGAATATCGTGCAAAAGTTCATTTATTTCAGTAATGCAACTTGAAAGGTAAAACTAAGATATGAGATAGACTCATTACATGCAAAGCAAGATAGTTCAAGCCGTGATTTGTCATAATTGTGATGATTATGGCTTACTACTCATGAAAACCCCAAATCCACAATCTCAGAAAATTAGAATATTACATGCAATCAATAAAACAAGGATTGTGCATAGAACAATATCGGACCTCTGAAAAGTATAAGCATGCATATGTACTCAGTACTTGGTTTGGGCCCCTTTTGCAGCAATTACTGCCTCAATGCAGCGTGGCATGGAAGCTATCAGCCTGTGGCACTGCTGAGGTGTTATGGAAGACCAGGATGCTTCAATAGCGGCCTTCAGCTCTTCTACATTGTTCGGTCTCATGTCTCTCATCTTTCTCTTGGCAATGCCCCATAGATTCTCTATGGGGTTCAGGTCAGGCGAGTTTGCTGGCCAATCAAGCACAGTAATCCCACGGTCATTGAACCAGGTTTTGGTGCTTTTGGCAGTGTGGGCAGGTGCTAAGTCCTGCTGGAAAATGAAGTCAGCATCCCCATAAAGCTCGTCTATGGAAGGAAGCATGAAGTGCTCCAAAATCTCCTGGTAGATGGCTGCGTTGACCCTGGACTTAATGAAGCACAATGGACCAACACCAGCAGATGACGTGGCTTCCTAAATCAACACAGACTGTGGAAACTTCACACTGGACTTCAAGCATCTTGCATTGTGTGCCTCTCCATTCTTCCTCCATACTCTGGGTCTTTGGTTTCCAATTGAGATGCAAAAGTTGCTCTCATCAGAAAAGAGAACTTTGGACCACTGAGCAACAGACCAGGTCTGTTTTTCTTTAGCCCAGGTAAGACGCTTCTGACTTTTGTTGTTCAGGAGCGGCTTGACAAGAGGAATACGACATTTGAAGCCCATGTCCAAGATCCGCCTGTGTGTGGTGGCTCTTGATGCACTGTCTCCAGCCTCAGTCCACTCCTTGTGAAAGTCCTCAACACTTTTGAATGGCCTTTTCCTGACAATTCTCTCCAGGCTGCGGTCATTCCTGCTGCTTATGCACCTTTTTCTTTCACACTTGTCCCTTCCACATAACTTTCTATTAATGTGCTTTGATACAGCACTTTGGGAACATCCAACTTCTTTTGCAATTACCTTTTTAGGCTTTCCCTCCTTATGGAGGGTGTCAATGATGGTTTTCTGCACAACTGTTAGGTCAGCAGTCTTTCCCATGATTGTGATTCCTACTGAACCAGACTGAAAGACCATTTAAAGGCTCAGGAACCCTTTGCAGGTATTATGGCTTAATTAGCTGATTAGAGTGGGACACTTTGAGCCTAGAATATTGCACCTTTTCACAATATTCTAATTTTCTTAGATTGTGGATTTGGGGTTTTTATGAGCTGTAAGCCATAATCATCACAATTATGACAAATCACGGCTTGAACTATCTTGCTTTGCATGTAATGAGTCTATCTCATATATTAGTTTCACCTTTTAAGTTGCATTACTGAAATAAATGAACTTTTGCACGATATTCTAATTTTTCGAGTTTCACCTGTATGTATATATATATATATATATATATACATATATATATATATATTAAGTATACATTTATATAATGACTTTAATAACAGGTTTCCCTATAGGGATATACAGCAGTAATCTATATTTATATATTATGTATTAAAAATCTCAATCACACATGCTCTGTGAAATAATTCAGTATCAGGAATAGAATATTTGCTGGACTCATTTAATATGGATGCCACCAGCAATTTTCCAAAGAAAGCCAATATAAATATAAATCTGTCCTTTGGGAGTTATCACTCTTTTTTTCCTCATGCTTCTGCCTCTGGAAAACACCGCCTATGAAATAGCCTTCCCAGCTTATCACTGTGTCAGTGTAATTGTGCCTTTCAGAATAAGCTTTTACAGTTGTTTTTTTTATGTATCAATTTAATGCAAAGCAGTGCTAGCATTCATAACGCATTCATTAGGAAACAAGTCCTGATGGGCAATTGGCTGCATAGCACAGTGTGCACTGGTCAGACTATAGTTTGTAATCAATATCTAGGTTTGACTAAAACTTCACAAGGACAGGAGGCCATAGAGTGACTACAACTTATTTTTTAATTAATGTATTATCATTATGACACTGTAAAAGCTGGATATAAGTGTAGACAATGTTTTATCTGGCCACATATGTGACATTATTATTTGGTGATAGAAAAATGTAATTATTTTTTTTAGTCATTCTGAATTGTGATGTCTTTGTGTAAAGAAACATATATTGTTCCTGATGTTATGCTTTTATTATTACCTTTTAATATTGTTGATTTCACCCAAAAGTTAGTAAGTCAGGTCTGAATGTTATGCTACTAATGTGAGTCAGATACACAGTTATTCAGTCAAGAAATGCCATTATGCTACATACTGTATGCCATGCATTTATGATTCAAGGGGGACACCCAATATAAATGGGGTCCATATTGGGGATACCTGATGTAAAGGGGGACTGTACTGGGGACATCTAATGTAAAGGGGGACACTACTGGGGACACCTGCTGTAAAGGGGGTCTCTACTGGGGACTCCATCTGGAGGGGGTGCAATTCTCCATCCTCACCGTGGGTGCTGTATGACCTTGTCCCCAGCACCACCTATGAATATCATTGACATTAACTTTTGGTTCCTGAAAATCGGCATGTTCGGTGTTTGAGGCAGCAGTTTTAACATGCCAGACGTAGCATGTTCAAATTTGGAACATAACACCTACATCTACATTTTCTTTTGCAGAAACCGATATTTTTATATCTAGATTAATCAGTTCCTTCAGTTTTGTCAAAGATTGCATATATTCTTAATTATTTAATCCCCTCCCCAGGGTCCATAGGCTGAAATACACTAAACACTGTCATGGCTTTTTGGCAGCTTTCCACTAGTACTCAGCTTCAGGTACTACATGTACTATGGTCTTTTACTGATTTGATACACATTTTGAAGTCTTCCAAATATCAGGGGAATCTGGAAATCCTGCATGCACTAATATTAATCAATTACTCTACCACCTGAAGCTAGGCAAACATTGTGTAGACAAAATGAATAGCCTGATCAAGAGCCAGTAAGGCAATGAACTCCAGTAGGCTAGAAGAACCTCAGTCAAAAGTTCAAATAAAGTTTATATGAATATACTGAGTATTCCTTCATCAAGAAACAAGGTCTTTTTAATTTATTGCAATTTATATTAAGACTTATTCTTACTTAATATTCAATTCCAATGTTGCCACAGTTTCTATCCTATACTGAACATTTCAAATTCTGCACTGTGTGCTCAAAACAATGTGGACATCCCTCCCAATATTGGGTTCTGGCATTTCTTGTGAAATATACAATTAAAGCTACAGCATAGAAACACTAAATAGACAATTGTGTGCTTCCAACCTTATGGCAACAAAATTCTTTATAGCTATGATAATTAGATAAAATGATATTCAATTGTACCCTACTTTGTATGTTTATTAGTATATTGCTATTGCTATTTTAATCCTTTGCTAAACAGAACATGAAGACCATAAATTACCAGTGATTAACAAGTGGATATTGTGAAAAGTTTCTACCACAGGGGGGCAAAGACTGTTGATGTAGCACCATCATAAGAAAAGCAGCAATATCTGCTATCTGTAGCAAACTCTGCTACATTCAGCCAAGATTCCATTCGCCCCACATGAACTTTGCATTACATAGCATAAAAATCCCTCTGAAGGCATTAAAGAAAGAACTCTTTAATTCTTCATTCATTTCACATGTGCTACCTACAATTCCAACTTTTTTCACTGGTTACTTTTTCCGAGCTCATCCAGTCATAAAAATAGGACTAGAAATGTGAACAACTGTGTGGTACATAGTAAAATATTAAGGCATGCACATGAAATAATAAATTATTGAATAATCACTTTTGAAGTGTTTTTTTTTTAATGTTACAAGAATAATTAATGGATTTTATTTGTATTTTCAGGTGCTTTGTTTAGAAGGCCACATGACAAAAACATTAGGATACCTGGACCTGGGGGCAACAGGAATGGTAAAGAATGGCCCGTATGGTACCAACAAGCCTCACTCACTCCATCCATCCAGGGTTTTCCCCAGTGATCCATTCAAACCAGCAAAAACTCCAATGCAATCTCCCATCACTCCCTGGGAGTGGAGCAAAAATCAAACACTGCTTACTGGTGGGGTTGGTCAAAGAGCTAAGCGCAAACCTTCCTTGAAAACTGGGAGAACCAAGAAAATTTTTGGATGGGGAGATTTCTATTTTAACATCAAAACTGTCAAGTTCAGTCTGTTGGTGACCGGGAAGATTGTCGACCACATAAATGGGACGTTCAGTGTCTACTTTCGGCATAACTCCTCTAGCCTTGGAAATGTGTCTGTCAGTATTGTTCCACCTACAAAGGTGGTAGAATTTGACCTTCTACAGCAATCTACTTTGGATACCAGAGAAACTAAGACATTTAACTGTAGGGTGGAATATGAAAACACCAACAAAGCCTTGAAGAACAAACCCTGCCTCTATGATCCAGCCAAAAACTGCTATATGGAACATACCCAAAGTCATGCCGCGTGGCTTTGTGCTAAACCATTCAAGGTCATTTGCATCTTTATCTCCTTCTACAGTATTGACTACAAGCTGGTGCAGAAAGTGTGTCCAGATTATAATTTTCAAAATGAACATCCCTACTTTGGTTGATGGACATACTGACAGGGAGGTCAGAAAACTGGTTTATGGGAGGAAGGTGAGGTTTAAATGCTTTAGGTTTAAGGGTTTTTGTGTATGGTAAGGCAACCATATTTATGGTATTAATAAGAATGGGTCGTTCCAGATTGTACCCATATCAAAATGTTTTATTTATCACAAAACAAGGGTGACATAACAAATAGATGCATGACTCTGCCCCTGATACTTTTAGGACGATCTGACCTATCAAGTAATTATCTGGAACATCTAAGTTATCTTATGTCATCACCTAATAATTTAACTACTCAAGTGCTCTGTTTTTTGAAAATCACCTCCGTATCACAAAAAAAACTGCTGCCAATCATTTTTGTTTTTCTTTATTGGTAAAGAGTTACAGTGAAACAACAGTTCTTCAAGTAGCAACAAAAGGACCCTACGAAACAAAAAAAGGAAATACAACACAATAAAAACAGTTATATGCTCATCATGAATGTATTTAGGTTTAATATTTATTTTTCTAACATGTAGATCAGTTTTGATGAGTGATGTCAAATTATACATCTGGATGACAGTTAACAGGTGCACAAGGATAAAAATTGGATTATTATGTACATAGTGATAAATGGACAACAATGTTCCCATGGGAGGCATATTTCATAAAAGGCTGCCTGTGTCTCTTCTAGAGTTTTTATCATTATAAAAATGTCTTCTCTCTTACTGAGCTTATTTTATTTTTGCAATTCATCACTAAGATAAATGAAAACTAATGCTGGAAAATAATTTGGCATTAGGTGTCCCACAGATACATACAGTATGTCCACTAAATTCAGCAAAATATTTTTTATGTCAAATTAAGAACGAAAAAGTACAGACAGAATTTAGACACACAATTTTCTTAACTCATATAGTGCTCCAAAACAGTGCTTAAAGGGCTTTTATACGTTTGGTCACTTGTGAAAAATAACTTCATTATGATCACAAACATAAACTGATAGTATACCTCCCTCCATCCTATTAATCAGCTACTTTGTTCAGAGCCACCAACAGGCCCAAGATTAGTAGATTGGAACTACATGGCTTTTCCAGCTTGCTGCAAACCTGCTTTTGAAGCTCACTGAATGGTACTTGGTTTCTGAAAACAAGCTGTGTCATGCCAGTCGTTGTATCTGCTTGGAACTATACTAACTGCTTGGAACTGTATGAATTTTCTGGCCCTATGTAGCCTGGTTTTAATTGCCTATCACTGGGTTTAGAAACCTGTTGCCTTTAAAACCTTTGCTTAAAACAACTGCTTGGAGCAAAGCAGGATGGAGCTGGGGTGGGGCAGAAAAGACAAAAAGGGGTTTATTTACTAAAGTTGGAGAGTGCAAAATCAGACTCACTTCTGCATAGAAACCAATCAGCTTCCAGGTTTCATTGCCAAAGCTTCATTGAACAAGCTGAGGTTAGAAGCTGATTGGTTTCTATGCAGAAGGGAGTCTGATTTTGGACTCTCCAGCTTTAGTAAATAAACCCCAAAATGTCATCCATGAATAGTTTATATAGCAAGTACTCTGAAGGTGGAACACTTCTTTAAAGGAGATAGCTGATGTGCTGTGCACAAGTATACTCATTATGAAAAAGCTACTTGTAATTTCATGACACAATATTTTGTTATTACGAAATGAAGGTGACAATTAGCAAGCCAATTATCAGCCAGGAAAAGTCATTTTAGACTACCTCTGTAGATAGTTGGCCAATGTATGGGCTACTGGTGACTTAACTCCAGCAGCTATAACCCTGAATACCTAATAAATAGGGGCAGATTTTATAGTCATATGAAGGCCTCATTAGTGTGTTTGTTTGGTTTTCATGTGACTGTTTGCTGTCCCCAAAACAATATAGGCATTCTGAACCAATATCCATCCATATCCAATCAGTTTAGCCATGTCGGTGGAGTAAAATCAATGGATGGCCTATGCATGACCAGTTTATAAACATATTTCATATTGCTTTCCATAGCCATATTAAACAAATGGTGACTTACCAGTCTCTCTTGTCAGCATATTATATGGCATCCAAAAAAATTAATGCCACTTGTTACACAAATAAAAGTGTACCTGTAACAGAGTAACACATATCTTCAACAATGTGTACTCTATATGTTTCAAAAGTGGTTTTCTTTTGCCAAACATGATCTCTTGATTAGTAGTGATATCTCTTTACTAGTCTTGTTACACACAATTTTTATTACTTCTTTATGCCAGTCAGGTAATCTGTGAGGAATGTACTAATATTCTGTTTTACTCACACAGGCCTTGCAACTAAAGCTCATATCACATTATGACACTGTTGCTATTATTCAATAAAAGGATCTTATTCTTATCCCTATAAGAAACTCTGTCCATGTTTGGCCATCTGTATTATTCACCTCCAGCATAGAATTGTGGCATTTCAAAACCTGGTGCACATGTATCATTTCCAAGCTTGTTGAAGGGAAACGCTCTCCAATCTAAATCTTAAAGGCCAACTGAACTTTTGTTTAAAAAAAAAATCAATATTGTAATGAGCCCAGCATACTTATTAAATTAACAGTATATATCGTATATAGTACCTCTTTTCCACATAATCTTACATTTTGCTATGGTCTGCTTATTTTATTATTGTTGCGAAAATCAATAAAAATGGTGCTAACTTGCATCATCTGTGGTTGACCATTCAGGCGTATTATTCTGTGCTCTACAAGTCTTAGCGTTCAATGCACCTGGAAAACGTAGCCAACCAATTGGCTAACAGGCGGGAGGGACCAGCAGAGAAGGAGCCATTTGGTCGAAACCTAAACATAACAAAATCTTGCTTGATATTTATTGCCAGCTTCATCCAAATGTGCAAAGCCAGAGATGGGCGTAATATTCTTCTGTTTAGCTCTATTGAGATAAATAGTAAGCGCGTGAATGCTGCTAAATTTTATTCGCATGTCTTCCAAATGGCCTATAGGTAGATGGTATGAACAGAGGTGGAGTTAGTGGTGTAGGTTCATTGAGTATTGAGACTTATAGAATACAGAAGCATACTTCTTTTGTCCTCATTCCTCTACAGAGTTAAAGCGTTACTAAACCCAGGACCCTGCATTCACTATATCTGGTCTCCCACAGTACACAGAACATGGAAGTGCAATTATTTTAGTAAATATAAACTGCTAAATACCTTTCCTCATCAGCAGTTAGAGCAGTATTTTGACTTCTATCAGTGTCCAGCTGAGCACTAGTTAAAGCTTGTAGGAGGAGTTTTCATTTTGCTCTAGGAAGATGCAGAATCCCTGACTTCTGTCTGGACAGTGCTGATTGGCCCTGTGCTGATCACATGCACTCTCCCAAGAAAAAAATTAACTCTAGCAATACACACCAAACTGAGCATGTGCAGAGTGACTCCACACAATATGTCTTATCAGGAGATAAGAGGGAGGCACTAGAAGAAGGGGAGGAACAGAGAAGACAGGATCAAACAGCCTTTTTACACAATGCAAAGGATTAACCCCTTAGGTTCCACAGTGAGTATAACAAGCATGAGTTACTGCATATACAAACTGATTTTACTGTTGTGGGTTTAGTAACACTTTAAGTAAGGGCAATCATGGCTAAATCTTAGTTTATATAAAAAATGTAAATGTGTGCTATGCTCAAAAAATGAATTGGATTTTTAAATAGGTGTAGTTTCCTTTAAGGTTTAACTCCAATACAATGCAATACACAAATAATGCAGCTGTGTATTTATGATATGCATACCTAAATTTTGCTCGGTATCAACCTCTTGCATTCCTTTGTACAGCAATGCTCATCAATGTGCTGCTTCTCCTTTCATTGTCCTGTCACAAGCTGGGAGATCAACAAGACCCACAAGAGCTACTTAAATGCTAAAAAAAAATAATAAATACACATATTTTTTGCAGGTAAAAACATTTGCATTTTTTTTTTTACTTGGAGCCTAGAAAGCATGGTACCCGCAATCAGCAAATGCTGGGTGCCATGCAGGACTCCGGCAGACTTGTCAGTTTATCTGCGTGCTCGTGCCTCGTATAGGCATGCAGATACACACTGACAGGAAGAGACAATAGACTAGCACAGTGCTCAGCAGCGCCATGATAGTTCACTGAGAACTACAAACCGCTATCGGATGTTGGTACTTGTAGTTTTCCATTCACAGAATTCTGTTTTTTTGGTTTTTTTTTAAATAGTGACAGCTAATGGGGGGGGAGAAGAGCCCCCACTAGCTGTCACTAGATGCAGTGGAGCAGGCAGTGGCTCTGGCAGAGGGAAAAAAACATATGTAACATGTAATGTGAACTTACCCTTTAACTGCAAAATCAGGTCTCTTGCCCAGTCAGATGGGACTGTGCTATGTGGTAAAGCTTGTAAACCTCAGGACTGAATGGACAGAAATACAAATTCTTTGGCAAATAAAACAGTTCTAATATATGCATTTCATCTGTATATTCAGCCATTTGTGTGGAGTTCAGCTTTTAGGGTTCTACACAGGCTTGAAATTTGAAATCTACACAAACCATTACTCAGTGAGCGATAGTTTCATTCTATAGTTTCTGTGTATTCATTACAACAATAACAGAACAAACAGCTAGTTTAGGTTACTTTAGCACCGGCTTAATTTTAGGGGTTACAATAATATAGGGTCAGGGATTGGGGGGTTTAGGATATGTTTTAGGGTTAAGATTGGATTTAATTGTAAAACCGTGAAGGAACCTAAAGGTACTTGCACATACCTGTGGCAGCCTTTAATACCCTGATTTTAATCCCAAGTCATTCTGACATGCAGAGCTTTAGCACTTCATGATATTAACAAAGTTTACCCACCACTCCCTGTCTCCAGCATATTCCTTTTGACTAGAGAGGCTGACCATCAGAGGCAGTAGGAAGGTGTAGCGAGTGGGTGATGGTAGCAAACTCCCCAGCTATCCATGAATGTCCAACCTATTTATTGTCAGAAAGGCTGTTGTAAGTATGTGTGGCTCCTGTGCACTTTATACCTGCAGCAAAGGCTCATTAAAGTGGAACTAAACTCATCAATTGAACTTTTCACATAACAGTTACTTTTAAGCCATGCGGTGAATAACAGTCATAGTTGATTATGTTCCCAACCAAACTGTCAAACCATCAAATGCCTGGTGTCATAACTGATTACATGTGCAGTACCATGGCAACTGCAGATCAAACAGAGATTAAGATGGCGGCTTTCTTGGCTGTGAAAGATAGGAGGGTTTAGTTCTACTTTAAGTGTTAAGGCATAGATAGGGCCCAACTCCAGCCTTAGATTTCTAATTCTCTCTAAATGCCTTTAGGCACGAGGACACCATAAAAAACACAATATTTAGTGCTACTTAGGCTTCTTTCTGCACTGTGTAGAAATGTTCTCTCATCAAGTGCAATGTCTCCACAGTGTCATTCTACCACTTCCTATCCGCACAGGGACTCATGGTCATGCCCCCTATAGTCTAGACTGAGCTGAGTTGCATCATCATGTATCCTTACCTCAATGTGGATGTTTATGATAGTGGTGTCCTAAAACCCCATCCAATCATATACACATTGAAAATAATAACACCATTTTCCTTAGTATATGAGCACAGCAAGAGGTGTGTATATATTTTTCAAATGCCACCCATTACCATGTCCACAAAGCATACCTAATCCTCCTTCCAAGTCAGTTGATGAAACCTTGAATTCAAGGAGCCACCACACACACACAGTATTGCTTTGCTGTGTGCTCCGCTGTACTAATTCCACCTTCAAGTACTGCAAGAGTGAATGAAAGGATTGAAAAGTCACTTTTCCACAAGCTCAAAGCTGATATGAAGAGGGAAAATGAATGTATTTTATGCATTTGAAGGTGTTTATGGAAGGACATAAATACTGCATTTATTACTGTATATACTGGAATTGGACCCTAAACTGGAGCTACACTGCGTCTGAGCACCACAAATCAATAATGCTATTTAACTAAATGTAATATTCAAAGCAAACTCACCCATCCATCCATGTCTCCAGGTTTTATTTTGCTGAGAGATCACCTTGAAAACAACCCCCAAGCATTTATGTCCCTGGCCATCTTGAGTAAGGGCAGATGATTCATGTATCATTTACTTCCTGTATTCCATCTGTCCTTAGCTCAGGCATGCAAAAGGATGTGCTTAGCTAAGGAAACTCCTCCTCCCCTCCTGATAACTCCTGGTATGTATGACATAATTTGCCTAAGCAAGAAACCAGGAAGTAACTGAAAAAATGAAAGAAAAAGGATAAAACAAGACATTATTATATACTTTCCTATATATTTACTAATGCTACCAGCATAAGAACTAAAAATGGTTCATGGTGATTGAAAGAGTAAAGTTCCACTTTAAGTTAAAAAATTTAAGTAGAATTCTAATTTTTTTTAAACGTTTTTTAAAAAAACAGAGGCCAACTGTATTAAAAAAAAGCTTTTGGTGCATTATTCATCTTCAATCCAGAGCTGTCTCCAGCAGCAATACCTCAACACCACTAGATGTCTTTAGTCTTCCATGTGAAATGACGGTCAGTGTCATTCACCCCATTTCCTATCTGCGAAGGCTGACACTGTCCCACTCCCAGGGCTGGTGTCATTGTGCAGCCTTGACTGCAATGGACAATGCTCACATGTCATTCATTATATGAGTGATGTTCAGAGCAGAACTGCCCACCGAAGCTGCAGGAGGAGAAGAGAAAGGACTGCAGAAGACCTTTGCAAAATTATATATATATATATATATATAGTTTTTCCTAACGTGCAGTAGGGCCTCAGATAAGGTGGGAGGTGGAAAAAAATCAGTTTCAAGGGGTTAGGCTCTGTTTAAGGGTTCAAGCAGTGGGCATAGTTAAGTATTGGGGGCACTTGTAGGGCAAAATTTACATTCTAAAGACATGTAAGGGATCTGCAAGATTTACACTTGTTCTCAGCACTGAGAGTCCTTCACAAAAACCACCAGCACCAAGCTGTCAGTGCCAAAAACTAACTTATTACTTCAGAAAAACCTCAAGCACATACATGCACAATAGGCAATAAAGTTAATATATTCATTTCACAATAAATATATTTACAGTTAATTTAGAAATATGAGACCAGCATGACTATGGGTTTTTTTAATCAAATATAAACAGATCTGCAAATTGATTTAAGTGGATGTATAGCCCAAAGTAAAAAAGAATTGTAGGGACATTTTAAAACCTCTGTCAGTTTTTTTTGCTGTCTGTGTCCTGTTGGGGAGATTTCCCTTCACTTCCTGGTGCAACATTAAGACAAACTTCATTCTACAACACGGGTGTCAAACTGGCAGCCCTCCAGCTGTTGCCAAATTACAAGTCCCATGAGGCATTGCAAGATTGACAGTTACAAGCATGACTCTCAAAGGCAGAGGTATGATGGGACTTGTAGTTTCGCAACAGCTTGAGGGCCGCCAGTTTGACACCCCTGCCCTACAACATGGGGGAATTGCCCCTCAAACTGTTGTCCTCAGGATCTTTGGATCTTTTGATCTGGTGACAACTGTAGAATTTTGATTTTACCATCACTTCCTATTTTAGTAAAAATAGTTACCAGGACAAATGGAGATTATGAATCTTACTAGAGTCACAGTCACAAATTAAACCTTGACAGAGTTTATAATTCTTTGCTTCTTTATCCAAAAATTGCTATAGTTAAAAGTAGAATTCCATTTCCTCTGATTGACCGAGTGGAAATCCTGACATCATCCACCCAACTCACCATCCCAGCCAATCAAAGGCAGCCTTGTATTTATTGATAAAAAAAATATAAGGCTTCTCCTGAATGGTGAAGGAGCACTGAGACCAATGCTCTTTAAAGTGATTCTAAAGGCTGAGGTTGTTTTACCTTCATGCATTCTGTATGTGAAGGTAAAAAACCCTCAGTGTGCTACCCCCCCTTAACACTTACCTGAGCCCAATCTTGATCCAGCGATGTGCACACGAGCAGCAGCTCTCCTGGTGCTCTCCCTCCTCAGTAGCTCAGACACAGCAGCGGAAGCTATTGCCTCCCACTGCTGTCAATCCCAGCAGTGAGGAGGGAGTGGGGGGACAGGGCTGAGACAGTTCAGGAGTAAGCACGCAAGAGTGCCTCCAGAGCAAGCAGCTTGCTATGGGGGCACTCAGTAAGGGGGTGGGGCCAGAAGTGTCAGAGGGGGGAATTGAGAAGAGGAGGATTGGGGCTGCTCTGTGCAAAGCCATTGCACAGAGCAGGTAAGTATGATGTGTTTATTATTTTAAAGAAAAATAAAACTAGCCTTTAGAACCACTTCCAATTCCAGCAGCAGATGGGAATCACCCATACTTCTTCCAGTACACAGCACCGCTTACTGTATGTGGCTAATGCTACTACAATTCATTACAGAACACACAGCGGCTAAAGCATTCTGTATTGGAACTAGTTGGCCAGCTTGGCCTTAACAAACTATTTAAATTGAAATTAAACCTGAAATTCTGCTTTAACTGTACCCTTTAGAAACATGCATATATTCATGGTTAATTGGGCAGCATAACAAAAGCTTGATGGGCTCATGGCACAACCTTGCTGCTTTCTCAGTGTAAAAGGTAGAAACAGCAGGGGAAGGACTGTGCTTTCCCATTGAAGGCCATACAGTCTTATGACACCGTCTAATCAATAACAAATCATCCAGTTATTCTGAAATGCCGGTAAAGAACAACATTGACTGTATTACAAGGAGGGTGTTTTCTAGAGCATGAAAGAAACTTTTATAGACATTCATCATTATATCCAGGAAATAGCTTGTTGTGTCTTTGTGTTCTAAAATACAAGTGGGAAGGTATTTTTATTGACATATATGAGACTATCTGCCATTTACAGTGGCTAAACTGGAAAATGTTCAAAAAGGCTGATTTATATTTATTAAAAAGTATGATATGAGAGCTGTAAGCAGTGAACACACAAAGGATCACGCTAAGTGCTTTTTTCTTCCTTTGGTTTGGATTGTCTGCATTTTCATGTTTCCAAAAATATAACACCAAAGTTTCAAGGAGTGTTAAGTTTTGATGTACCAGAAATGGCCATCGTTGGAGAGTCAGTATTCATTCTAATGCTGTAGAGTTTGTCTGTTCCTCCTTGTACAGAATGTGTTATACACCCAGTCCTATTTTTTATATGAGAAACCAAATATAATAAAATAATAAACGTTTAATTGACTTTGGTGTTTGAACAAATGTATTTCATAAACCTGGATTTGTTTTACAATGTCTCTTAAATTCTATGTTAATGAAAAATAAATATATACAGTATATCTCTGCAACACATGCACATTTCCCCACATTTTACCCCTTTTAGGCTCCATTCACTTGGCTGTAAAAAACACATTTACAGGCATTTTTTATTTACAGATCTGGACACAGCTGCCTTGTTTTCAATGGAGATATTCACATAGGGGTGTAAACATGCACTGCATTCAGAAATGCAACACAAAATTCATAAACCTGCATCTGAGGACATACGTATACACATATGCCAGAGGAAGGTATTGGGAAAAAAATCAGGACAAATGTATGCAAGTGGAGTGTTGTTAGTCTTGCCCAATGTCTTTTGCTAAACTTCTCAACTACTCCTACGCTAAGATCTCTACAACATAATGGCTAATCATTCTGTTGTCCAAGATTCGAACTAGGGGGTTGATTAACTAAAGGTAGATAGACTGTTCAGTTTGCAAGGGAAGTTACAATTTGCAAGGGAATTTTCCCTAGAGCTTAGTGAATGAGGGGACGCTCTGCTGACTTTCATCATCTAATCATGTGCAAACAAAAATTCTCCTTTTTTCTTTTGCTTGCACATGTATGGGTGTTCTTTGCAAAGTGATATTTCACCACATTCACTAAGTTCTAGGGCAAATTCCCTTGCAAAGTGCAACTTCTATTGCAAGTCAATAGCCTGTTTGCATTCACTAAACTAACCCCTAGGAGCAGTGGTGTATTTAGGTTCCCTCACGGACACTGACCAACACCCTTGTCCCCCACCTGGGAGAGCCTTTCATTATTCCCCCCCCCCCCCACACATAGAGAGAAAGACACTCATCTTCACAGCTCCAGACATCTCCAGGATGAGAGTCAGCTCTACATACACCATCAAGCAGCTCTCAGCCTCTCTCGGATCCCACCTGGTTCCCATGGTGCGCATGTCCCTTCTTTCATCCCTTCTTCTGAGGAGAGGTGCTGCCACCCTGAAAAATGCCGCCCTAGGCAAATGCCTTGTTTGCCTTGTGGTAAATACACCCCTGCCTAGGAGGACTCTTTGAGAAGGCTTAGGACAGCTCTGAATTTCTCAGAAGATCTACAGGGTGTTTTGTACTTATCAAATACAATTAACAATATGCTTCCAATTGTATATTTAACAGGACAGGCCAAAAGGAAGGACATAAGAGTAATAGGTTTATTGTTATTGCTATATTTAAAGTGTTTGTAACCCTAAGAGGTCCAGGCTAATTCCTGAACACATTTCAGACTTCTTTGTATGTTGGTCAAATTATGGATGTGCTAGTATTCTGGAGCTTTGAGTCCTACAATATCTAGAAGCCACCAGGCCTTCTGTTTCTGATACTTAAAAAGCAGTGGTACTTAAGAAGATTTCATTATACATGAAGCTGCAAACAGCTATGGCTAGGTTCACATCTACGAGGCTATGTGGGCCGCAGTTTGCATTTGAATGGGCTGCAGTGCCCTGTGACATCCAGGAAAGAAGTCCCTGCACTACTTTGAAGATCACAGCGCACACGGGAACCAAGGTTCCTAGTGCAAGTGTGATTCCCAGTGCGGGCGGCGAGCTATTAAGATTAATGGCACCAGCCTGCGTGTCCCACGTTTTACTGTGTGGGTGGTTTCAGCTCTGGGAATTTGTGCAGGTTCTGCAGTGGCACCATCCGCACTGATGTGAACCTAGCCTACATGTACATTTGAAATATATATTTGTAATTCTTTTTAGCCATGCTTATAATAAATACACCCTATCAGACAGCATAGCCTTTTATCAGTTTCTCAATCTACATTGAAGCAGCAGCTCTACTTGGTCACGTTAACTTCCCTGACCAACCAATTTATCAATGGCAAGGTACGAAAACACTGTCCATCAAATGCACTCTAAGAATATAAAATGACAATATGTTGACTGAATGGATTGATTACTAAACAGGAAAATCTCTTCTCTGAATGTGAAAATAAAAGGTAAGAATAATATAGCTGATCGCTGGTGCAACGCTTTAGACTCAGCTCCAGAAACAATAAATAATAAATGCACATTTTTTTACCTGCATTTATTATTCTTTGTAAAAAAGTGAATTTATCTTATAAGCAAAGCTAAACTTACTGTATCTTGAATTTCACATTACCAAATGGATTTTACCTTTGCAATAAAGATGGATAAATACATTTTGGGTGGGATTTACTAAAACTGGTGAACTCAGAATCTGTTGCACCTGTGCATTGTAACCAATCAGCTTCTAACTTCAGCTTGCTCAATTCAGCTTTGGCAATAAAACCTGGAAGCTGATTGGTTTCTCTGCATAGTTGCACCCTCCAGTTTTAGTAAATAACTCCCACAGAGACAATGTGAAGCATGTCATACAGTATACATTTATTGTAAATTAGAGATATTATGCTGTATTGCACATTTTGCTTCTTGTTCACAGAAAGCTTACACCTCTTCATCAAATTCAACAAATGTATTTATATTAACACATAGGAAAACATATAAACAAATAGACAATATATAATAAATAATAAAAAGAGGCAGAGATAATAAATAAAACTGATATTAAAATAATAATAACAGATAAAAATGGAGAAAATCAAGTATAATTACACTGACACGTTCTCCTTTGTAAACGCTGATACCCTAGACAATTCGGTTCATTGACCTATATAGTAAATGGGGCCTTTAGTGAGATCATATGTTTCTTGTTATTAACGCACAGTAGTTGCTGTTATTGACTTTCACTGAGAAATTGTAGGTTACTGAAATGTATAATAGCTTCAAATTACTGCCGTACTAATATTTTCCAACTGACCCAATTTCCCACATAAATGTTTCATGGAGAAACTGTAAGGATGAAATTGATTCTTTCCTCAAAGTTGACAATGTTTCATCAATTTAAAGATTTGTCAATATTTTCACAAGATCTGATTACAGTGTGTTAGATGGAAACTGGTGGAATTCTTTTTCTCTGATAAATTCTGCCTAGAACTGACCACTCTCACTAGTGTGGATAAATGGATATGTGGGACTTGTAAATAGATCTAGCCAGAAGATAAATACAATGAGGTCTGCTCTATAAGGCAATGAGGATGTGCAAAGTGCTGCAACCCAGACATGAAGTCAGTTTTCACCTTTTCAAAATTTATGACAGAACAATAAAAGATGATTGAAGAATGGTAGCTGCATTTTACACATAATATTTCTCTTGCTGCTTCTGATGTTGTTAGCCAGAAGGCAACTTCCCCTGAAGAGCATACATGACACATACCTTGAGATATATATGTTTCTGTCACATGAGGCCATATTGGAATTTGGGTAGAATAATTAAAGTTTGACCAAGATGGTACATGGAAGGGATAGAAAAACAGGAGAAACAACTTGGGACATTTACTGGCAAAAAAGAAAGCTAAAACTAAAAAAAGAGAGAACTATTGATAAAAAAATGGAGAAAGAGATGTTCTGCCCAGACATGGAAAACTTACTCTGAACAATCAGGTTCCCTTTTAATTATGTTTTGCCTGAAAACAAAAGAGTAACATATTTGGTTACATTAAAGGAAAGCTTTCTTTTCTAAAACTTACCTATAGATCCCTCAAAGTGATGCAAAAACATGAAGAATGGCCATTCTCAGATACGGGTTGCATCTTGCATGAAAAAGCCTAAAAGCTTGGTAGCACAACCCATTATGAAAGCAGTCATGCTATTTCATGTTTTAAAGTCTACCTAGACCCAAGAACAAAATTTGAATATAGTCTTCAGATGCAGTAGCTTCATTCATATTCTCCCCTTGTGACATGGCCTGTAACATTCATTTTTGAGTGGCTACACTCACTCCTCCACTGTATTTATGGAGGAGCAGCGTAGCCATGAACAAGGGAATAGTCAACTTGTGGAGAGGGTAGTGTTTGATGGGCTAGAAGAATTAGCTGGACTTTACATAACTGACTAACAAAGTAAAGCCTATTACCAGCAAACACTATATAAGTAGTAAGAGCAACATTTGCTCTCCTTTTAGGATAAAGGTTTTACATAAATAAATAACAGCTAATCATTGTAAGCACTGCTGTTAGTATTAAATGGTTTGTTACAATCACAAAACTGCCACACTGGACAGCTTGGTCTGTTAAAATAAGTTGAAAAATATCAGACTTACTGACGGATCAACAGGTTAAAAAAACAAAAACGTTATGGGGGGACTCAGAGAACAAAAAAAACAAAAAAAAAGTTATATATATATATATATATATATATATATATAAGTTTTGAGACTAGTTTTGTAACACGCCAACAGGTGGTCGCACAGGACTGCATGCACAGTCACAGGGAGCACTGACCTTCATAAGACTGGGTTCACACCTATGCAGTTTGTGTTTGATCTGTTTCTGCAGTCCTTTTTGTGGTGCATTTTGTGGTTTTGTAAATGCGTTTTTGACACATTTTGATGCGTTTTGGGTTTTTTTTTTTCAAACTTGTTGCTGGGCAGATTAAAATGCATCAAAAACACATAAAAAATGCACTACATGCATTCTTGCAGCATCTCCATTGAAGTCTATTGAACCAAAAACGCAACGTTTTGCATTTAAAAAAGTCCCTGACCCTTTCCAAAAAATCCACCGGGTGAAAACGCGGAGATGTGAACCTGTCCCATATGAAATCATGTTAAATGGACTGCTGTGCATTTCTGCAAAATGCAACAGAAAACGCATAGGTCTGAACCTAGACTAAGTCAGTGTGCCAAAAGATAATGTCCTGTGAACACCGGGAGCTGTGCAACTGGTGCTATTCTGAGTTACCTTGTCTGCTATCATGGACAACAAGTTAGAACAAAGAGCAAATGTGAAATTCTGTGTGAAACTGGGCAAATCTGCCACAGAGACGTTTGACATGATTTGGCAAGTTTATGGCAAAGCTGCAATGAGTCGTTCAAGGAGATTTGAATGGAAGAAAGCGAGAGATCTCCAACAAACTCAACCCCCTGAAAATGCCCTCTTCCTGAAGATGAGGATCCAGCTCAAAGTTCGCCATTTTGACAACATTGTGGAGATCCAGCAATTTGCTCAGTTCCATGCAGAATTTCACATTTGCTCTTTGTTCTAACTTGCTGTCCATGATTAAATAGTGGACGTGGTAGCACACGTGGTCAGAATGCCAGCAGTTGCACTGCTGGTGTGACTTGTGTTGATGTTCCCTGTAACTGTGTGTGCAGCCTTGTGTTGCAGTCTGTTGGCGTTAGGGGCAGACTGACCATTTTGAAACTTGGGCACTGCCCAAGGGCCCGGGGTCAGTAGGGGGCCCCATGAGATGCCCCTGGTACCTTTTTCATAGGCTTTTTTGAGTTTGGGCAAGGACACAGGGGCCCCATGATCCCCTATTGCCCGGGGGCCCCATGAGTTTTCAGTCCGCCCCTGGTTGGCGTGTTACAGAACTAGTTCCAAACGTTTTGATACCACCTTATATATAGTCAAAACTTTGTTTTCTTTAGTTTTGAATACAGTTAGGAAGTGTTAAAAACCCTGTCCTTTTTAGCTATGTGTCCCATTGGGGAGATATCCAAGTATTTCCTTTTTTGCAAATGCAGCAGGAAGTAAGGTGAAATCTCTCTAAAGTAAGGGAAATTCCCTTCTTATACAGTCGTCATTGGAACAGGTGTCCCCATTGGAAGATTTGCCCTTGCTTGTTGTTTTATTATACAACTTTCAAATTTTGGATTTCCCACCACCTTCTGCCTAGGGGACAAAAAGAAGATGGTCATATAATACAGCATGGTTATAAGCAATGAACAATAAATGAGTTGTACCTGTACCAGGGGCGGACTGACCATTTGGAAACTCGGGCACTGCCCGAGGGCCGGGGGTCAGTAGGGGGCCCCATGAGATGCCCCTGGTACCTTTTTCATAGGCTTTTTTGAATTTGGGCAAGGACACAGGGGCCCCATGATCCCCTATTGCCCGGGGGCCTCATGAGTTGTCAGTCCGCCCCTGACCTGTACTGTGCATGTGTGTGTCTTTGAGTGCACATGAAGTTCAAATACTGCCTGGCCCTTGATGAGATTCTGGATAGCGTATGTACTCTCCAGCGCCTCAAGATATGCACAGCCAAAAGGGAAGCCAAGGATACCAGGACAGCGACAACCAAAAGGAAATGTTCCAGGGGTGCAGCCCTCCTCAGACGGGGAAATCAGCCACTGGATAGAGAGAAAAACAGGTGGCGCACACACCTAGTGCATTATCCAAGGTTTATTGTAGGAATTAAATCATAAAAACATACTCACAGACGAAGCATGTATCTAAAAAGCATAGAAAAATGACAATGGCCACAACGGCAGGCAAGGTGTTCTCACTGTCAGTGCGGTCAAATGGCTGACGCGTTTCGGGGACGAATCCCTTTCCTCAGAGCTGATGACCAACCTGTATGGAGGTCAAGTAGTAAATAACCAGGGCTAGATGCCTTGGGAGCAAAGCTCCACCTCCTCTATTTGTTATAAGATGAGGGGTTGGAGGGGGTTATTTAAAGTGCAATATTTTGTAGTTTTTATAAACGCATATACATACATATATACACATGCATATACACATATACAAAGAGATATGCATGCACTAAGAAACAAAGCAAAATAAAAAATTATTAAAAATACATGAATATAGCACCTGCAAATGTAAATAAATAGAAAACATTTTTTTAAAATAAAATAAATAAAAATAATAATGTATATGAAAATAATCATAGTAGTAACACTGGCAATGATGATAAAAATAGTAATATTAGTAAACATCATAAAAATAAAAGTAGTAAGACTAGTGGATAATGGATGATTATCAGTTAAAAGTAATGTGTGGCTGTAGACCATATATATCTCTTCAAACGTGAAGCGGTGAGCAAACTGTCAGCACTGTGTAGTGATATTGGACTGTTGTTGGGTGACGAAAAAAAAAAAAAAAAAAAAAAAAAATAAAATAAAATAAAAAAAAAAAAATAAAAAAAAAAAATTTTTGGGAACATTAGAAAACATAAAATAAAGAGTGTGTGTATGGGTAAATGAATGACCTTTAGGAGGCAATGGTTAAGTGAATGGATGAGACATATGAATATGGTGTAGATACCTCTGATGCTGATGCACGATGAATGGAAAGTAAAGTGAGAGCCCTGCTGTTGATGCCTGAGTGGGATGGTGAGGGAGTGTGCTTTTATACCTGTGGGGAAATGGCTGCTGGAATGCAAACCACAAGACAGGAAGTAAACTCCGGATGACTCATGCCTGGTATCCCTGGAACAAAACATGAACAGGTGCAGTGATTGCAAGGCTCCTCCCAGGGGGGAGGGAAGAAGGGAACTGAGTCAGCTTAGCCATGTGGAGGATGGCTGGAGGGGGTGAATGTGGTGTTGTGGTGATATGTTCTATAATGGAAATTAACCTATGAGAGTGGCAGACTTCGGGGGCAAGGGAAAAAAAAAAAAAAAAAAAAAAAAAAAAAGGGGGGGGGGGGGGGGGAAAGGGAACCAAGAGGGCAAATATGTTTGTAATGAATATTGAAAATGTAATGATCAACATGTCAGAACTGAGGGGAGGAGGAGGGAAGGGGGATACAGACATGTGGTGGGTATTGTATGATGTATGGCGTGTGGCAAAAATAGGGGGGGGGGGGGGGAAGAATGAGAGAACATGAAACTAATGAATAATAAGTCTGAGAGAAAAAAAACAAAACAAAACAAAAAAAAAAAAAAAAACAAAAACACACACACCCTCTGATGCGGGTGTATATTAAAAATATGTGATAGACTGATGCAATTGTGTTGGTTTAACTGATCGCAAGGAATCTGTATATATAAATAAATAAAACATCCAAATTCACACCGCACATGAGAAACTGAACATAATCATAAACTATGGTGGTGGAAAAATTATGATCATGAAGACTATTAATAAACTAATGAGAACAATCGTGCAATAAAAACCATATGAACCCTAGTGGCTAGGGGCGGATGGATCACCCGAGGGTCAGGAGCCAGCAGGTGCCCCATGAGGTACCCCCGGAGCCTCCCCATGTGCCCTCCCGAGTGTGGGCAAGGCCACAAGTGCCCAAAGACCCCCCACTGGCAGGGGTCCCACGAGCCAACAGTCCGCCCCTACTTTTGGCCATGATAGCAGGAGAATGACATCTCTAGGAACTAAAACGGTGGTATGCCTAATGTATTGACCACAAAGAAAGTGACTTATCTTAAAAATATATCCCATCACCCAGATGGGCATATATATTGAAGAAAAAAACAAAAAAAACAAAAAAAACAAAAAAAAACAAAAAAAAAAAACAAAAACACAAAAAAGGGGGGGGGGGGAGTGAGTCAAAGGGGATAAATATTAAAAACTAGATGAGAGATTGGATATCCAACCCCTCATTTAGCCCTCTGGGTGATAGTGTGCCCAAACGGTGGATCCAGAAGGTTTCCCTCTGGCATAGACGGCGGAAACGTCTGCCTGTGTCTATGTCCTTAGGTATGCTGTCCAAACCGAACACCCTAAGACCCATGGGGCTCTTGTCGTGTTTTTCTTTGAAGTGGTTTGGGATGGAGTGTTTATCACGACCATGTTTGATATTCCTTTTGTGTTCCCCAAATCTTGTACGCAAAGTGCGGATGGTACGACCCACATATAATAGACCGCAGGGGCAAATGAGACAGTACACCACATATTGTGTGCTACAGTTGATGAAATGCCTAATGCTGTATGTGTTGCCATCATGCCCCATGACCTCTTTTTTCTTGTGCCACATGTACTTACAACAGCCACAGTTGCTGCCACCACATTTGTAACTACCTTTTTGGTCAAAAAGTCTGTTCCAAGGGGACCCCATTGAATTTTGAATTTTTTTGACTCTGTTAGTGGCTATGTAACTCCTATAGTCTTTTGGTTTTCTAAAGATAACCTCCGGATGTTCTGGGATGTTACTACTGAGAAAAGGGTCCTGTTGTAAAATGCCCCAATATTTTTTAAAAATATTTTTTATCTGGAAGGCCTTGGGGTTGAATTGAGTGCAGAAGGCAGTACGTTTGGTAAGCTGTTTTCCTTCAACGCGAACCCGCTCTTGTTCTGGAATGACCAAGGAATATTGTGCTCTATATTTTGTGTATGCCTGTTCAATGACGGCCGAAGAGTACCCCTTCTCTATAAATTTATTTCTTAGGGTGTTGCTCTGCATATCATAATCCTCTAAACGTGAGCAGGTTCTTCTTAGCCTGCAAAATTGGCCTAAGGGCACATTTTTTATCCATCTTGGATGATGGTGGCTGGCAGCGTGCAAATATGAGTTTCCAGCTGAGGGCTTAAAGTGGGTTTTTGAGATGATGTTGAGTTCGTTATCAAACATCAGTTCCAGATCTAGGAACACAAGTGTGTTATCATTGACCACTTTCGTAAATTCAATGTTAAAAGGATTACATTGGCAATGTGTGAAGAAACGTTCTAATTCCTCGTCCGTGCCATCCCATATTATCAAGATGTCATCTATATATCTCGCGAAAAGAACAAGGTTCGCTCCAAATGGGTTATTACTCCATATATGGAATTTTTCCCAATATCCCATAAATAAATTGGCGTAACTGGGAGCGAACCTGGCTCCCATAGCTGTACCTTTTATTTGCCGGTAAAAAGAATCTTGGAACACAAAGTAATTGTGTGTTAGACAAAATTCTACGCATTGGGTAATGAAATTAGCCTGCACGGGATGCAGAGAACTGTCCAGAGAGAGGAAGTGTTGGATCGCTGTAAGCCCAAATGTATGTGCTATGGAGGTATAAAGTGAGGCCACATCCAGTGAAACCCACCTATACCCTGGTTGCCAGTGGTATTGCGAAAGTATGTTCAACATGTGTCCTGAGTCTCGAACATACGAGGGAAGAGATGTTACATATGGTTGCAAGAAATGGTCAATATAATTGCCCACATTGCTAGTGAGGCTGTCTATACCAGAGATAATGGGTCTTCCTGGTGGATTGCTGGGGTCTTTGTGAATCTTGGGGATGTGGTAGAAATGTGGGGTGAGGGGGAATGGTCTATAGAGGAAAAGCAACTCAGGTTTTGTCAACACACCTACTTGTGAGGCTGAGTCTAGTAGAGCCTTCAGGGAGGTTTTATAGTGACTGATGGGGTCTGCTGTTAGTGTTTCATAGGTCTCACTGTCGCCCAGGAGTCTCATGGCTTCTTTAAGATAGTCCTGTCTATTCTGGATCACTATACCCCCTCCTTTGTCCGCTTGCTTGATAATGATATCTGAATTGTTCTTGAGCTTATGAAGTGTCATTTTTTCTGAGTATGACATATCTGATGTGTGGTTTTTCTTAGTGGTGTCACATAGTTTGCATAATTCTGAATAAACGACTTCGTAAAATGCAGGGATAAAATTACCCTTGGCCCAATGTGGATTGAAAATGGATTTTGGTTTAAAATGTGTGTGGGAGATTTCCGCCATGCTGAGATATGTATGGGACTGTTCAGGAGGTATGGGATCTGGATTTTCTAGGTCACAGTGGCCTTCATCCCATAGTTTTTCCAGAGTTTTTAGGATGTCAATCTCATTGGCTCCTAATGACTCCGCGGTGACATCATTGTGAACTGGGTCAGTCTGATTGGAGCCATCCTTCATGGCATAATAGCGCTTGAGGGTCAAGAGGCGGATGAATCTGTTAAGATCTATAAAAATTTCAAAAAGGTTGGGGGGATTAGGAGGAGCAAAGTTCAAACCTTTTCTTAGAAGAAATAGTTCATCATCAGTGAATGTCAATTTGGTAAGGTTGAAAATTTTGATGGTATCACACAGTCCTCGAGAATTTTTCCTCTCTTGGTGTTTCTTTCCTCCTCGTTTTCCTCTTCTGATTTTTCTATTCTTTTTCTCCTGTTTATTCCCCCTCGGGGTGCACTTTCCTCTAAAAAATGATGAGAGGATGAGGGGGATGGCAAGTTTGGTAGGGTGTTCGTGTCGGCTGGAGGGGTTGATGCAGAGTGTGTTGTGGGGGAAATTGAGACGGTGGTCTCTCTGAATGGTGATTGATTATGATGTGGCTGATCATTGGGGTGACCTCCTCTGGCTGGCATGGAATGGGGAGGTGCCAGTGAGTTGTTAGTAGCATGGTGGTACTGGACAACATCGGAGGGATATTTAAAGGTTTTATGAAAATTAATGTTTTTATTTGTATTATAATTTCTGTTGTTATGTTGCCTTCTGTGTGTAGCCCTTGGAGGGCCATGGGCAAAGGTCCGGTGATTATCATAGCCTCCATTAGTCTGATGGGTGAGTGCTTGGTTACCCTTATAGGGTCTGGTAGATGGAACCTGTGGCCCTTCAGTGTGGGCTGTATGTGTTGTTCTGTCTCTATTAGAATGGGATTTATTGGGATGGTGAGATGTGTTACCAAGTTCCTAGAGATGTCATTCTCCTGCTATCATGGCCAAAAGTAGGGGCGGACTGTTGGCTCGTGGGACCCCTGCCAGTGGGGGGTCTTTGGGCACTTGTGGCCTTGCCCACACTCGGGAGGGCACATGGGGAGGCTCCGGGGGTACCTCATGGGGCACCTGCTGGCTCCTGACCCTCGGGTGATCCATCCGCCCCTAGCCACTAGGGTTCATATGGTTTTTATTGCACGATTGTTCTCATTAGTTTATTAATAGTCTTCATGATCATAATTTTTCCACCACCATAGTTTATGATTATGTTCAGTTTCTCATGTGCGGTGTGAATTTGGATGTTTTATTTATTTATATATACAGATTCCTTGCGATCAGTTAAACCAACACAATTGCATCAGTTTATCACATATTTTTAATATACACCCGCATCAGAGGGTGTGTGTGTTTTTTTTTTTTTTTTTTTTTTTTTTTTTTTGTTTTGTTTTGTTTTTTTTCTCTCAGACTTATTATTCATTAGTTTCATGTTCTCTCATTCTTCCCCCCCCCCCCCTATTTTTGCCACACGCCATACATCATACAATACCCACCACATGTCTGTATCCCCCTTCCCTCCTCCTCCCCTCAGTTCTGACATGTTGATCATTACATTTTCAATATTCATTACAAACATATTTGCCCTCTTGGTTCCCTTTCCCCCCCCCCCCCTTTTTTTTTTTTTTTTTTTTTTCCCTTGCCCCCGAAGTCTGCCACTCTCATAGGTTAATTTCCATTATAGAACATATCACCACAACACCACATTCACCCCCTCCAGCCATCCTCCACATGGCTAAGCTGACTCAGTTCCCTTCTTCCCTCCCCCCTGGGAGGAGCCTTGCAATCACTGCACCTGTTCATGTTTTGTTCCAGGGATACCAGGCATGAGTCATCCGGAGTTTACTTCCTGTCTTGTGGTTTGCATTCCAGCAGCCATTTCCCCACAGGTATAAAAGCACACTCCCTCACCATCCCACTCAGGCATCAACAGCAGGGCTCTCACTTTACTTTCCATTCATCGTGCATCAGCATCAGAGGTATCTACACCATATTCATATGTCTCATCCATTCACTTAACCATTGCCTCCTAAAGGTCATTCATTTACCCATACACACACTCTTTATTTTATGTTTTCTAATGTTCCCAAATTTTTTTTTTTTTTTTATTTTATTATTTTTTTTTTTTTTTTTTTTTTTTTTTTTTTTTTTTTTCGTCACCCAACAACAGTCCAATATCACTACACAGTGCTGACAGTTTGCTCACCGCTTCACGTTTGAAGAGATATATATGGTCTACAGCCACACATTACTTTTAACTGATAATCATCCATTATCCACTAGTCTTACTACTTTTATTTTTATGATGTTTACTAATATTACTATTTTTATCATCATTGCCAGTGTTACTACTATGATTATTTTCATATACATTATTATTTTTATTTATTTTATTTTAAAAAAATGTTTTCTATTTATTTACATTTGCAGGTGCTATATTCATGTATTTTTAATAATTTTTTATTTTGCTTTGTTTCTTAGTGCATGCATATCTCTTTGTATATGTGTATATATGTATGTATATGCGTTTATAAAAACTACAAAATATTGCACTTTAAATAACCCCCTCCAACCCCTCATCTTATAACAAATAGAGGAGGTGGAGCTTTGCTCCCAAGGCATCTAGCCCTGGTTATTTACTACTTGACCTCCATACAGGTTGGTCATCAGCTCTGAGGAAAGGGATTCGTCCCCGAAACGCGTCAGCCATTTGACCGCACTGACAGTGAGAACACCTTGCCTGCCGTTGTGGCCATTGTCATTTTTCTATGCTTTTTAGATACATGCTTCGTCTGTGAGTATGTTTTTATGATTTAATTCCTACAATAAACCTTGGATAATGCACTAGGTGTGTGCGCCACCTGTTTTTCTCTCTATCTTGATGAGATTCTGGTATGCTGGTGATAGAAATTGAGTTTCCACTGATAATTACTGTATGGGGTTTTTGATATCTTGCATAGCTTGACACATATGTATTTCATTGCATTCATTTTTTTTTAAACAATTAATTTTTCAAGTAAATTGTCAACGTGCATTTGGTAGTACACCTTAAAGGAACAAAAAATGCCTACAGCAACCTAGGAGTGCTGAATATCAATTAGTGTATGATCCGCTACTGTAGGTTGGTTCAGGGTTTCCAATCACTATTCACACGTACATCCATGTACACATGCAGGCTCCCAGTGTATTATCACATTTATGCCCGCTTTAGTAAAAAAGCAGCAATTTATTAATATTTATAGCTGGATTTGTATTTTATACTATAATCAATTTTATTGATCCTCTCAGTTTAAATTCTAAAGATTTGTTACACATATTCACTTTTTAACATTTCCCTGCTTATCTTGTTTAAGAAACAGGCATTTTTTCTAGTACACATACAATTTGTTTTAGAGCCATCATTTGGTAGTGCACCTTAAAGAAAGAAAAAATGCCTACAGCAAACTAGGAGTGCTGAACATCAATTAGTGTATGATCCGCTACTGTAGGTTGGTTCAGGGTTTCCAATCACTATTCACACATACATCCATGTACACATGCAGGCTCCCAGTGTATTATCACATTTATCCCCGCTTTAGTAAAAAAGCAGCAATTTTTTAATATTTATAGCTGGATTTGTATTTTATACTATAATCAATTTTATTGATCATCTCAGTTTAAATTCTAAAGGTTTGTTACACATATACACTTTTTAACATTTTCCTGCTTATCTTGTTTAAGAAACAGGCATTTTTTCTAGTACACATACAATTTGTTTTAAAGCCATCAAGGAATGTGCCTTCATCATGGCAGCTGTCAGCTGTCTTTTTGAGTCTTTCATACCTTGTAAGGCCTTCCATGTAAAGGTATCACAACCTCTACCTAGGATAATACTATCCAGAAAATCCATACCAATATGTTGCAGGGGATAGATAAGATCTGTAAAATTTGGTTTAAAAGAGTGTTTGTATGCTAAGCACAAAACTATTATTAATACAGTACAGCTGCTTATAGATTTATGGCTGAGTCAATGGAGATATTGCCAGTACCATCTGTCCCCATCCTTCCAAAGGCACTGCTCTGTCCTATATTAAGTCGCCTGTGTGCCCTGTAAAAAGTGAGAAGTAATTGAATTGAAGTGCTCCAGGATGCTTAATATTCTGGACACTGCCCCCTGCTAGTCATGAATCTTGGCAAAGGGAACAATTGCGTCTGTCTCAGGCAACAACCAAGTGTCACTATGTAACCATATGTGGAATGCAGCTCTGCATAGACGATTCATTTAAAACAAATCTGTACTTTGCTTGGACTTGGCAAAGCAACATAACTGATTTCTTTCAGGCTCCATAAGGAGTTTATACTGTTTATACCTTTACAACACTCCCCTCAACTTACCTGTACCATGATCCCTTGCTGCTCCAAAATGTTTCCCCTTTTAAAGTGGTAGTAAACTTTGGGTTTTTTTTTTAAATTGCTGACAGACAGGATATTGGTCTCTTCTGTCATAAATACTTCTTCCTGTCTGTCAGCCGTCATGTAGACTGAGCCGCACATCTGCAGCTCAGCAAACAGTTACGGCCACCATTTATGCCGCTGCAATGTGACATCATTGCGGTCTGGCCATTCAAGCTGTAGAAGGCACAGAACACGGAAGGAAGACCGGGCAAAGATGGAAGTGACTGGGACCAGCCGGATCAATCACAGCGCAGCACTGGAGGGCTCGGTTTGGGTTAAAGTGTTACTAAACCCACATCAGTAAAATCATTCTGTATATGCAGTAAAGTATGCTTGCTATACTCACTGTGGAACCTAAGGGGTTAATCCTCTGCATTGTGTAAAAAGGCTGTTTGATCCCAACTTCTCTGCCTCTCCTTTTGTTCAAATGTGCATGCTGGTAAGACAGACTGAACCGTGCCTTTCTGCACATGATCAGTTTAGTGTGTATTGCTAGAGAGGTTTTATTTTTCTTGGGAGAGTGCATGTGAAAAGCACAGGGCCAATCAGCACTGTCCAGACAGAAGTCAGGAGTTTTCCATCCTCCTAGAGAAAACTCCTCCTACAAGCTTTAACCAGTGCTCAGCTGAAGTCACAAGACTGCTCTAGCTGCTGATGAGAAAGGGTATTTAGCAGTTTATATTTATTAAAATAATGGTATTTCCATGTTGTGTGTACCGTAGGAGACTGGATACAGTGAATAGTGGGGCCTGGATTTAGTAACACTTTAAGTCTGTCACAATGTGCTGATATGCTGTGCATACTAGCATATTATGCATACCCACCTGGGGGCCCCTAAAGAAGAATTGAGGACTTTACTACCACTTTAAGATGTCTCATTTCTTATTTTATTACAGTGTTCTGTCTCTCAGAGGACAACGTGCATGTAGTACTTTGTGCTCTAAAAGACTAGATATGTATTTGGACAGGATGACCCCCCCCCTCACCAGCTGTATTGATTGCTGGTGCTTTCTTCCAGGTCCAAGAACTTTCCTGGGACAAGTGCCACTAAGAGAAATGCAGAGGAATGGAGGCTGAAATGCTTTTTTTTTCAAACTGATGAGTTTGATGTCGTACAGCGCATGTGGATGATGAGATACATGATGTCATTCAGTTCATCTCACGCATGCGCCATACAACTTTACACGAGTTGCGGTGCAAACATTACTGGTGGGCCAGCAGAGAAGAAGGAAGAAGAAGCTGATCACGGATGATTTTTTTCTAAAAATGGTGGAGCTGATACCAGGCACAGATAGGACAAGCGCAGAGTAATTTAGTTAAGTATCCCTGTGGGCAGGGCTTAATGAGCCCTAGTGGGGACACTGTGGAACTGCACTTGCTAATGCCTAAATCTTACACAGAAGCGGCGGTCATGTGAAATTAACGATAAGTCAGGACTGCAGACTTTAGAAGTGAGCATCCACTTGCACAGTTTACTTATTGTGATCCGTGGCCACACTGTTGACACTAAGCATTTCAGACACAACTTCTGTTAAAGAACACCACTCCCCAGGTGTGTAGCATTTCTGACACAACAAACACTTTACTCCTGCGCTAGGAAAGGACTCAGTAGACCCAATAGGAATGTTCTGGAATTTTCTGGAATATGCACTGCTTGCTGCCCTCAACAGACTGGGGTAGTCCGAATACACGGGATACAAATGGAGAAACAAAAAAGGGCGCACCGACCTAGTGCATTATCATTTAAAATAATTTATTAAAGAAACAAAAATAGGTATCATACTCACAATGGACATAATAACACAGGCATGTCAAAGTGAACAAGATGTATGATCCAAACAACATCTGAGTCCATACGATGGAACCCTGGATGACCAACTGGCTAACACGTTTCGAGGACACAACCTCTTCCACTCGAGTGTTGGCTCTGAGGATCATACATCTTGTTCAGTTTGACATGCCTGTGTTATTATGTCCATTGTGAGTATGATACCTATTTTTGTTTCTTTAATAAATTATTTTAAACAATAATGCACTAGGTCGGTGCGCCCTTTTTCTGTTTCTCCATTTGTATCCAGTGCAGCATTTCTGAACCAGTGCCACAGAGCTTGTACCAGCCTCTGCCAACTCAGCAGCCCTGTCACCACACTCCCAGTGACAATGCCCTGAATGTGACAATTGGGCAGAGAAAACACATTTTGCTGTAACTTCATTGCTTGTTCTCCTACTGAGTCCTCACTCCATGACTCCCAGCCTAAGTCCCTAGGCACACTGTGCCACAGATTCAGTCCCAGCATGTAGGTAGATGTCAACTAGTGAAGGGGCCAAGCATAACACCCTTTCACTACCAAAGGAACCATCGCCTTTGCTATGTCACCCATCTCCTGGCTGGTTGGTTGCTTTAGCATTTAACACAAAAATGGTAGTCATTAGCAACAGCAATATAACTGCCTATGGGCAGCATTCTGCTCATTAGACTCTGTATTGTATCTTCTCTACTCTTCAGTCCCCTGGTGTAAGTCCTTTTCTTTTGATGTGCCTTACATGCTCCCCTTTAAAGACTTCAGACCAGGCAATTTCAGATGAACAATAAAGATCTTATACTGAGGTAGTTGTAGGTAACACACAAACAGTTCTCAAAGACATCTTCCACACACTTTCCTGTACAAAGCTCTCAATGCCTCATAAAGCTGTCATACCTTAGGCAGACGGCAAAGTCCATCAAAGCAATCCTTTCAAGGCAAGAGTCCATTTAGGCAGTAAATCCAAAAAAGGCTGCAATAATCCCATAGAGTCCATGATCTGGCAATAATCCACAAAAGGCAGTAAATTCATGATTGACAGCTATGAGTCCATATAGATCCCATGCCTCAGACCCCTCTGGGAACCCCAACTGGGCTCCCCCTTAAAAAGAGGCCCAGACTAATAGCATAACAGCTACATCTTAAAGCAGAATTCCACCCAAAAGGGGAAGTTCCGCTTTAAAGATTGGTCCCCCGCTGCCCATTAAGGATTGGCACCTTTGGGGAGCGGTTCCCCGAAATTGACAGGTATCCACTCCCACTTCCGCTGCAATCGCCTAGGCAATCAGAAGCGGAAGTTGTCCTTCTACCCTCCCTCCCTATAGTCTTGTGAGACACGTGACAGGTCCCAGAAGACTACAGGACCATTCATGAAGCGCAGCACTACTCGCGCATGCACAGTGGGCACCTGGCTGTGAAGCCGCAAGCTGTCACAGCTGGGTGCCCACACCGAAGATGCCGGCACCTGGAATACAGGACGGTCGGTAAAACTGGTGGGGGCACCGTGGGATCATGAGACAGGTAAGTGGCTGTTTTTTAAAAGTCAGCAGCTACAGTTTTTGTAGCTGCTGACTTTTATATTTGTACAGTGTGAGTGGAACTCTGCTTTAACAACCCTATTAGCCGTTGACCTGCAAGGGGCGGTAACCTTCCAAAAAAGAGCAGCAAATCCTGGCCAGCAGCGTTAACCCTGCCTTCCTTCTCAAATCCACCAACCTAGCAGGTAAATCAAAGACAAATGTTGCAAATAGTTACATTGTAACAATTGGTCTGTACACATAACATAGTTGATTTGAATGTCTGTTGGGATAGGTCTCTACTAACTTTGCACATCTAGACTTTGCAATATTTGCAGAACTGCTCAAATTTGGTTAAATTTGATGATTTAATATATATATACATGCATGCATGCACGCATGTGTGTGTGAGCTTTGGGTGCACACCCTAATGCAATAGGCTGCTAGTTTTTTTTGGTAGTGAGCAACGTGCATTTTGTTATTGTATATTTTGGTACGTTTTTCAAAACGCCTATCTGCAAGCTGCGTTTGGGATGTCCTAATGAAATAATGGCACTGCAAACGTGATGCTCATTTTCGAGCATTTTTAGGAACACGGGCAGAAACAAGCATTTCTGCATTCATTCCCCAAACATGAAGGCGTGACTAGGGCCTATCTGCTTGTTCGGAATATTGAAATACTTTAGTGTAAGGTAAATTAAATGCCCATTAGTCTATAGACTGAATCATTCACTATATTTGTTTTATTTGTTTATATCATATTCCACATTACAGTCGAGGGTCATACACACGAACACACACCAGTGACAATTTGTGTTTGTTAGTACCCCTGTTATTTATGAGGACATTATAAACACGAGTAAGGCTTGATTCGCACTGCTGTGACTTGAGGTCTGACTTGTGAGACCCCAAGCTGCATGACCCCAAATCCCACGTTAGTCAATGAGAGCTGTCTTATCACTACTGAAGTCACTCTGACTTCAGAAAAGGTTCCTGTACTAATTTGAGGTGAGTTCTATTCAACTTGTGCCTATAGACTTTAATGGAAGTTACCTCCAAGTTGGATCTTCATCTCTATTGATGTGATTTGGACCTGACATTATAGGCAGATTACCAAGGCAAACTCGCATGGCATGAAAGTCACTTATCAAGTCGAATCAAAGTCATACTCAAGTTGCATCTAGTTGCTAGCAAATCGTCAGGAAGTCACCCGGCAAAGTTGCAAGTTGTAAACACGCGACAGGTCGCAGTAGTGTGAACCAAGCCTACAAGTGACATGGGACATAAATATATTACACGGGATAAATACAGTATGTTGTTTTACAGAGAATTACAAAGCATCGTGTGTAAAAATACATTGTGGGTAAGAAATAAATGATCACAGATACTGAATGCAGAGAATGAAGTTCCCAGCAGTCTGGCTGTGCTGCTATTGCTCCTCTAGGCGATGGTGCTTGCCAGGAAACACCATAAGTACACTTACATATACCCTTGTACCTTTTTTACATATTTGTAGCTCCTAACTGCTCCTCATTTGAAGGGACTATCCTTTTTTGGAGACCAAATCCCTCTGCCCTTGTGCATCGTTCATTGTCCCTCTTCTAGGTCTGATGTGTATATCTCTACACTAAAGGTATTATTTTACTTCCAAAAGTGTTATGCTGCACTAAACGTTTTATTCAACCTCTATATTACTGCATTATTTGCAAAAGCCAATATAAAAGAAAAATAGAGGTAAAAAAAATCACTTGCGTGGTTTAGCCAATCATTTTCTGCATATATTAGATTCTATGCAACTGGGACTGTGGCAGGGACGTGTCCTTTGTCCACATACTGTGTGCTAAAATGTGTCCCTCTTTATCATTTCAGAAACCTGGGATGTAAGCAGGTGCTTCCAAGAGGGTTCTAAAGTGTTAACAGTTTTTCTTTTACTGTGTTCATGATCTGAGGTTAGGGCTCATGTACACGGGGCGTTCGAAAAACTTTTCTAAACACTGGAAACTGACTGCAAGAAAATGTAGGTTAAAAATGTCAGTTTTGCTGCGTTTATCTACCGCGTTTATGCGTGTTTGCATTTAGAAGCGTTTTTAAAAGATAACCTCAGGAGACCCTCCCAGGAGGAGACCCTCCTGAACGCAATTTTTGTGCTTTCAAAAAAACGCCTGTAACCTCAACTGCCTGTAAACTACTGTTAACGACAATGTGTACATGGACACATAGGAAAACATAAAGGAAAGTTCAGGGGCTGCTGAAAAAACGCACAACTGCTCCTAAACGTCAGTTTAGCAGCTGCAGTGTACATGAGCCCTTAATGAGTAAATGAACAAATGAGTCCTTAATGGCCATAGTCTGGGCACAATTTCACATTAAACAAGAAAAAAAAACATGAGCCCAGCATATTGTAAAGTACAAATTAGCACATGGCTCTGCACTATACTGCAGCTATATATCTCAGGTTATTGCTTCTGCTTTTTCAATTTGCTAATAAACAAGTGATAACATAACTGAGAAATGCTGTTGAAAATTTAAAGGTTCAAGTCACCTTTTCCAGGAAATAGCCTATGCAGTTAATGGACCCCAGTGGATATTAAGAAACAGCACAGAGTGTAAAATGGTCATTTTATTATCATACCTGTAAGGACATTTGGCCCACCTTATTGCAAGGGCATAAAACTGTTGGATACTCACTCCCAGCATTACAGGAGCAAAACCCAATGGTTTCCAAATCCTAACAACAAGGCTAGATAAGGAGATTGCTAACTGGGAGTTTTTCAGCCAGGTTTTCATGGGGGCACGGACTGGGACAAGTAGACCTGGGCATCTTTGTGCAGAGCCACAAGAGGTGACACACTGCAGTGGGAGGATTACTCTGCAGATCTTGATGTAAAGGGGAACTCTGATGTAAGGTGGTCTCTGGTCATCAGATCCCTTACATCACAGTCCACAGAGTTCTCCTTAGATCAGAGTCCACAGAGTTCCCCATTGCAATGTAAGGGGCAACCCTGCAGACTCTGATGTAAAGGAAAACTCTGTGCAGTCTGATTAAAGGGGGGAACTGGGATCTCTGTTGTTTGGGTGACCAGAGTCGCCCCTCACATCTCTAAGGATGGGGTGATGTTGCAGTATGTACACTGTTAGCCATTCTGTGTGATCCCCTGTCATTATGTGCAAGTCAGATGTTGCTGTGTGATACAGCTCAAAGAACCAACAATGTGCAATTCAAAAACTTCCAGCCAAGATGTATGCAGCTGGCTCTTTAACATTTGGACAAGGTCTGCACTGTGTGCATAATTATTAGGCAAGTGCGTTTTTTGACCAAATCATCATTTTTATGCATATTGCCCAACTCCAAGCTGTATAAACTTGAATACTTATTGGATTTAAGCATATCAGGTGATTTGTATTTATGTAATGAGGGATGGTGTGGCCTGAGGAGATCACCACCCTATATCAAGGTGTGCATAATTATTAGGCATCTTCTTTTCCTCAGGCAAAATGGGCCAGAAAAGAGATTTAACTGACACTGAAAAGTCAAAAATTGTAAAAAGTGTTTCAGAGAGATGCAGCGCTCTTGAAATTGCTAAGATATTGGGGCGTGATCACAGAACCATCAAATGTTTTGTTGCAAATACTCAATAGGGTCACAAGAAACGTGTTGAGAAAAAAAATGCAAATTAACTGCCAAAGATTTGAGAAGAATCAAACTTGAAGCTATCAGGAACACATTATCCTCCAGTGCTGTCATATTCCAGAGCTGCAACCTACCTGGAGTGCCCAGAAATACAAGGTGTTCATTGCTCAGAGACATGGCCAAGGTAAAGAAGACTGAAACCGGACTACCACTGAGTAAGACACATAAGTTATAAAGTCACGACTGGGCCAAGAAATATCTGAAGACAGATTTTTCAAAGGTTTTATGGACTGATGAGATGAGAGTGACTCTTGACGGACCAGATAAGATGAGCCTGTGGATTGATCAGTAACAGGCATAACTAGGGCAAACTTAGACAGGGATCCAATTAACCTACCAGCCTGTCTTTGGAGTGTGGGAAGAAGCCCACACAGGAATAGGGAGAACATACAAACTCAGTGTAAGTAATGCCATGGTCAGGATTCAAATCCAAAACCCTAGTACTGCTAGGCTGAAGTGCTAACCACTTAGCCACTGTTCAATGCAAAATTGTAATCTGGAGGCATTCTGTACATCATTGGTGTGCAGAACATCCCCAAATATGTCATTTCCTCACTGATTTTCCCCAAAGTCTGCACTGAGATACAAATCTTATATTAGGCTCACCCAATTCCAACAGGAATTTCAGTTTTGATGAGGTATTCCCCAGGGGTTATACACTTTTACAAGCTCGGTCCAACTCTATTTTATATAGGTAATCCATGACAAACGTTCAGTTAAGTGCATTAGCATTATCCATAAGCATAACAAGTCCTCTGTGTGTGGCAGTGTACCTCTGAGATGTTAAGTCCTTACCCCACCATTAGATGAGGCTCTGTCCTTCCCATCAGCTGACTTCTAGACTCAGACGCACAGATTATAAAGGATCCTGCCAGGAAGGATGTAAAGTCACCTTAGTTACTGGAAGGATTTAGCACAGAAATCCTTCCTAAGACCCCGGTCACACTGATCCGACTTTGAAATCTTCAAAGTTGGATGACATGCCGATTTGAGGGGCAATTTGCAAGACATCTAACACAGATATCTATGCAAATCGCACCAAAAGTAGTGCATGCCGCACCGATATGACTGCTGTAATTGCAGACAATAGGGTGCAACTTGCCATGCGATTTGCAAGTTGTATGGCATGCAAATCTCATGCCAAGTTGCACTTGGTGTGACTGGGGTTTAACCTTCCCGGCGGTATTCCTGAGTGTAGCTCGGGGTTAACTTTCAGTTAACTTTCAGTACCAGAAGCGGTAACCCCGAGCTACACTTGGGATTACACTGCAGCGTTCCTCTGGGATCCCTCGAGCACTTACCTTGTCCTGCGGTCCCACAATGTCCCCCCTTCAGCATTCCTGGCCATGTCCTCTGGCCAATGGCGGCATCTGTCTTCTGGGTTCTGTTCCCTGCGAGTGTCGGGACATACGGGATGTACGGGGATGGAACTGGCAGGAATTTCAAAAATGTAAAAACTTTACATTCACTAAATACAGTAAAATCACATAGTAAAACATTACTGTATCAAACCATTTCACATACATTTTGTCCCTAGTGCTTTGTCCTGTGCCCTGCCTGCATTTTTACTGTTCTTTCTGCCTGGAAACTGAGCAACGTCCATGGCGTCCAAAAAGCGTCCCTTTAGGTCAAAAGTGGTTTTAGACCAGCTAGAGAACAGCGATAGTAAATCAGAACCACTTGCAGAATTGAATGATAATGATTCGTGGGGAAATTCATCATCAGACACTGAAAACGATTTTGCGACTTTGCTCAGTGATGTGCGAACTTGGCGCTCTGTTTCAAATTTCAGTGTTTTTGGTTTGATTACATTATTGAATTAAATTTATTATTATTATTATATTATTATTTTTTATGATTATTTATTATATTATAATTTAAGATTTCGTGTTTCAAATTTTATCATTCCCGGGATGTTTACTAGACTCTTGTTCGGACAGATTTCAGTGAGTTATTCCTAAGAATTACAGGCCTACAATAAAAAAACAACATATTTCTATTGAAAACAATGTACCACTTTGAGCACAGAAATACTGACATAATCAGACCGCTAGGGAGGTTAAGGGGGCAGTAAGTTGACCCCTACCTACAAGTTGCTAATGCTGGCAAAACAAAAGCTGCAGTAGATAATTCAGCGTAGATGGTGAAATCTGTTCGATTTTTTTTTTCATTCAGCTTGCAGGCTGAACTAAAAAAACTCTAACTGGGTATGGCCAGCTTTGAAATAGCCAGAGAGTGTGAAATAAGCTGGTCTCACACACCCATGTGCTATCACACTGCTAACCAGCAGTCTGCATGCCCTAGGGTGACTCCACTGCTCCTACACAGATTGTGTTAGGGTTTGCCTACACTAGCAAGGCCATCTGAAAAATGATCCGTAGTGGATTGCTTTTCAGAGAGCGTTTGGCAGCCAGCCTGGACGTGATGT
Organism: Staurois parvus; assembly: GCF_062004578.1. Taxonomy (NCBI): domain Eukaryota; kingdom Metazoa; phylum Chordata; class Amphibia; order Anura; family Ranidae; genus Staurois; species Staurois parvus. The sequence goes on from NW_028317813.1 coordinate 19,824,174, forward strand.
TACCCCCTCAACACCTATCTTAACCCCTAAATGCCTGCAGCTTAAGGGGGAAGTAAAAACATGACTCAACCACATGATTTTACTTGTCATCCTTGGATAGGAAGCTGACTTGAACAATAGGTCAAAAGGGATAAATATAAGGCTACAGAGAGAAAGCATGCCTCTCAATGCCATCAATGGAGAGTAAGATACCAGGATTTTTCGGGGGCATCATTGTTTCTTGTGTTTTTTTTCTGCTGTAATCAACCGACTTCATCTTTCACCGAGTCTGATAATGTCTCAGAAGGGACAGACTTGATCATATCAACCAGTAACTAAAGAGCTTTTAGAAAGATACAGTGGAAACAGAGCAAAATCAGTTTACAGGAAGCACAAATATTATAAATCAAGACATTGAGCAGCCCAAAAGAATAAAAGTACAGTATAATAACATTCAAAATGTTCTGAAGCAAGAGCTGCCAAAAAATATCTTATCAAGACACTGAAAAACAAGTCATAAATCACAACAAATAATAGCTCAGAACACAACCAGAAGATAAACAACGTGCAACAGTCCCATTTTAATATTATATATTGATTCCTTTTATTTTTTTTAATCCTAGGAATTGCTCCTCAAATATCAAGAGTTGCAATTTTTGTTATAATTATATTTCCTTCTACTGCTGAACAATCATCTGCTCCAAAATTAAGTCAAAAAGCTACATTAAATGATTTCTTCAATAGGATTTCACACAGCAAACATTATACTGTATATTCAAAGCAAATTCTAGCAAAAATAACACATTTCCCTGAAATGTCATGAGATTACAGTACAATCTCACACACACACTAAAGTAGTAGGCAGGGGTGGACTGACAACTCATGGGGCCCCTGGGCAATAAGGGATCATGGGGCCCCTGTGTCCTCGCCCACACTCAAACCACACCCAAAAAAGCCTATGGAAGGTACCAGGGGCATCTCATGGGGCCCCCTACTGACCCCGGGTTCTCAAATGGTCAGTTCACCCCTGGTAGTAGGATACTCAACACAGTGGTTACACCCAACTTTCAGGCCTCATTCAAATTGGTACTGTCAAACCTGTAGTTATATATCATAGTTGGCAACATTTAAAAAAAATTTTTAGGGACACTTTTTTTTCCTGTATGTCCAGAAAGGCAGTGTAAGCGGAGCAGTGTGTTAATAAGGGGTGGGGCATTCATTCATGGGTGTGGCTTAATATGAAAAAGAGGATAGCGTCATGATAAGCACCTTGCACCAAAAATGGGTGTGGTTTAAATTATGCTAAATATTGGGTGTGGCTTAAAGCATTGTGGTTAAACAGGGTCTGAAATTTTCTTGGGCTCCCCCCATACAATTTTACTCTCCACTCCAACATCCCAAAAAACAAATAAACACAATCATAGACTTATCTAAAAAAAACTTAATGTAAATATAAAGAACTGGTTCATGACAAAGTAGACCTATCCATGACAAAACTCAATTTTTGTGATTCTGCCCGGGAAAAGGACTGTCCATGACAAATGTAAAAAATCTGTGAGCGTCCCAGTCATTTCGGGACCGTTGGCAAATATCATATATGTTTAGAGGACATTCCTAAACACATACAGCATACTATATACACCATGCATTAGACATGTGTGATTTGGTTTGTTATAAAATCAATTTTCGGACGAAAATTCGTTATTCAGATATAAATGAATAATCTGAATCACATCAGAAATTAAAGTGGTTTTAAAGGCTCACGGGTATTTACCTTCATGCATTCTATGCATGAAGGTGAAAAATTTTCTGTGTGCAGCAATGCCCCCAGCCCCCTCAATACTCACCTGAGCCTTATCGATCCAGCAATGTGCATGACAGCCTCGGCTGTCCCGGGTCTCTGCCTCCTCATTGGGTGAGACAGCAACCAGGAGCCAGTCTGCTGCTATCAATCACAGCTAATCAGCCAATGACGAGAGAGAGGGGGGGTAAGCCACGGCTCCGTGCCATTGACAGGTTATGATTAAGCACAAGATTGTGTGAAACGTGTTAACAAGTCCTGTATTCATGTCCTGGTGTTTTGTGTGTCCTATGGATCAATAAATACACACTATATTCATCTATCCTCTGGTGTGCTGCTGACCCTTCTTCCTACCTGACAGGACGGAGGAGCCAGGCGAGCCTGCAGGGAACCCAAGAAGAGGAGGATCCGGGCTGCTCTGTGCAAAATCACTACACTCAGTCACACAGTAGGTAAGTATAGACATGTTTGTTATCCCCCCCCCCCCCCCTCAAGAAAATTAACCTTTAGAATCTCTTTAATGGCAACAAATCCAACACAAAATTAAAACAAAATGTTCATATCCATTTGTTCATTCAGATGATGTGACAGGATGAGATAGTAGTTCGGGCCAATTTGATTTTCAAATTCGTTTGATAATTTGGATTCTGATAACAAATAGATTAGAATTTAGTTCCATTCATTAATTCGAATGCACATCACGCCAGTCGACATTGTCAAATCAGCTCATGCCGTTTCTCTTGGTGGGTTGGACTAGCATCCGAAAATATTGAATCCGTCCAATTCGATAATATATCGAATATATAGGAATCTTCTAGAAAAACTGCTAAATATTTGGAATCCACTCGGACCAACAAATATACAAAATAAATAATGAAAACCAATCGGCTTAACATAATCAATATGACTAAACAAAGTTCTTCAAATAACAAATGCATTCAAAACAAAATGAAAATTTCTGGCACGTACATGTCTAATATGCTGGTAATGATTTTTCAATGGTGCCATCCCCACTGTGTGTTTCCCTGCATTTAAGTGTGGTCAGTTTAGCTGCATTTAGGAAAAATAGAATTCCAGGATCCAGGACACTAATGTAACTAAATTTGCTTGTGGCAAAAACAACAAAAAAAAAGGAAAAATGATCAGGGAGTGTAAAGAGTATCTCCAGATGTTTGTAGAAAATTTTAAATTTGACACCTACAAATACTGTAAGGATCCAGTGCTGTTTTCGAGTCTCCCATGCCAGTGGGAAAAATAGCTATAACTTCCTGCTGATTAAAAGCTGACTGGCCACTGTACATGCATGAGACGTGCACCGTGCTTTGTAAATGGTCCCGCAGTCTCCTGGGATCTATGATGTGTCTCAGGAGAGTGCACTCAGGGAGGGGGGACCAACCTTCCAATCTCTTCTCCTAGGCAAGCACAGTGGAAGTGGGAGCAGGTACCTGCCAGAAATAAGTACTCGCTTTCTATTTCTGTAAAAAAAACTCATTTTCCATTGAAAGAAGGCTCCTCATACCTAGAAACAGGAAACACATTATCCACCAATATAAAAAAGAGCACCATACCCATACATCCACCATTATAAAAAAGAGCAACAGTACCGAAGGAACAACAGGTTCATATAACCACTAAATGAAAAACTCTAAAATGAGTAGGAGCATAGGGAGGGAAAGCTGTGCTGCCCTGGAAGATTCCTAGAAAATGAGTTAGCAGGTACCTAACTCTGCTTTCTCAAGTCATCTTCCAGAGCAGCATTGGGAGGATTAGCAAGAGATGCCCTTTTAGGGTGGGATTGTTTTGTTTGCAGGACCTATTCCATAAGCTTTTCCTGACAAGAGAGTAGGGCTATACTGATGTGGCAAAACACCATATGAAAATAGGACAAAATGGCAGCTCTGTTATAAAAATGCTTAGTTAAAAATCAACTGCATATGAGCAATATGTAAGGACAATCAGATTCTACATTCTTGCATATGTGATATCTCTTTCCCCACTTCTGAATGCAACTGTCAAGTGCCCTGCCCGTGTTTGAAGTCCACTCCAGGACTATGGGGCTTGTTGAGATACTGGTAGGAGTTGAGTTGTATAGATCACTACTTAAAAAGACTGAGTATGTAACAGTAACAGAATAAACATTCATATTGACTTGTTACACCATGTTCTGTTGTTAAGAATGCACATTGACTATATTTGGAATTTAGCACTATAACAAACCAAGTCAGGTGTAGCGTCCTCCAATGTAGATAGGTTTTTTGTACAGATAGAGGCTTGCTAGAAGCCTGGGTATGAGTCAGTCTGGAAGTGAGTCAGCACAGTTACTTATGGTTAAGGTTTTAGGGCTCTGCAGGTAAGTTCTCTGATACCTCCCCCTGCTCTATAAACTTGGAGAAGTTTCTAGAAGCCAGCAGGTGGGGGTGAGGTGGGGCTGATCGGCATAGTCTGCGGAACCTGGTGAATCCCCAGGCAGGAGGCCTGGCATGGTGTATAGGTCAGCCCTTAAATATGAGAAAGCCTGGTCAGCAGGGGAGTCAGGTGGAAAATGGAGTGAGGAAGAGCTGCTGGTGTGGAGCCGGGTAGGGGGCCCCAGAAGAGGTGGATCTATTTACAGGCAGGGAGCTGGAAAGAGGGACCCCTATTGTTCCACAGTCTACAAGGAAGGACAGCCTGTCAACAGTGGAAGAAACCAGCCCAGCGTAAAGCCAGAAAGCAGCTTCACCTTTACAGCTACAGGAACAGGACACTGTGAGTACTTCTACATCCTGAGCCTGCAAGGGAGACGGCGTAATACCCAACTAGTTCTCCCTGAGACTGCAGTCTTTGTATTTCCTGGAATCCCTTGCCCTGGGATACTCTTATGACAGCCAGGTGGATGAGGAGATTTTCTTCTGGGGTCTGAAGAGGTTCATTTAAAGGGGCCGAGTGCTCCTAGTAAAGATTGTAAAGATAGTAAAGAAATGTGTATAGATTTCTTCAAAAGACAAAAGCCGCTCCTGAAGAGTAGAGAGTCCAGGATCTATTCTTTTGTGCTTTTGGTGAACTTTTGCCTTTTTTTGTACATAAGACGTTGTCCTGCAAGTTGTTTCAGTTCCATTGGGCATCCCATATACCCCTAAACCCCATCCAAGTTATTAACTCCTAAAAAACAACAGTGCACTTTTAGTGCAATTCTTTACCTCCTGGTCGCCCCATAATCTCAGGGAATCATAAACTCACAGAATTTGCAAGTAAATACCTTGACAACATCATGCATCTATTTGTTTATAGTTTACCTTTGTATATCGAAGACACAAGAGACTTTGTAAAAAGATTAACTGACATCACAATGGAGGATGATGTGTGGCTTGCTTGCTTAGATGTGGAAGCATCCTACATGGAAGAAAAATATATATTTAAATATATTTTAAAAATATTGTTCCCAAATATATTGACATATATTTGAAATACTAGAATTTTGGCTGTATTCAATATTTTTCAAAAGATATTTTATATATATATATATATATATATATATATATATATATATATACATACATACATACATACATACATATAGACACTATATGTTGAAAAGTGTTTTTTACATATTACAAAATATATGAAAAAATATTTTTAAAAATATATATTTTTTAAATATATTCTTCAGATTTTTTAACATATAAAAAAGTTATTTTAATATATATTTGTAAATGCATACCAACAATGTAGATTAAATGTATTTTTAAAGACATACAGTATATTTGAAAATGTATTTTTTGAAATGTTTTTCATATATTTTGAAAATAAAAAAAACCGCATTTCAACATACAGTATATATATATATATATATATACAGTATATATATTGAATACGGACAAATATAATTTCAAATATATGTCAATATATTTGGGAAGAATATTTTTAAGTATATCTAAAATATATTTTTCTTCCATGTGGGATTGCATAGCAATATAAGCCATGATCTAGGTTTAACAGCCTGTAAGCCTTTTTTGGAAACCAGAAGTATAATATTTGAGAAACACACAGTATTCATTCTTAAGCTCTGACAATTCATTCTTGAACATAATTTTTTCCTCTTTGACCATAAGATCTCTAGGCAATACATGGGAACTGAGATGGTTCGTCCTGTGCATCGACTTATGTAAATCTATTTATTGGATGGTGGGAGCATACCATAGTTTTTGTGGAAGAATTGGAATGTTTTACATCACATTCTTTAATGTGGCTACACTTTATTGAAGATGTGTTCATCTTATAGCAGGGCAAAAAAAGTTCTATTTAGTGAATTTGTAAATGTCCTGAAACATAACAACACTGGTATGTACTTTACTAGTGAAATAAAATATGATAGCATCAATTTTCTGGATCTGGAGATAACAAAAGGGAAGGTGGAAATATAAATACAACTATTTATCGTAAACCAACCTCTACTAATAGTTTATTACACTGGAGCAGTCAGCATCCAGTCTTGTTGAAAAGAGGGATCCCCACGGGACAATTTGCGAGAGCTAAGAGAAATTATTCGACAGAGGGGACATTCCAGATCGAAAGTCAAAAACTGATAGACAGATTCAGAAGGCATGGCTATCATATACAGTAGCTGATTTAAGAAAATCTTACAAGAAGGTAAATGTTATGTCAAGGGAGTCCTTTTTGGATCCAAAAGTGAAGAAGAACGACGATCAGCTAGGTATATGTATAATAGGCACATATTCAAATCAATCGGGTCAAATTTTCAATATCATAAAAAGATATTGAAATGTCTAACATGAAGATAAATATCTATTTCAGATTTTGCCTAAAGACACAATGATAACCTATAGACGTGGCAAGAATTTGAGGGATATGTTAGTACATAGCCATTTAGACAAGATTTGCAAGGAACCTGCAGGACATACCTGACTACCAGCAAAACCAAAGGGCTGTTTCACATGTGGGCATGCACCTTTGTTTGTAACATCAAGTAATTTGTAAATCCTAAGTGTTCTATTGGAAGCGTGGGGGCCATTCAGTGGCTTCAATTCCTTCATCCTCCAGGAACTGCCTGCATACTCTTGCCACATAAGGCCGGGCATTGTTGTGCACCAGGAGGAAACCAGGACCCACTGCACCAGTGTAGGATCTGACAATGGGTCCAAGGATTTCATCACGATACCTAATGGCAGTCAGGGTACCATTGTCTAGCCTGTAGAGGTCTGTGTGTCCCTCCATGCATATGCCTCCCCAGACCATCACTGACCCACCACCAAAACGGTCATGCTGAACAATGTTATAAGCAGCATAATGTTCTCCACGGCTTCTCCAGACCCTTTCACTTCTGTCACATGTGCTCAGGGTGAACCTGCTCTCATCTGTGAAAAGCACAGGGTGCCAGTGGCGGACCTGCCAATTCTGGTGTTCAATGGCAAATGCCAATCGAGCTCTATGGTGCAGGGCAGTGAGCACAGGGCTCACTAGAGGACGTTGGGCCCTCAGACCACCCTGTTTGCTTCTGATTGTTTGGTCAGAGACATTCACACCAGTGGCCTGCTGGAGGTCATTTTGTAGGGCTCTAGCAGTGCTCATCCTGTTACTCCTTGCACAAAGGAGCAGATACCAGTCCTGCTGATGAGTTAAGGACCTTCTACAGCCCTGTCCAGTTCTCCTAGAGGAACTGCCTGTATCTTAGAATCTCCTCCATGCTCTTGAGACTTTCTTCAAACTTTCTTGCAATGGCACGTATTGATGTGCCATCCTGGAGAAGTTGGACTGCCTGTGCAACCTCTGTAGGGTCCAGAATGTCAGTGGACTCCACCTGTAAAACCATTCCTGTTTTTGGGGTTGTCTCATTATTGTCCATCTAGTGCACCTGTTGTTAATTTCATTAACACCAAAGCAGTTGAAACTGAATAACACCCCCTCTGCTACATAACTGACCAGATCAATATCAAAGGAGTTTAAATGACTTGATGCTATACTCTGATTAAAAAGGGTTCCTTTAATTTTTTGAGCAGTGTATTTATTGTGTTGATTTAAGCATATATGCATTGTATTGGTTTATAAACACATATATATAGTTTAGCACATATAGAGGTGCGGGATACAGTTTTGTAAATAGACGTACATATTATATTTGTGTTTACTCAAGCACCAGTGCATACCAAAGTACAGCTGCTTGCAGCCATGCATGCCTTTTGGCAGCTGTGCGCAACACGAGGAATTTCCGGGATGCAAAATACACCAGAATTTACATTATATTGGCTCAGATGTCTGTGTGCAAGAGGCCTAAATCTCAGAGCATATCTTTATTCTGTTTTCTTGATAACATTAACTTGCTTATATTTGAATATGCACATCTTGACATGTGAGTGAAATTTAAAATGAAATGTATTCCTGATTCTAGTTCCCCTTTAACTTACACAGAATATATTTATGAGGCCAGTCAGTCTTCCATTTGCAGACAGCCAGTGGTGTATTTCTGCTCTTGAAATCCCATGTAAGTGATGTTTTTCATAGCTTCTTGTCCACATAAAACAAATGGCCTTTGATCTGATGCCTGGAACTTATCCTATCCATCTAGAGACTTAAAACTGGCATCGTATTGACAAATTGATTCTGCAAATTCAATCAGCGCCTTTGAAGCACAATCGCAGAAACAATCCATTGATGAAACTTGTGCTGTAGCTCCCCCTTGCACATTCACTGCTTTATACTTGGACAACTAATTTGACCGGCTCATGTTAAATATTAGTATTAGAGCAGGAAATAAATGTTTAATACTAGGAAAGAAGCTGAGATCAGGTTGTAAAGATTACTTTTTTTTAGATATTTGTGGTGCACACACACCCTTAATGTGAACACCTGATAGAATTGTTCTTTTTGTAAAATGCCTTAAATCAAGTTCTTCCAAGGTGATGTTATTGGAATTCATGCAGTATATACAGAAAAGACTGGAAACTGAAATATGTATGTGTTTCCTCTGAAATGAATAAGCCTAATGCTTTAAATATCAATTTTATTGGAACTGAGTGAAAAGTTAACCTCCATATTGGTATTTCTTTGAGACCGTGTTTGGGGCACAATTTGGCAGGAAATTAGGCCATTTTGTGGACAATATATAGGGCAGTGTGCTCCCTATGGGCCAATGACATCCCCCACAGGGCACCCTAGACATTTTGAATATACTGAATACTTGTTAATTCGAAAGAGGTATATATGGGGAATCCCTAATATGTTGAGAATATGGGGTGTGACAGGAAGCTAGGAAGGACTAAGGGATGTGTCCAAGATGGGAGGTATATTTGTCCCAGGTTCATGCTTTACACTGACTGTTTCTCTTGTGCTGTGTAGTGAGCCTGTTTGGCTCACTGATGATGTAATTATCTCAGCTGTAGTAGGTTAAGGGCTCTATAAAACTCCCAGGCTGCTTAGGGAGGATGCTCCAACCTGGAACCAGTTTGCACTGCAGGACAGACTGGGGGACAACCAAAAAATACTGTGGTGAGAGTAAATCTGTGTGATTTTGGACTGGGAGACGCTCTGCTGGGGTGGACTGACCATTCAAGCACTTGGGCACTGCCCAAGGGCCCGGGGTCAGTAGGGGGCCCCATGAAATGCCCCTGGTACCTTTTTTATAGGCTTTTTTGAGTGTGGGCAAGGACACAGGGGCCCCATGATCCCCTATTGCCCGGGGGCCCCATGTGTTGTTAGTCCACCCCTGAATTGTGTGAACACCGTGTGTCTGAGCATGGATAGCTGTATCCAGACAGGTAGCTAGGAACCTGTGTTTGCAGTTAGATGCCGAGTTTGGCAAGGCTTTATTTTCTGTTTGTATTTGTTTTGCTTTTTTTGATTATATGCACCTTGTGTTCACCAGACTTGTAAATAAAGCACAACTTTCTTCACCAAGATCCTGCTGTCATGCTGAGTCTCTTTCACTGTGCTCTGACTCATCCAGGGGGTCAAGCACAACCCGCTACTGGGCTAATCCCTCACAGGGGACATGTTGATACAGTCGTATGGAATGTGATGATACCCATTTGTTTATTTACTTATTGAGGACTCAATGCTGTATGGGGCTTTGGAGAGTTGAGCTATTTCCATATTTGAGAGAACAAGCTTCTTAAAAGGGTAATGAACATTCTATGGTACTGTGTGATACAGCTTGAAATATGGAGTCAGAAGTTATATGGAAGAGTGTTTATACCCTATAATAATTAATGGTTAGCACTTTGACCTAGGACCACTAAGGTCATAGGTTCAAATCCCAACCATGGCACTACCTGCACATAGTTTGCAGGTTTTCCCTTTTCCTGCGTGGGTTTCCTCCCAGATGATGGTAGGTTAATTGGCTCCTAGTATGTGAATGTGGGTTAGGGACCTTGGATTGTACGCTCCTTGAGGTTAGGGACTGATGTGAATGTACAATGTATGTATAGTGCTGCGTAAATTGACGGAGCTTTATAAGTAACTGTAATAAATAAAATGATTCTATTTTGATAAGTTAAGGAAATCATTTTGTTTATCTTAGCTATTGATTTACCTGGCTAGCTATACCCTGATTATACATTATATTGTATCGAATATGTTTTGGTCCTAAAATCTACTCGAGGTTAATGTAGAGTAGTGCTTCAGAGGCAGATGAATGCAGGGGATATTGGAGCTGCAGCTCCAGGCCCCTACCTTAATATAGGCCAAGCCACCCAAAAAGAACAGGCCTCACACAAAAAGCAATTGTCCAGTGGCAAGGACATAGATAAGGGGGGTTTGAAGGCTCCCCCCCCCCCCAGAGCAGAGTTACCGATTTGCAGATTCTGATGTTAGGGGAAACGCTGCAGACTCTGATGTAAGGAGGAACTATGCAAACTCGGATGTAAGGGGGGGGGGAAGCCTGGTGACTAGAGACCTGCTTACATCAGAGTTCCTCTTTACACCCGAGTCAGCCATGTTCCCCCTTAGATCATGGTCTGCAGAGTTTCTCTTTACATCAGGGTCTGCAGAGTTCCCCCTTGCTGCACTATAAGGAGGAATCCTGCGGACTCTGATGTAAAGGGGAACTTTGAGAACTCTGATGGAAGGAGGGCTCTAGGAACTCTGATGTAAGGGGAAACTCTGTAAGAGGGAACTCTGTGGGCTTTCCATAAAAAGGCCCACCAAAATCCTATGGGGGCTATGATTACTCCTGATGCTACCTTTATATTGCTAGGTAAAGTTAATATTTTACTTTCTTATAGTGTACACCAAAACTTGAAGAGGTGTTAAAAGAGTGCACTTACCTGTGGGGGTGGTCCATGGCCATTTGGTCTGCTACACTTGTTTGAGCTGCTTGTATATCATCTCCTCTTAAGGGCTTCAGGTGCTGTCAGTCAGCTCATATCTACATGATATTTAATGGCTTTACATTGAATTGTGTAAATGTATTTTTCTTTGTATTTTTCCTGTTAATGCTTAGAGCAATTTATTTTTTATTCCGATCAAGGAAAAGAGTTGAGTTATAGAATAGTCCGTTGATAAGTTTAGTGGAAATGAAGTATAGGTGGCCTTGTCCACCAAATGTCCCTTAGAAAATTGATGTATAATGATCAACAGAATATGACAGGTGGGATGATGGTATTGAACTGCTCTTATGGATCAGTGGATGAATTTTAATTATTATAATCATGCAATAAAACCTTTTTTATTTTATATGGAAGTATTGTGTAAGTTGTGCCTCAAAAATCCTGCCTGAAAGATTTTTTTTTTTTTGTGTTTGGATACCAATGTTTCCTAGAAGACTACTCTAAACTAGGAATGTGCTGCAGATGCAGCAATAATGGAAGTATCATAGGAGCAGCGATTCTTTCAAAGCAAAGTAATCCAAGTGGCTATACAGCTGCTGGATTACTTTAACAGGTGGGGACCTTCCACTGCTGCATTTACAAGTACTGTCCCATTGGGGAACCTGATAACGATGTGACCGGCCACATCTGATGCCCATGACAGAGTGAAAGGAACTGATGTTGTTCCTTCACTCTGTAATGTCAGAAATCAAAAGTGGTGAGGATTTAATAGCTTCTGGTTTCAGTTTGCTGTAAACAAGCCATTACCAGCTTGTTAATACATTTTGATCAAACAAATCTCAGTTTGATCAGATGTTTTGGAATCCAGAGGGGAGATATGGAGTCTAATAAACCCCAGATCTCTTAGTAAAGAGTACCTGTTACTCTTCATTCCTTGTAATAGCAATAAAGTTGTAAAAATTTTAATATAATAAACCAAAAAAATTTAAATCACCCCCATGCTTAGGTGCGCTCACGTAGGTCCTGCCCTCCTATGTAAACAGCGATCCCACCACACATGTGAGGTATCACCACGACAGAGTGAGAGCAATAATTTTAGCACCAGACCTCCTGTGTAACTTTAAACTGATAACCTATAAAGGCTTTTCAAGCGACACCTATGGAAATTCTTTAGGTATTGTGGTACCCATGGGCGTACAAGTTTAAAGTGTAAAGGTATATATTTACTTGGTGTAACATAATCTTTTATGTTTTGCCAATAAAGTGGGTATTTTACTGTGTTTGGGTGCACTAAAATTCATTTACATGTAATTTTTCCTGAAAATTTGTGTTTCTCAAATCGATGACACGTAGTGGGAAGGCAGGATTGTCACTGTGGCCTGCTAAGTAACACTAGTTGCAGTCAACACAGCATGTCTGTACATGCAAGGTGCACTGTGGCTGTGTCTGAACTGTGAAGGGCAGGTAGTTTTGGTGAACAGAAACCATTGCATGGGTGGGCACAGCTAGTGACTCTGTTTTGAAGAAGGTGCAGTGGAAAAGTATATTTGATCTAAAGAGGCTACAGCTCAGCAGCAAAGTTGAGCTTAAGAAGATGCTGCACAGTCATTTTGAGCTAAATAAGGTGCTGTTCAGTGAATTTGAGCTAATAAAGAAGCTGTGAAGTGAAAGGGCCAGTTCACACTGCATGCATTTCAGTTGCTCTTTTTATCCATCGAAAATGAACAGAAAGTAGGTTATATGGTTGTCAATGTCATAGTTCACATCAGTGCTTGCAGTTGCAGAAAAAAGTAGAACATAATGCATTTTTTTCTGCACACAACTGTACTGGAACGTGGCAAAATGCACTGGAACACACGTGTCCCTATTTAAATTGAAGAAAAAAAGAGGGGGGGGAAATTAACTGGAACTTGTCAAAAATGCACATGCAGAAACTCATCCGGAACACATCTGGACTGCATTTCTATAGTGTTAACTGGCCCTAAAAGAAGTGCAATGCAGTGAATTTGAGCTGAAGAAGGTGCAGTATAGCATAGAATTTGAGCTAAAAAGGATGACGCACAATGAATCGGAGCTAAAGCTGGTTTTGGACAGTGACTGAGATACAGAAAGTACAGCTGTGCAATGAATTTGGGCCCATGCAGCTCATGGATAACAGTGTGACTGCCCTGTAGCCCATGCTTACACTTGCATTTGACATGTCTAATTTAACGTGTTGGTGATAAATTATGTTATGTACAGTTGCTCTCGCAAATGACAGCTGGTTGAAAATTCTTAAACTGCACTACAGATTCTGTTGTTTCATGCACAATTATTCAAACTACTTTGAATAGGAGAATGTAAAATAGAAGTCTTTTTACACTCCATTGCTGGCACACAATTGTGAATCAAGGAAAATAAGACATATGAAATAAAAAATAGAACAAAAAATATGGCATTGTGACAATGCTTTGCCACCTCTGAACAGCCATATAAAACATTCATGTCTACGTTTTAATAACTTGGCATCAATGCCCTGAATTAGACAAGCCTGACAATAGCTTAGCCATCAAAGGAATGTATGGGTGCTAAGAAACTGCACAGCATATCCTGTGTAGTGTGAAGGCAAACTGTGAAAACACTTTTGTTGGTACTTTCAGAGAACTGCACATTATTTTGCTTAGTTGATTTTTTTTTTTTGTTCTTATTAAAAATTGAATCCTTTTTTAAATAAAATAAAAATGTATTACTAATGCCACAAGGGATGGGCCTTGCCCTACTTTTTTAATAGTATTGTTCCAGGCAACAAGCGAAGAGTGTGTTACTAATATTTTCCAGTATATACTGCAAATGTGCTAAAATTCAATAGTCTACTTAATTTACTATGATCTGGATTCTCTGCAGTCCATGCCAGCTAGAATTCAGATAGCAATCCACTAGGCATTTGGGAGTGGTCGAAAGTAGTGGAGAAGAGATGCAAACTTTTGCTGTAGCCATCGCAAGCTCTATAGATCAAACCTAAACAAAAACACGAAAAAAGCACTTATCGCAGATCATCACGTTTACAGTAATGGCTCAAAAAATTGTACTTACATTATGTTAGTTGTGTACAAGCATGTTAGCAGGATCCCTAGCCATCTCAAGACCTCCACTAGGGAACCCACTATGATACAGGGCTGATCAGGGGTCTAATGCTTTAGCCCACAAGTGCCTCACTGCCCAAATACACTGTCTGCTGCTTTGTGTATGGATGGCGGATTTGAAAACCCTACGCTACACCATTCTCCTGGTACAACACAGCACTGACCCGTAAGTGGTCAGAAGTATTTGTGTTGCAGTGTCATGTGTTTCTCCATGGTTCCAGGTCAGGACTCAGACAGTCCAGCCCAACACCTGAAGCTCATGTTACCTGGTCTGCCCTTCATCGTCAGGAGGGTGACTTCTTCCCCTGACCACCAGCACTCCCAACACAACCAGGTTTACACCAAAACCTGCGTATTTAGTCACCTGTGACTTGCTGGCCCACCTTACACACTAGAGCAGCCTTACACAGTCAAGCAACTTCTTCCATTACAGCACTCCAGCCAGAGGCAAAGTCCGATTTCTTTACCTTTAATAAAGAGTAAAACTTCCATACATTTGGCAATATGACCAAGGCACTTCAGACTTAAGTCCAAATAATCAATATCTTTCAGTATAGGTTTATAGTTCTCTTTTCCCTTCAGGTCAGTGCTGGTTTTTCAAAGCCCATAGCTATGGAGGCCTGTGTGGGGGAACCAGCAGTGTACCACTTAACCCTCTGCTACATTCTTCCAACTAAGGGGGGGAAAGTCCTCTTTTTTGTGGGACTTTAAGGGCACAATTTACTTGTATGATAAATTTCAACAGTTCAAAAGAGATTTTTTTTATAAAAACAGTATGAAATGTTATTTTTACAATCTTCAAAAATAAATCTAAAACTACAATACATATTGCGGTGGTGTCATCAGGGATGGTATTGCAAATCTAATCAAGGATCATACATGACGCGTTTCGAGATAAAAAAAATGTCTTCTTCAAACGTGCTCAAGAAGGCATAACATCTATAACAAACATATATATATACATATATCTCAATATACATGATGCAATCAAATTATTGTAAACAATTTGATACTTTACAATATTGTTATACACTTACATGATTCCATGTGAGGTAAAATCCACCAGGAAATATTAAAAAGAAATTGTTGTGAACACAGCCATGGATTTCTCATATATCTCAGGCAGAAATGATGAAACAAAAATTAATAAAGAAAAAACTGACACCATTGGATGAAAAACGCCGTCCAAATGCCTCCTGAAGGGGCCCCGCCCAAATGCACCATCAACACGATTACCTGCTGGTTGGTACTGATAGGGCTGTGCTGCAATGTGAATAATAAAAAGCAATACTAATATCAATTGGATATCATAAACCCTTGAGAAATTTTAAGTTTAAGAACTAGACGCACCTACTATGAGTGTGAAGCAATGACCACAAGGAATTTGCGTGAGAAAGTGTTGATGACCTGATAAAAATCAGGATTGAGATGTGAAAGACAGCTCAATATGGGGCAATATACCTAAAGAATAAAATGTGTACAAACCATTATAGTAATAAAAATAAAAAATAGAAAAACTAATATTAATATATATAAATATATAGTTCTCTTTTCCCTTCAGGTCAGTGCTGGTTTTTCAAATCCCATGGCTAGGGAGGCCTGTGTGGGTGAACCAGCAGGGTACCACTTAACACTCTGCTACATTTTTCCAACTAAGGTACATCACAAGCATCCACCTCCAGGCTTCACCCACCTTATATCAGGGATCCTGCCAGAGGGGCAGGGGAAAAAGGTCACTTCCTGTAAAGGAGGGGTCCTCAGCAAGGAAATAAGTTAACTCCTCACAAGCTTTTTTTATATTTCTTATACCGAGGAGTAGCCAGGCAGAAAAATCATGAGAGGATGGAATTTGCTCAACTGTCTATGAAGTAGCAATAGAGGGGAGCTGAGCAAAAAGCCACTAGATGCAATGTTTCAGGCTTACACTGTTGACTGTGTACAAACCACAAGTGTAAAGATATTATCATTGACATATTTTAGTCCTCTGTACCATTTTTAGGAATGTCCTCTGGTGTGGATCACTGAAATCTTCAGTAGTGTCTTCCTTATACTCTAGCCACCTGCTCTAACATGCTGACAGTCTCTGACCATAGCAGGGCCATAGTCCTACCTTTTTCCTGTAGAATCTCTGGAGTCTAACACAGTTTTCTTCAACCTCCAATAGTTTTTTTATATCATGCCCTCAGTCTCTTGTGTCCTGTAGCTTCAGACAGTCTTTTCTACCATGTGCACGGCCTCTGGCCATCTCTTGCAACATGTTCACAGTTCCTGAAAATCTTTTGTAGCCCCCTTTTGGGGTAGATATGAGAAATGACCCTCCACAAACAGGATAGTGTGCTAAACCTGTAGGCAAATAAGAGAACCAGAACCTTCACTAAGTAAAAAAGTGGGTTTGATGAAAAAGTTGTCAGTGCCTCCATCCAGGACAAAGCCTCTGTCTCTGAGTAACTACTGCAACCCACATATAACATTAACCACAAGTACCCATATATACAGTTGCAAGAAAAAGTATGTGAACCCCTTGGGATTATGTGGAGTTTTCCATGAATTGGGCATAAAATGTGCTCTGAACGTCATCTAAGTCACAACAATAGAAGAACACAGTCTGCTGAACATAATACTACACAAACATTAGATGTTGCCATGGTTTAATTGCACATAACATGTAAACATTCACAGTGTAGGGAGGAAAAAGTATGTGAGGCCCTAGCTTAATGACCTCTCCCAGAGCTAATTGGAGCCAGGAGTGAGCCAACCTTGACTCCAATCAGTGTGATGATATTGGATGTGTTGCTGACAGCTGTCTTGCCCTTAAAAAACACACACCTGTTTTGGGTTTACTGGTTTCAAGAAGCACTGTCTGATGTGAACCATGCCTCGCAGAAAAGAGCTCTCAGAAGACCTACGATCAAGAATTGTTGACTTGCATGAAGCTGGAAAGGGTTACAAAAGTATCTCCAAAAGCCTTGATGTTCATGTGTCCACGGTAAGACAGACTGTCTACAAATGGAGAAAGTTTAGCACTGTTGCTACTCTCCCTAGGCGCGGTCGTCCTGTAAAAATGACTGCAAGAGCACAGCGCAGAATGCTGCATGAGGTAATGAAGAATCCCAGAGTGTCAGCTAAAGACCTACAGAAATCTCTGGCACATGCTAACATTTTTGGTGACACATCTACAATAAGGAAAACATTAAACAAGAATGGAGTACATGGGAGGACACCACGGAGGAAGCCATTGCTGTTCAAAAAGAATATTGCAGCATGTTTGAAGTTTGCAAAAGAGCACCTGGATGTTCCACAGCACTACAGGCAAAATATACTGTGGACAGATGAAACCAAGATTGAGTTGTTTGGGAAGAACACACAACACTATGTGTGGAGAAAAAAAGGCACAGCACACCAACATCAAAACCTCATCCCCACTGTAAAACATGGCGGAGGGAGCATCATGGTTTGGGGCTGCTTTGCTGCCTCAGGGCCTGGACGGATTGTTGTCATTGATGGAAAAATGAATTCCAGAGTTTATCAAGACATTTTGCAGGAAAACGTACGACCATCTGTCCGCCAACTGAAGCTCCGCAGAGGATGGGTGATGCAACAGGACAATGACCCAAAGCATACAAGTAATTCAACAAAACAATGGCTGCAACAGCACAGAATACGCCTTCTGGAGTGGCCCAGTCAGAGTCCTGACCTCAACCCAATTGAAATGCTGTGGCATGACCTCAAGAGAGCGATTCACACCAGACATCCCAAGAATATTGCTACACTGAAACAGTTTTGTGAAGAGGATTGGTCCAAAATTGCTCCAGATCGTTGTGCAGGTCTGATCTGCAACTACAGGAAACGTTTGGCTGAGGTTATTGCTGCCAAAGGAGGGTCAACCAGTTATTAAGTCCAAAGGTTCACATACTTTTTCCTCCCTGCACTGTGAATGTTTACATGCTATGTGCAATTAAACCATGGCAACATCTAATGTTTGTGTAGTATTATGTTCAGCAGACTGTGTTCTTCTATTGTTGTGACTTAGTTGACGTTCAGAGCACATTTTATGCCCAATTCATGCAAAACTCCACGTAATCCCAAGGGGTTCACATACTTTTTCTTGCAGCTGTAAATGCATGCCAGTATAGAAATAATACAAACTTTATATAAGAAAAGAATATTAACAGTATAAGCATCTAGTGTAAAAACAGGTAATATCAGCAAAAGGCCCAGTAGGAGTCCTAGTAGAATTGTGCACATATACCCGAATGTACACTATATGGTTAATAATAGAAATATGTCTAGATCAGGGGTGGGCAAACTTTTTGACTTGAGGGCCGCAATGGGTTCATATATTGGACCCGGGGGCCGGACCAAGAGTAGATGAATGATGTGTATGTGTCATCCATAGTAAGTATAGTAATATTCCCCCATAGTAAGCATAGTAATTAATCCCCCATATAGTAATTCATCCCCTATATAGTAATTCATCCCCCATATAGTAATTCATCCCCCATAGTAATTCATCCCCCATATAGTAATTCATCCCCCATATAGTAATTCATCCCCCATATAGTAATTCATCCCCCATATAGTAATTCATCCCCCATAGTAATTCATCCCCCATATAGTAATTCATCCCCCATATAGTAATTCATCCCCCTATAGTAATTCATCCCCCATATTAATTCATCCCCCATATTAAGTCCCCAAGTCCCCCCTGTGTCAATTCACTTACCTTTGCTCCGCGCGTTCCTCTCGCCATGTTCCCGCGCCGCTCCGGTGTAGCATGAAAATCTGTCTCCTATGAGGATCTGTCCCCCTCGACGTATCTGCGCATGTGCCAGTTTCAGGCATTAGCAGCCGATCGGCGATCTCCGGCACATGCGCAGATACGTTGAGGGGGACAGATCCTCATAAGAGACAGATTTTCATGCTACACAGGTCTTCAGGGCGGACTGTGAGAGGAGCCTAGCTCCGCGGGCCAGATTAAAAGGTCCGCCGGGCCGTATACAGCCCGCGGGCCGTAGTTTGCCCATTGCTGGTCTAGATGAATGTTTTTCAGGAAAGTTTGAGTTTATGTTATGTCTGTAATTCATAATTCTCTGCAATACATCAGCATGTTAAAGTACTGACGCATTATAGTTGTTTTGTATAATATACAGCCCTTTAGTTATATCAGGGGCTACACTTCGGGCTCCCTTATGCCTAGTAAGTAGACTACCATTGATTTAACTCAATAAAGAAATGATCAAGAATAATGACAGTATGTGCCGTACATGGACAAACTGAATCGATAAAAAGGAGCAGATGTTACAAGTTTAAGCTCTTTTAATGCCATTTAAGTACAAACTTTCAAAATATCATAGAAATGAATAATCACTTTTGTAGTCAAAATGGTATACCATAGGCTTCAAATATCTAAAGTGTATGGAAGAGTCGCTATTTGGAAAATGCTTGCTACCACGGTCAATGCACACTCCCATGAATGGAGCAATCCTCCCCCAAACATCTGGATGGGTTTATGTTTAGTGAAAGCCAAAGGTTGCTTTCAGCCAACAATGTTTGTTGCAGACTGTTAAAGGATAACTGCAGTGTTACTATAAATGCCATGTGAGTGCAGTTGCCCTGCAGCCTCTCGGAAAAAGCAATAGGACTGGCTACCTTTACAGGCAATTCTCAGTGTTTCCAATAATGATTTCTGATGAATTGTCTGCCTTAATGCAACACATGTTAACTTGTATGAAGTAGCACCGTAACGGAACAGCAGAGTGTGAAGGCGGCCTTGATAATATGATCTGCACTGCTGGCCGTGTGATGTGTGGACTATGAGGATTTAAGAGGGGGCTCCCTAAAATGGCAGGCAGTATGGGCTTTTCATATGTTTAAACGTTCAGCTTATTAAATCTCAGCTGCATATTATATACTGTATTTGAGATCTTAGCAAATATGTTTTCAGGCAGTTCAGAGTTTAATAAATTGATTGCTTTTATTGTTAAAAGAATTGTTATGTAATATACTGAAAACACACATTGTTGCTTTATGATGCGTTGTAACGTAAAGTGGTTGTAAACCTCAGACATGAAATATGAACAAAGCATACCCTTCTATAGTGTGTACTTGTATCTATTAAGAACGCTAAGTGTAATTTCGGTCTGCTGCTTTAATCCTCTGCTATCAGCATGAATCACCTCTGACACGTTTTCCTGACACCAAAAGAAAAATGGTGACTGGAGGGAGCTCCAGCAGATTGACAGCCTCTGATCTATTTATGAGAGCTGTGTGAAGGGGGGGGGGTCTCTTTCTTCCAATCAGCTCTCAGAACTCTCCTCACTGAGCTCTGCAGAGTGTAACTTCAATTCTCCTCCCCTTTTTTTCCTAAACTCTGGACATCCTGTATAAATTCAATACTTTGATCAGTTATAGAAGAGAGAATACTGCAGATAGACAGGTACAACTTATGTAGGAGAATATGTTTCATTTCTGTGTATCACCTTAGACTAGTCACTTCACTGGGTATATATAAGTGTTTACAACCATTTTAAAGTAAACTTTCAAACAGCATTTTCTTAACATTTCCCCACCTCTCCTTCCCTCCCACTGTGCTAATCTAACTCATCCTCGCACTCTTTTGCTATATAGCCACACTGTTCTGACTCATTTCTTTTAAGTCTGCAGTGGTGCAAAAAAAACTGAAAAACCCATAAGTGGACAAAAAACGTGTAAGTGCAAAACACAAACACAAAAAAGTGCACTTAGAGGTGTGCTTTAGTCCACACCCCGAAGGGGTAGGACCTCTATCCTGATTCCCTGGGATGCAAGGCTCCTGACAGGGACTATGTTTTCCACATGGTCCACCTAGCCAAAAGGCCTGGCAGACCCCTTTCCTTGTGGCTAGCCAAAGCCGAACACCAAGTTCTAGTTCAGGGGGCTCTCCCAAAGAGAGACCCCTCAGGGACAGGGGAGGAAGGATCCTGAAGGCCACACATCCTCCCCCTAGACTTCATGGCAGGCCGAGGACCCACACCCTACCATCTTAGTGAGAAAAAACACACACAAAAGTGAAAGGTGCCAAAATGTGGGAGAAAAATAAATAAATAAGTAACCATGCAATTGTAAACTGGCTAGGCCCTGAGGCTTGTAGCAAAAAAATTGCCCTGGACTTAGCCAAAAGGCCTAGCCCTAAAAGGCGCAGTGGAGAAAAAGTGTTTGGAACAGTGACCATGTGCACTTTTCACACTTGGGATCCCACCCCCATGTGTTACTAAGAGCACTCCTGAGGTGACCAATCAGGGGGCACTGCTCCACGGACTCTCTGCCTCCCGGCCCCTGGCCAGACAAGGTAGATTCATTCCAATCAGGAGGAACTGGGTCCCTCCGGTTTTCCCGGGGGAATTACTCCCGAGCCCCAACAGCATGTAGGCACCTCGGTTTCTCTTCCAGCCGGTACTAGCCTTCAGAGCCCCCATCATACCAGCAGGGGTACTATACAGCCAGCCGTCCTTGCCTAAAAGCAAGAATGACAGCGGAGCACCCCTACTGGACACTGATAAGAACAGATACTACACTTGATCTTAGCCAAAAGGCTGAGAACAGTTCTGGCTCATTGTGTTGCTAATACACATGCTGATGTTTAAAGCCTAATGTCAGGTTTTATTTCACTTTAAATAGTTTGTTTTGGGCAACTATTTCCTTTGCTAATAGATGCACCTGCTGTCAGTGCTATATAAGTTGTATGTAGCATCAGCTAATATGGTATAGAGCTCTGTGTTCTGGCAGCGGTACAGAACATCCTGTCTGTTGCCCAAACAAAACTAAGTTGGCCTGAGCACTGCTCAGCCATCCAAAGGTAACTTTGTATTTAATCAATGAATACAAGAATTTCTCTGATTGGCTGAGGTGGAAATCGTGATTTCATCTGCCCGCCTCTCCACCTCAGCCAATAATAGGAAGCCTTGTATTCATTGATAAAATACAGTGGGGGAGGAGGAGGCGGCATACAGCTCACATCGAACCCCCCTACCAGTCCAATCACGAGAACATTGGGTGGTACGCGGGGGATGTAATTGGAGTACTGCTTTCTCTTTCTTTTTTCACTTTCTCTCTTTTTCTCTTTCTCTTTAACTTTCACTTTTACTCTTTTTCTCTCTCTCTTTTTCTATGTCTATTTCTCTTTAACTTTCTTTTACTTTTTTTCTCTTTCTTTCTCTTTCTTTTTCTCTCTCTCTCTTTACTACTGCTTTAAAGGCTGAGATGCCATCGGACTGATTGTTTATTTTGGGTGCAGAAGGGACATTTTTAGGACATAGCCAGGAAGACAGCACAGTTTGGGTACAGTATGCAGCACAAGAATCTGCACTGAATTTCAGGAGACACAACAGCCAGATTGCTCTGTAACAGAAAACATTCATTTGTAGCACACTGCTTCAATAAAAATTTGTGACAGGAAAACTGGAGTTCTGATTTCAATGTAGACCAGCTAGTCACAACTTTCCCAGGGAGAATCACATTGTGGTCTCTGCAGCAGGTGAGTCTATGCTGCAATGGGCTGTGACCTTAATCCTTGGTTCAAACTAGTGAGGTTTTCCAGGCCACGGCATGGCATTTAAATGGTCTGCTATGCCTCACAAAATGCAGAGAAAACGTACCTGCACCTTTCCAGAGATTTCAGCCCGCACTGGGAACGGCACTACAGTGCAATCAGCATACCATTAAGATCAATGGCACCCGCCCGTGGGTCCTGTATTTTGTGTGCATGTGGTTGCAGCTGCAGGACGAAGTGCAGCTCCAGCAGCGGCTTCCACCCACCTTAACACAGAACTAAAATCCTTGGAAAATAATAAGCAAAGTAGGCATATCCCCTGAGGACGAAACGCGTTTGTAGGGGCCTTACATGATCATGTCATGCCGCCGTTAACGGTTTTCGGAGCAGTGGCCATCTCTGTAAGTCCGGACAGCTTGTTTGTTTGATGCATCCACGTGGTTGTTTTAGCTTTGTTTTATCTAGTTTTCAATAAAATATTATTATTATTATTATACAGGATTTATATAGCGCCAACAGTTTGCGCAGCGCTTTACAATATAAGGGAGACAGTACAATTACAATACATTTCAGTACAGAAGGAATAGGAGGGCCCTGCTCGTGGAGCATACAATCTAAAGGAAGGGGGAGATGATACAAAAGGTGATAGCTGCAAGGGATGATCTGGTGGAGGTGATTCAAGTACAGTTCTTAGGTGGAGGTGGGGTAGGCTTCCCTGATGAAGTGCGTTTTCAAAGATCGCCTAAAGGCAGACAGGGTGGGGGCTGATCGGACATGCTGTGGTCGGGAGTTCTAGAGGATGGGAGAGGCTCTGGAGAAGTCCTGGAGGTGAGCGTCGGAGGAGGTGATGAGGGAGCTAGAGAGGAAGATATCATGGGAAGAGCAGAGTGGGCGATTTGGCCGATATCTGTGGATGAGGTCGGTGATGTAGCTAGGGGCAGTGTTGTGGATGGCTTTGTAAGCTGTGGTTAGTATTTTGAATTTTATACACTGGGTTATTGGAAGCCAGTGAAGGGATTTGTAGCAATCATGCCACAGAGATGGACGTGGTTCAACCATTTTGGCTCCAACCTCCATCTTGGCAAAGGATCATCCATCTTGTACAAACATATCTCCCCTCATTCTCCCTCTCCCTCTCTGAGAGTCACAATGACATATGGTCGGTGTGTGTGTGTGTTGGAAGTGTCACAGGCCGGCCAGGGCTCAGCAGGGAGCTCCGAGCTATAACCCATCTCTGAGCTGGGTGCCGGGCGGCTGGGAAGCTGAGCAATCTGGCACCTCGTAAAAAGATAACCCAAGCCTTCCCCTGAGTTCAAAGACATTCCAGAGGAGTAAGAGACTAGATAACACTTTTAAAATCCATTTTTCTCCTATGTCTCATATCTTGGAATATGAGAGACTTATATAAAAACCAGGCCTATCTTCAGATGGCCCACGATTAGACAAATCGTTTGATAGGTCACACTCCCTGACTGGAATACTTAGGAAAGCAGAAAATTACATCTCTGGAACCATGCAAGTCTGTATCTTATATTTCATATCTAACCGTTCCTCAGATGCGTCTGCATATTAATCTACCCGCGGATGGAATGGTATTTGTACATAGGAAAAGATATGAGCCAAGAGAGATTTTGGTTCTAGTTTGGGTCTCTGCCCAGACAATCCCTCCCCAAATGAGGCATTGGTCCTTGGCTTCAGAGACACCCCCTGCTGGGGGACTACAAAATAGGCTGTTAGGCCTAAGAGAAGTAGTTGAAGAATTCTCCCATTTAACATCAGAACCAACTTGGGAGATGCGCGCTTTTGCTCTGAAACTTAATCTGCTTAACCCAAGGCTGATTGGCAAGTACTTTAACCCTTTAACCTCCTTTCTGTTACCTCTTTGCTGTGCTGTTGTTCTCTGTATATTTATATATATATATTGGTTACATCTTTTTTTCTGTAAATATTTTTATTGCACCCTATTGACCTTTTAGTAATAAATCATTCTTTCTGAAAGCGTTGCACTGTTTCTATAGCTCGTTAATGCAACTTACGTATTCCTGCCTCTAAAAGAGCGCTACTGTGTTTGTTTAACCCTCTGTATAACCTGTCTACGATGACAGTGCTATACAGACGATTATCTCAACCATCATAGTGTTATTGCTGATATTGCAGAGTTTCCTCTTTCTCTGCACAAAAAGGAGGTGGTGGCAGTGGCAAGGGTTAATTGTGTAATTAACCTGACCCAGTAACAATCGCATTCAGGCTGCCGGTACATCTATTTGTGGTCCATTAGCTGGAAAATCATTGTGCAGGGTGCAGCTGGGCATGGCATTGTTAGGCAGGTGACATCGCGGTTTCAGATTGGCTAGTCCTTTGGTCACGAGTTTGGTGAGAAGGTCAGGGGTCTGACACACGATCGTCACAGGATTGGCAGAGAGGGGCAGCAGACGCTGATTGGTTGGTAAGGTGTATGAGTCTAGCAGCTGCATTCATAATAGACTGAAGGGGGGATAGCCTGTGTAACGGTAGACCAGTGAGGAGGGAGTTGCAGTAATCAAGGCAGGATAAGACCAAGGTGTGGATAAGTTGTTTTGTTGTGTCATTGGTCAAAAAAGGGCGGATTTTAGAAATGTTCCGGAGGTTGAGGCGGCAGGATTTAGCCAGTGAGTGGATGTGGGGCCCAAAGGAGAGGTCAGAGTCTAAGATTATGCCTAGCACCCTGGCATGA
Source organism: Staurois parvus (assembly GCF_062004578.1). Classification (NCBI taxonomy): domain Eukaryota; kingdom Metazoa; phylum Chordata; class Amphibia; order Anura; family Ranidae; genus Staurois; species Staurois parvus. The sequence goes on from NW_028317813.1 coordinate 19,849,573, forward strand.
GGGGAAGGACCAATGGTTGTGCTTTTGATCTTAATGGTAAAGTCATAAGTGGGGGATCGGGGAGGAGGAAATATTACAAGCTCAGTTTTTGAAAGATTGAGTTTGAGGTAGTGATGTGACATCCATGGTGATATGTCGCTTACTAGATTTGTGATACGTGAGGAGATTGAGGGGGTGAGCTGGGGAGTGGAGAGATAGATTTGGGTGTCATCAGCATAGAGGTGGTATTGGAAGCCATGGGAGGTTATCAGTTTGCCCAGGGAGGAGGTATAGAGAAAGAAAAGGAGGGGCCCAAGAACAGAACCTTGGGGATATCCCAACAGAAAGGGGAAGAGGAGCTGAGGAGGAGGAGTTGTATGTGACGCTGAAAGTGCGCTGAGAAAGGTAAGAGGAGAACCAGGAGAGAGCAGAGTCACGGAGGCCGATGGAGTGAAGTTTACTGAGGAGGAGCGGGTGGTCGACTGTGTCAAAGGCAGGGGAAAGGTCAAGGAGTATGAGTATGGAGTAATGGCTGTTGGTTTTAGCAGTTAGTAAGTCATTAGTGAGTTTAAGTAGGGCAGTTTCTGTGGAATGTTGTGGGCGGAAGCCAGACTGTTGGGGATCAAGAAGGTTGTTGTCAGTGAGGTAGCAGTTCATATGGTTTTGAACAAGGCGCTCAAGAAGCTTGGAGGCAAACGGGAGCACAGAGATGGGTTTTAGGTTATTCAAACAGGTGGGGTCCAGCGAGGGTTTTTTGAGAATGGGGGTAACCAGTGCATGTTTGAGTGGGGAGGGAAAAGTACCCATGGAGAGTGAGAGGCTGAAAATGTGGGTTAGAGAGTTTAGGATAGAGCAGGAAGAAGGCTGCAACAGTCGTGAGGGGACAGTATCCAGGGGACAAGTGGAGAAGTGGGCCTTGGAAAGGAGATCGGTAACTTCCTTGGTGGTAACAGGGTCGAAGGAGGAGAGTGTTGAGTTTGGTGTAGGGCCTGGTATGTTGGTTAGAGGAGGAAGCTTGATACTGGAGATCTCATCACGAATTGTGTCGATCTTCTTGAAGTGACTGGCAATCTCCTGTGCAGTAAGTAAGTTGGTGGGCGGAGGCAGTAGGGGGTGGAGTAAGGAATTAAGGGTAGAGAAGAGTTTCACTATATATACCTCTATCTGGGCTCTGTGGTGTGAGCTTTTTCCATCTTTGGAATTGATGACCAGGAATTGATGCAGGAATGATTATGGCGGTTATGATACATGCAGTTGCAACTTAACCCTCTGGTGAGTGCATACAGGTGGAGGAGTGCAGGGAAGGAAAATGTTGCCCATCTCTTTCTCTTTGCACTAATGGGACACTATTCATAGTTGGATATGCACTTTAATGATTGGACTTTTGCATTTTATTGCGTCATATGTATTGAATTATCACTTTTCAGTTCAGAGGATTGGTCTATATGATATATGGATTGACATTTGGATTGTTTTGCACATATATTATGTACTGATGATCTTGTATGTGTTAGTTTAAAATTTAGCGCTGCACTAGTTTTTTTTTTTTTGTGCTTATTATTTTCCAAGGTTGGTGTGTCACACTTTTTTGGGGCCAGCAGCTTTTTTATAGGAACGCTCACATATATATTTTTTTTAGAGCTAATGTCCTGCTTTCAAAAACTGCGAGCATTCAAGCTCTTTATTGTAGATTGAATGTCTCTTCTGCAATAAAAGAAACCTAGATGGCTGCTAACAATCTTCTTTAGAATCTATACTTATTTCTGCAAGCACAGCTCTGTTTACATTCCAGCACAGCACCTGTGTGCTGGGATCACTGCACTGCTGGAAGAAGATGGATAAAAAATGCTGGTGGAAGAAAAGGATGTCAGACCATTGAAGAAGAGGAAAGTATCAGTCAGTTTAGCTTCGCTTTAATATCTGGCCCAATCAGCACTCACCAGTACTACACCTTTCTATCCCCCCTACTGCGTGTACAACCACCCACCTCACAAATACTGCACCAGCACTGATTTCCCATGCCTCCACTGTGTGTACAACCACCTCCCTCACCAATATTGCACCAGCACTGATTTCCCATGCCTCCACTGTGTGTACAACCACCTCCCTCACCAATACTGCACCAGCACTGATTTCCCATGCCTCCACTACGTGTACAACCACCTCCCTCACCAATATTGCACCAGCACTGATTTCCCATGCCTCCACTGTGTGTACAACCACCTCCCTCACCAATATTGCGCCAGCACTGATTTCACATGCCTCCACTGTGTGTACAACCACCTCCCTCACCAGTACTGCGCCAGCACTGATTTCCCATGCCTCCACTGTGTGTACAACCACCTCCCTCACCAATATTGCGCCAGCACTGATTTCACATGCCTCCACTGTGTGTACAACCACCCACCTCACCAATACTGTGACAGCACTGATTTCACATGCCTCCACTACGTGTACAACCACCTCCCTCACCAGTAGTGCACCAGCACTGCCTTCTCATCTCCCACTGTGTGTACAACCACCCACCTCACAAATTCTGTGCCAGCACTGCCTTCCCATCCCTCCATCGCATGTACAACCACCTACATCACTAGTTCTGCACCAGCACTGCCTTCCCATCCCTCTACTGCATGTACAACCACCCACCTCACCAATACTGCACCAGTACTGCCTTCTCATCCCCCACTGCGTGTACAATCACCCACCTCACCAGTTCTGCGCCAGCGCTGCCTTCTCATCCCCCACTGTGTGTACAACCACCCACCTCACCAGTTCTGCGCCAGCACTGCCTTCCCTTCCCTCCACCGCGTGTACAACCACCCACCTCACCAATACTGCGCCGATACTGCCTTCTCATCCCCCACTGTGTGTACAACCACCCACCTCACCAATACTGCGCCGATACTGCCTTCCCATCCCTCCACTGCATGTACAACCACCCACCTCACCAATACTGCGCCGGTACTGCCTTCTCATCCCCCACTGTGTGTACAACCACCCACCTCACCAGTTCTGCGCCAGCACTGCCTTCCCATCCCTCCACTGCATGTACAATCACCCACCTCACCAATACTGCGCCGGTACTGTCTTCTCATCCCCCACTGCGTGTACAACCACCCACCTCACCAGTTCTGCGCCAGCACTGCCTTCCCATCCCTCCACTGCATGTACAACCACCCTCCTCACCAATACTGTGTCGGTACTGCCTTCTCATCCCCCACTGCGTGTACAACCACCCACCTCACCAGTTCTGCGCCAGCACTGCCTTCTCATCCCCCACTGCGTGTACAACCACCCACCTCACCAGTTCTGCACCAGCACTGCCTTCCCATCCCTCCACTGCATGTACAATCACCCACCTCACCAATACTGCGCCGGTACTGTCTTCTCATCCCCCACTGCGTGTACAACCACCCACCTCACCAGTTCTGCGCCAGCACTGCCTTCCCATCCCTCCACTGCATGTACAACCACCCTCCTCACCAATACTGTGTCGGTACTGCCTTCTCATCCCCCACTGCGTGTACAACCACCCACCTCACCAGTTCTGCGCCAGCACTGCCTTCTCATCCCCCACTGCGTGTACAACCACCCACCTCACCAGTTCTGCGCCAGCACTGCCTTCCCATCCCTCCACTGCATGTACAATCACCCACCTCACCAATACTGTGCCAGTACTGCCTTCTCATCCCCTAAGAATTGGTAATCTGCAGTATAATGATTGTGTTTGGGTTTAATACAACTTTAACCCCTTCCCTGTGCATATGAATATATGCGGCCTCAAGAAAGTGAGCCTTCGTGTGGCTGCCATTTGTTTGCAGAGAGCACTGCACAGCATTCTCCCAAGACAGAGAGACCAAGCTCTCACAGAAATCTCCAGGTCTTGTGCTAATGATTGGGGACTAGGAGGCCCGATTCCTGATCACCTGATCGCTGTGACAGCCTCTGATTGTCTATTACAGTGATCAGTCACTGTGTAGCTTGCCCCTATGTTTTCTTACCTTGAATGAAGGAAAGGATACATTATATATTATATAATATCTTGTATCTTTTCCCCTTGCTGGAAGAGAAAAGTGTAAACAAAGATAGTGTGTGGGGAAAAAAAAAAATTAAAAATGGCCAGATCAGGGTTGGATGTAGGTCATGGTCAGGGTTAAAGTGTTTTCCCCCATTTTGGATAGAGTAAGGGAGGGTTATAACCCCTGTCAGATTTTTGTTTTTCCTGTCTCATAGCCAAAACAGGAAGTGAAGGGAAATTCCTGCAAATTAGGGGAAATTCTTGCCCCCCCCAGATTTCGAGAACTAGTGTTCCCATTGGAAAATTTCCCCCTCTATTATTTTTTTCTGGGGACAACCCAAAATGTTTAATTTTGTTTACTTTCAATGATATTGGTAAACATAACAAACAGGGTGAATTTCCCTAATGGAGACAGACAGCAATAAAAACCTAAAAGGTGTTCTAATCCATCTCCATGCTATACAAAATAAAATACAAAGTTTTGCCTTTAGTTATACTTTAAAGTGTTACTAAACCCACAACAGTAAAATCAGTCTGTATATGCAGTAAAGCATGCTTGTTATACTCACTGTTGAACCTAAGGGGTTAATCATCTGCATTCTGTAAAAAGGCTGCTTGATCCTGACTTCTCTGATCCTCCCCTACCTCCACAGTCCCCGATTAATCTGCTGATAGAACAGAGCTGTCTTTTTCCTGGGAGAGTGCATGTGCATACCTTCCAATCAGGGGTGGACTGACAACTCATGGGCCCCCGGGCAATAGGGGGTCATGTGGCCCCTGTGTCCTTGCCAAAACTCAAAAAAGCCTATGAAAAAGGTACCAGGGGCATCTCATGGGACCCCTTACTGACCCCGGGCCCTCGGGCAGTGCCGAGTTTCCAAATGGTCAGTCCGCCCCTGCTTCCAACTTTCTGAGATGATTGATGAAACCCACACATGTATTTTTTTTTTTTTTTAACCACTGCTATTCCTTTATACTGGCTTTTGAAATGTACTGATTCAACAATTTAGAAATTGGATAAAAGGTTTAGCACTATAAAACACGTTTTTGATAGATAGTGCATTTTATATACAACTATACAGATCAGACCAAAATAAAGGACAAATGAGGAGGACAGAGGGACTTTATTCCAAATGAGGGACAATCCCTTGAAATCAGGGTGAGTTGGGAGCTATGGCTGCAATTAGCACAGGGCCAATCAGCACCGTCCAGACAGAGGGTCAGGGGTTGTGCAACCTCATAGGACAATTGGGGAAAATTAAAACTCCTCCTACAAGCTTTAACCGCTTGCCGCCCTGCCACTGTACATATACGGCGGCAGGGCGGCACTCACAGGCAAAACCACGTTTTAAAACGTGTGTTTTGTAAACAAATAGGGGGCGCGCGCGAGGCGCGCTGCTGCCCTATTTGTCCTGTGGATCACCGCCGCAGATGTCAGTTGCCGGGTCACAGCCGCTCGTTAGCGGCTATGTCTTGGCGATCGGCGGTAAACGGTGACAGAGAGCACAGCTGCAGTAGCTGTGCTGTCTGTCACCTCTCTGTCAGCTCGAGGATGAGCTGATCGAGAAAGAATAGTTTCACTTTCTCTATCAGCCTTGTCCCGCCCAGCACACACCCCCGCCCCCTAGTAAAACACTCCCCTCACTCCTATAACCCTTCCCTGCTAAATAAAGTTAACCCCTTCCTCCCCATTGCCATTAGTACAGTGTCAGTGTTTTTTTTTTTGCACTGATCACTGTATTAGTGTTTTTGGGGATGTCAGTGACCCCAAGTCAGTACCCCCCAATGTCAGAATGTCCGCCGCAGTCCCGCCATAAGTCGCTGGTCGCTGCCATAAGTCCCTGATCGCCGCCATAATTCGCTGATCGCCGCCATTATTAGTATAAAAAAAACCCTAATAATCCCATTATCTTTCCCGCCATTTGTAAATGCTATAACTTTCATGTAAACCAATTAATTTACACGTATTGGGATTTTTTTTAGCGAAGACATGTCGCAGAATGCATTTTGGCAGAAATTTATGACTAAATTTGATTTTTGCATTTTTTTTTTTTACTGGACATGTTTTATAGCAAAAAGTCCAAAATATTGTTTTTTTTTCCTCAAAATTGTCAGCCTTTTTTTTTATAGCGCAAAAAATAAAAACCGCACAGGCGATCAAATACCACCGAAAGAAAGCTCAATTTGTGGGGAAAAAAAGGATGTAAATTTCATTTATGTACCATATTGCGTGACCGCGCAATTGTCCGTTAAACTAGCGCAGCGCTGTATAGCAGAAAAATGGCGTAAATTGCAGTATTTATACCATAGTTTGTAGACGCTATAACTTCCACACAAAGCAATCAATATACACTTATTGGGATTTTTTTTTACCAAAAACATGTAGCAGAATACATTTTGGCCTAAATTTATAACCAACTTTGAGTTTACTATATATTTTTTAGAGCTGAAAATAAAAAATATTGTTTTTCTTCAAAATTTTTGGCGTTTTTTTGTTTATAGCGTGAAAAATAAAAAGCGCACAGGTGATCAAATTACACCGAAAGAAAGCTCTATTTGTTTGAAAAAAAGGACGTAAATTTCGTTTGGGTGCAGAATTGCATGACCGTGCAATTATCAGTTGAATTAGTGCAGCGCCAAGTAGCAAAAAGAGGCCTGGTCATTAAGGGGGGTAAATCCTCAGGAGCTCAAGTGGTTAATCAGTGCTCTGCTGGACACTGATATAAGTCACAAGACTGCTATATACTGCTGATGAGAAAAGGTATTTAGCAGTTTATATATACCACAATAATGTTTGGTGTACTGTGGAAGACCAGATATAGTGAATGCAGGGTCCTGGAATCAGTAACACTTTGGGATTTATTTGCTAAAGCTGGAGAGTGCAATATTAGGTGCACTTCTGCATAGAAACCAATCAGCTTCCAGGTTTTATTGCCAAAGCTTAACCTCCCTGGCGGTATTCCCGAGTATAGCTCGGGGTAAAGTTTCTGTACCAAAAGCAGTAACCCCGAGCTACACTTGGGCTTACCATGCGGCACTGCATAGGGAGTCCCTGCAGGGCTTATCTTGTCCTTCGCTCCCGCGATGTGTCCCCTGCAGAGTCCCCAGCCATCTCCTCCGGCTGATGCCGGCATCCGGCTTCTGTGTTCCGGTCCCTGTGACATCGGGACAGACGGGCGCCGGCGGGAAATTTGAAAATTTTAAAAAATTTCATTTTTTTCAAAACAAATTTTACATAGTAAAACATTGCTGTCTCAACCAATTTCACATACATTTTGTCCCTAGTGCTTTGTCCTGTGCCCTGCCTGCATTTTGACTGTTCTTTCTGCCTGGAAACTTAGAAAAGTCCATGGCGTCCAAAAAGCGTCCCTTTAGGTCAAAAGCGGTTTTAGACCAGCTAGAGAACAGCAATAGTAAATTAGAACCACTTGCAGAATTGAGTGATAATGATTCGTGGAGAAATTCGTCATCAGACACTGAAAACAATTTTGCGACTTTGCTCAGTGATGTGCGAACTTGGCGCTCTATTTCAAATTTCAGTGTTTTTGGTTTGATTATATTATTGAATTAAATTTATTATTATATTATTATTTTTTGTGATTATTTATTAAATTATAATTTATGATTTTGTGTTTCAAATTTTATCATACCTGGGATGTTTAATAGACTCTTGTTCGGACAGATTTCAGTGAGTTATTCCTAAATATTACAGCCTACAATAAAAAACTACATATTTCCATGCAAAATAATGGTACCGCTTTCAGCACCAAAAATCTGAAATAATCATACCGCCAGGGAGGTTAAATGAACGAGCTAAAGTTAGAAGTTGATTGGCTACCATGCACAGCCACACCAGATTCTGTGTGCTGCAATTTTAGTAAATCTACCCTTGCATCTTAGGCTACGTTCCCACTAGCGTTGTGTGCAGGCGGCAGAGAGGCGTTTGGGAAGCGTTTTTACCGCTTCCCAAACGCCTCTGCCAATTCTGCACATTACAGCACATGGTGCTGTTCTAACGGGAGCGTTTGCGTCACGGCAAAACGGACTCCTCTGGTCTAGTCAGGAGGCGTTGAAGCCTCCTATTCTCGTCTATGGTGCCGCTCCGCAAACGCCCGGCCAGCGTTTGCGGTGCGGGGCGTTTGTGGAGCGGTAACACCACTCAAACTGCATTATAGGCATTTGTGGGGCGTTATTAACGCTTGGCAAACTCCTAGCAACCGCCGCTAAACCCACATGCGGCGTTTGCAGAGCGTTTGCCGAGCGTTAAAAAACGCTCCGCAAACGCCGGACCAACGCTTGCCAAACGCTATAGGGGCGTTTGGCAAGCGTTGGTAAAACAGCAAAGTGTGAACGATCCCTTAATGTGTGTTTTTTTTTTTTTTTTTTTTTAACCATCGTGAAGGGGTTAACAGTTGCATGTCCCATTTGCTGCAGAAAGAAAGGACCTTACAGTGTAAACTACACTTTCTAGCAGACAGTGCGGGCGGTGCGCATGCGCGGTGTATTCGGCCACATGCAGAGGCAGTGGCAGCGTGGCGGGTGTGCAGTGCGCATGCTCAGTCCCACGTGTTCCCCCCCAGTGCTGATCGGAGGTGTGCGGGAGGCCCGGACGCTTTGCCATCCGTAGGACATGTTACCGTTCACTGTCCGCCGCTTGGCTCAGGTGAGTGATCTGTGTCAGCTGGGTGAGCGGCTGTGCACTGTGTCCGGGTGATGGATCATTAACTAATTGCTGGGACATCCGAGATCCCAGCTGTCATGGGAAGGCTGTCACCCGGGACCGGACGCGCCTCCGCTAGATTGGTCATGTCAAAAGATAGTGGTGGATGGAGGGGAGTCCTGGACGGAGCTTCTCATCAGAGGGGATCGGGGTTATCTGTCACCACTGCGCCCTGCTATGGAGGGCTGTCCTGTATAATGGACTCCTCGTGTGTGTATAGTGTATGGTATATAGTGTGTGTATAGTATATAGTGTGTGTAGTGTATGGTATATAGTGTGTGTATAGTACAGTATATTATAGTACAGTATAATGTGTGTAGTGTATGGTGTATATAGTGTGTGTGTGTAGTATAGTATGTGTGTAGTGTATGGTATAGTGTTTATAGGGTGTGTAGTGTATGGTTTAGTGTGGTGTAGTGTATAGTATAGTGTGTATGGTATAGTGTGTGTGTATGGTATAGTGTGTATGGTATAGTGTGTGTGTAGTGTATGGTATAGTGCAGGGGTCTGCAACCTTTAAGACATAAAGAGCCACTTGGACCCGTTTCCGAAGGGAAAAAAAAGACTGGGAGCCGCAAAACCATTGCAACATTTATAACAAATCCGACACTGCATATATTGCAAAAAGCACTCTGGTCATGAAGGGGGTTTAAGGGCCCAGTAAGCAAAGGGTTAATCAGGGCCACAGTGTATCTTCATAATCACAATCATAGCCTTAGGTCAGTGGTGGGCAACCTTTTTTTTCAACTGAGCCAAATCTCGCCAAAACCACGATTGAAATTTATTTTGACAGCCACATTTTAAAAACTGAAAATACATCCCCCATATAGTAATTCATCCCCCATATAGTAATTCATCCCCCATATAGTAATTCATCCCCCATAGTAATTCATCCCCCATATAGTAATTCATCCCCCATATAGTAATTCATCCCCCATAGTAATTCATCCCCCACATAGTAATTCATCCCCCACATAGTAATTCATCCCCCACATAGTAATTCATCCCCCATAGTAATTCATCCCCCATATAGTAATTCTTCCCCCATAGTAATTCATCCCCCTTATAGTAATTCATCCCCCTTATAGTAATTCATCCCCCATAGTAATTCATCCCCCATATAGTAATTCTTCCCCCATAGTAATTCATCCCCCTTATAGTAATTCATCCCCCATATAGTAATTCATCCCCCATATAGTAATTCATCCCCCATATAGTAATTCATCCCCCATATAGTAATTCATCCCCCATATAGTAATTCATCCCCCATATAGTAATTCATCCCCCACATAGTAATTCATCCCCCATATAGTAATTCATCCCCCATATAGTAATTCATCCCCCATATAGTAATTCATCCCCCATATAGTAATTCATCCCCCATATAGTAATTCTTCCCCCACATAGTAATTCATCCCCCATAGTAATTCATCCCCCACATAGTAATTCATCCCCCACACAGTAATTCATCCCCCATATTGTCTCAATTCACTTACCTTTGCTCCGCGCGTTCCTCTCGCTGTGTTCCCGCGCCGTTCTGGTCTTCAGGGCGGACTGAGAGAGGAGTTCGTCACTCTGCCCCGCCTACATCCTGGCTGCCAATGTTCCACGCTCCGCGGGCCGGATTTTTGAGGAGGGAGGGGAGCGGGCGCCCGGCACACAGAAGAGCCGCATGTGGCTCGCGATCTGCGGCTTGCCGACCACCTGGTGGGCAGTGTGCTCCGGAGCCGCAGCAAAGATGAAAAAGAGCCGCATGCGGCTCCGGAGCCGCGGGTTGCCGACACCCGGTATAGTGTATGGTATAGTACAGTATAATGCGTGTATGGTATAGTGTGTGTAGTGTATGGTATAGTACAGTATAATGTGTGTATGGTATAGTGTGTGTAGTGTATGGTATAGTACAGTATAATGTGTGTATGGTATAGTGTGTGTAGTGTATGGTATAGTACAGTATAGTGTGTGTGGTGTAGTGTATGGTATAGTACAGTATAACGTGTGTATGGTATAGTGTGTGTAGTGTATGGTATAGTACAGTATAATGTGTGTATGGTATAGTGTGTGTAGTGTATGGTATAGTACAGTATAGTGTGTGTGTGGTGTATGGTATAGTACAGTATAGTGTGTGTGGTGTATGGTATAGTACAGTATAATGTGTGTATGGTATAGTGTGTGTAGTGTATGGTATAGTACAGTATAATGCGTGTATGGTATAGTGTGTGTAGTGTATGGTATAGTACAGTATAATGCGTGTATGGTATAGTGTGTGTAGTGTATGGTATAGTACAGTATAGTGTGTGTGGTGTAGTGTATGGTATAGTACAGTATAATGTGTGTATGGTATAGTGTGTGTAGTGTATGGTATAGTACAGTATAATGCGTGTATGGTATAGTGTGTGTAGTGTATGGTATAGTACAGTATAGTGTGTGTGTAGTGTATGGTATAGTACAGTATAGTGTGTGTGGTGTAGTGTATGGTATAGTACAGTATAATGTGTGTATGGTATAGTGTGTGTAGTGTATGGTATAGTACAGTATAGTGTGTATGGTATAGTGTGTGTAGTGTATGGTATAGTACAGTATAGTGTGTGTGGTGTAGTGTATGGTATAGTGTGTGTATATAGTATAGTGTGTGTATTGTTTTGTATAGTATATTTGTGTGTGTGTGTGCTTATCGCTGTGTGCAGTTTGTGTGTATCACTGAGTGCCTTATCAGGGAGGCCATTTGTCTTCTCCATACAACTCCCTACAAACAGGACCAATAAAGAGCACCTGTCTGTCTACTACTGAAAGTGCAGCTTAACCACTTGCTGTCTGGGACAATTTGACATTTTTCACACATATGGTAAAATCAACTAGGAAATTACTTACATCCCCCAAACATTATATAATTTCTGAAAGCAGAGGTCCTGGAGAAAAAAATGGTGGTTTATTGCAGTTTTTTCTGTCACAATATTTGTGCAGCAGGTTATCAAACGCAACATTTCATGAAAACATAGACTTTAGTCCTGGGTCATGCTGGTGTGAATTGTCATGCGATTTAACAGTTTAAAATCGCATGACAAGTTGCACCCTATTGTCAGTGGAAGCGATCAAATCGGTGTGACTCCGATTTTGAAAGTAGTTCCTGCACTACTTTTCACAAGTTCAGGTGCGACTTGCATAGACATCTGTATGAAGTCGCACAGGTGTCTTCCAAGTCGCACTCATATTCTACTCTGAAATCATGTGAATTAAATTGAAGTTGTACGATTTCAAAGTCAGATTCGGTGTGATCGAAGGCTTAATGAATATTAGTGCACACAAAAACAAAGTAATGCCCATTTTTTGGTGAAATTTAAAAGATATCATTTCACCGAGTAAATTGATACCAAACATGGCAAGATTTTGACTTTTGTATGCCTATAAATGGTGACAAACTACCAAAAATTATCCATCGAGGATGCTTCAAACCCTTTACAGGTTACCAGTTTAGAGGGAAATTTGAGGTCTGGTGCTAGACGTCTTACTCTCAATCTGACATTCATGGCAACACCTCACATGTGTGGTGTAATCACAGTTTACATAGGCATATTTTTAAATTTAATTTTTTTTTTTAAATTTAGTGCTATCTATAAGACCCCTGATCTCTCTTTTGCCCTCCAAGTCAGCAGAATAAACCAAAATTGTTTTGAACAGCTGCCTCTCAGGTAAACAAAGAACCAAATACAGAAGTGACAAAATTCTCATCACTTACAGGATCATTCATCAAAGGAAAGGGAGGAGCAGTAGTTCTTCTTTCTCCTCTATGCTCAGCTAAATGGACGGCTTGCAGTGGTTCTGGGCCTCCCAGTGGGATGGGATAGCGGGGAGGAGGGGCACTTCCCAGCCCTGCAAAAGTGATAAGGCGGCTGTATAGCTGCTGGCACTCCTGGCTCCTCCTCTTCATCCAATTCCCCCATAGCAAGGTGCTTCCTATGAGGGCACTCATATGGGCTTGCTCCAGAACCCCGGCCTGCATCCATAAACACAGTGGCACTGCCCTGCACCCTCACTCCCGCTGCACAGTTTTTGATTGACATCAGCAGGAGCCAATGGCTATCAATGCTATTGATCTTTTCAGTGAGGAGGGCCAGAGCTGGGAGAGCCATTGCTCTCATGCAAAGTGCTGGATGTGGGATGGGGCTCAGTAAGTATGGGGGGGTGGAACCACACAGTTTTTTTACCTTCTTGCATAGAATGCATTAGGATAAAAAAATCTTTAAGGCTTTACAACCACTTTAAAGTGGAACTCTAGGGAGAAAAAAAAGGTGAACAGGCAGGATTTTTAATGCAGCAAAAACCCAGCGATTAGTGAGAGGAGGGGGGGTAATTTTATTGTGTAGTCGGGCTGTAAAGTGGAACTAAACCCATCAATTTTACCTTTTTCCCAAAAACGGTTAATTTCAAAGCATGCCATGAACGCTAACTCATACTTGTGTTCTCAACCAAACTGTCAAGCGATCAAACTGGTGTCATAATAGATCACATGTGCAGCACCATGGCAATTGCAGGTGAAACAAAGATTCAGATGGCAGCTTCCTTGGCAGTAAAGGACAGGAGGGTTTACTTCTGTTTTTAAAGGAGAAGTAGGGCCAAAATTCTTTTGGCCCTATGTCTGTGGATCACAGGAGTGCACTTCGATCTGTACTGTGTTCAGCCAAAAACGGGCTAGAGTTGGCTGTTCACTGCCATCACAGAGCCAGTGCAGACTCTGGGGAGATCCCAACTTTAAAGTCGGGATCCACCATGATGCCTGGACCAGCAGCTGGCTTAGTCTCCCAAGGAGCCACTGAGAGCCTGAGCCATCCGCTCCCACTCCCTCCACAGCCCATCGCTCCAGTGATTACTGGAGGGACAGAGCAGAGAGCCGGTAACTTATAGTCACCGGCTCTCTGCTCAATGAAGACTGCGATCTGAGCTATCAGCGGTCTTTGATGGCTCAGTTCTTGGGTTTTAAAGCGGGGGGGGCAGATGCAGCTAGGATTGGTGCCGCATCCATTTAGGTGAGTATACAGTCAGGTCCATAAATATTGGGACATCGACACAATTCTAACGTTTTTGGCTCTATACACCACCACAATGGATTTGAAATGAAAGAAACAAGATGTGCTTTAACTGCAGACTGTCACCTTTAATTTGAGGGTATTTACATTCAAATCAGGTGAACGGTGTAGGAATTACAACAGTTTGCTTATGTGCCTCCCACTTGTTAAGGGACCAAAAGTAATGGGACAGAATAATAATCATAAATCAAACTTTCACTTTTTAATACTTGGTTGCAAATCCTTTGCAGTCAATTGCAGCCTGAAGTCTGGAACGCATAGACATCACCAGACGCTGGCTTTCATCCCTGGTGATGCTCTGCCAGGCCTCTACTGCAACTGTCTTCAGTTCCTGCTTGTTCTTGGGGCATTTTCCCTTCAGTTTTGTCTTCAGCAAGTGAAATGCATGCTCAATCGGATTCATATCAGGTGATTGACTTGGCCATTGTATAACATTCCACTTCTTTCCCTTAAAAAACTCTTTGGTTGCTTTTGCAGTATGCTTTGGGTCATTGTCCATCTGCACTGTGAAGCGTCCAATGAGTTGTGAAGCATTTGGCTGAATATGAGCAGATAATATTGCCTGAAACACTTCAGAATTCATCCTGCTGCTTTTGTCAGCAGTCACATCATCAATAAATACAAGAGAACCAGTTCCATTGGCAGCCATACATGCCCACGCCATGACACTACCACCACCATGCTTCACTGATGAGGTGGTATGCTTAGGATCATGAGCAGTTCCTTTCCTTCTCCATACTCTTCTCTTCCCATCACTCTGGTACAAGTTGATCTTGGTCTCATCTGCCCATAGGATGTTGTTCCAGAACTGTGAAGGCTTTTTTAGATGTCGTTTGGCAAACTATCTGGCCTTCCTGTTTTTGAGGCTCACCAATGGTTTCCATCTTGTGGTGAACCCTCTGTATTCACTTCTTCACCAGGGAAAGAATTCTTCGGTCATCCACCACAGTTGTTTTCTGTGGTCTTCCGGATCTTTGGTGTTGCTGAGCTCACCGGTGCGTTCCTTCTTTTTAAGAATGTTCCAAACAGTTGTTTTGGCCACGCCTAATGGTTTTGCTATCTCTCTGATGGGTTTGTTTTGTTTTTTCAGCCTAATGATGGCTTGCTTCACTGATAGTGACAGATCTTTGGATCTCATCTTGAGAGTTGACAGCAACAGATTCCAAATAGCACACTTGAAATGAACTCTGGACCTTTTATCTGCTCATTGTAATTGGGATAATGAGGGAATAACACACACCTGGCCATGGAACAGCTGAGAAGCCAATTGTCCCATTACTTATGGTCCCTTAACAAGTGGGAGGCACATATGCAAACGGTTTTAATTCCTACACCGTTCACCTGATTTGGATGTAAATACCCTCAAATTAAAGCTGACAGTCTGCAGTTAAAGCACATCTTGTTTGTTTCATTTCAAATCCATTGTGGTGGTATATAGAGCCAAAAATGTTAGAATTGTTTAGATGTTCCAATATTTATGGATCTGACTGTAGCTGTTTTTTTATTCCCATACTTCTCTTTTAAAGCTGAATTCTGGGGAAAGGTAAAATGCCCCTTTACAGTGGGTTGCCCCTGCATTGCATAGGTTAAGTGCTTGTTTAGTAGTTTAGCTTCCCCCAATCCTCCACTCCCACAGGCTTCCTCCAGGCTGTAAGACTGATCCTTGTGGCCTCTTGTCCTCTATGCTCTAAGGATCACAAGTCCTCTGATGTGATCAAGTCCAGTCCAGAGCCCAAACCCTGCATTGGACGTGACACGACAGTCCACTGCCTAAGCTTTGGGTAGCAGAAGATTGCGTAAGGACTCACACTATGTGCAGTTATCTGTAGTTTTCTGTGTGCCATGTTCAGACTAGAATGCAGTGTTTCTCTGTGTTGCAGAGCAGTGCAAATATTTTGCAACATATTTGCATAAGATCACATCTCTGGGTGGCCCTGCATGTCACCACACAGCAAGTACAATGCAGCACACTGCATGTGCCGTAAAATGAATGAAGTGTCACTTTGTGCACGTTACATAAAGTTCTAAAAAAAAAAAAAAAAAAAAGAAAACCCCAAAAAACGAGCTATGTGATAAAACGCACATTACACAGCCCCCTGCTGCTCATTTCTACAGTCCAAAACAGACTGCCTTCTGCATACAGACCGCAGTGT
Source organism: Staurois parvus (assembly GCF_062004578.1). Classification (NCBI taxonomy): domain Eukaryota; kingdom Metazoa; phylum Chordata; class Amphibia; order Anura; family Ranidae; genus Staurois; species Staurois parvus. The sequence continues at coordinate 19,865,524 of NW_028317813.1, forward strand.
GTAAGTGTAAACAGGCCCCAAGCAAAATGGCTATTATGCAACATTTGCAGTAACTATAACAAGTTTTTCCTGTTTAATAATATAATGTTGCAAGTAATCATTTTACCAAACCTTGCATGTCAGCCTTTCACTTTTATACTAAATAGGCTTGTCAAGAATCTTTGTCTCAAAACCAGCAAAATTGTGCCAGTTCAATAAACAGGAGAAATACTGAATTCTTTAACCACTTGCCCTCCAGGGGATCATGCCTTTTTTTTTGCGCTGTATTACTTTAACTGCACGGTCATGCAACGCTGTACATAAATTAAATTTTGTCATTTTTTTTCCCCCACAAATAGAGATTTCTTTCGGTGGTATTTGATAACCTTTGCGCTATAAACAAAAAAAGCCACGATTTTGAGAGTTTTTTTGACTTTTTGCTATAAAACATATCCAATGCAAAAATCACATTTCGTCATAAATTTAGGTCAAAATGTATTTTGTTACATGTCTTTGCTAAAAAACGAAAAAAAAAATCCCAAAACGTGTAAATTAATTGGCTTGCGTGAAAGTTTTATAGCGTCTACAAATGGCAGTATATATACTGGAATTTGTGTTTTTATTTGCTTTTTTTTTAATACTAGTAATGGCGGCGATCAGGACTGTGGCGGGCATTCTGACACTGAGTGCGAACTGACTGCCACTGACAACCCCAGGGACACTAATACAGTGATCAGTGCTAATGAAAAGCACTGACACTGTACTAATGGGACGGGCAGGAAGGAGTTAACATCTGGGGTGATCTGAGGGTTAACTCTGTGCTGTGTGTGTTACAGACAGGTCTCTCCCATCAGCATTCCCCAACAATCGCCTGGTGCCAGCAGGGAATCTCCTGCCAGAACCTGGTTATTGACATCCCTAGCCGCCGATGGTGCGGGTAGGGTAGTGCGTGCACCCCCTACCCGGAAATGCAGATCACTTATTTATATATATATATATATATATATATATATGTGATTTTGCGCAGCCCTGCTGCCCTCTAGCAGTATTTCTGCTATAGGGCGGCAGACAAGTGGTTAATAAGGGTGTGAATGTTCAGTATAGTGAATAGAGTTCTGCAAGGTACCGCATGGAGGAGGGTGCTGTGCCAGCCAGTGGAGGGTAGTGTTGTGACATTAATCAGATTTATATCAAACCCCAAACTGAGAGCTATATGAGATATGGGGAAGTTGTACTAAACACAGTGCTACCCTCCCCAAAAAGTCACAAGTTGGCAACAAATATCAGATTTAAATTTGTCTCCTAGATTGTAAGCTCCAAGGAGCAGGGCCCTCCTATCCCTCTTGTATTGAACTGTATTGTTGCTGTATCGTCTCCCTTTATATTGTAAAGCACTGAGCAAACTGTTGGCGCTATATAAATCCTGTGTAATAATAAGTCAATGGTGGGATATGTATGTAAAAAACTGCAGACCCAACTGGGACACCCTTAGAAAAAAAAAAAAATACACTGGCATCTCAAGATACAATGCAGAGACATCATAAATCCTATTAAAACTCAAGCTAGAAGGGAGTAGGATGTCATATACTTTCTTTAGCTAGAATCCTTCAAAGACCCTCAATAGTCTGTCATAAATGCCTGTTGTAAACAGTTTGGCAGAGCAGTTTGAAACAATACACATTCTGAGTATTTTTTTTTTTTTTGTGAGATTGAACTGTCAAGAGCTAAACTCTACATAATCCACAATCCCTGCTATGATAAAGTTACATTCGTAACAAGTGGTTACAGAAATATATAAGACCAAAGGATCAGGAAGACACCAAACACACCTATATTACTGCCTGGCTTAAAAAATTTCAGTTGAAAAATTGTTGGGCAGACAGTGACTGTAGCCTATCAGTTGCAGTCACTCTTCATGTATTCAGGCCCTGGTTGTCAGAATACAATAGCTGGCAGAGAAGATTCATTCATTTATACTATTCCTGTTATTACATGGATGAGGAAATTCAGTGATTTTTCTTCATTTAGTAATTGAATTGTACATAATGTGCTACAGGCTATATTCAGATCTATGCAATACTTTAATGTGCAAAACTAAGTGTGCTGCGTGTGTGCTTTTAACACAAGCTTTTTGGCATAAGAAATTTTCCATAACTCTTTTCCTTCTGCCGTGCATATTCAGTATACACTCCTGGCCTATTGCTAGCATTTGTATAATGCTGAGAATTTAACCTGGTTCTAGGACTTTGTAACTCTGATGCACGTTCTGGGGTTATAACATCATTGGCTGCCCGATGGCCGAAGGGGAGAAACCTAGGAAAAAAGCCAGGGATAAATGGTAGTGGGGTGCATGGAGTGGCAATGGACAGCACTAGAGAAGGAGCAACGCAAGGAAGGACTAGCCTTCCCCTAGCAATAACATTAGAAGCTAGAATTTTCAGTATAATAGATTGTAAGAACCGATATAAAAGGATAATAAATCTATTGAATTGTTCCAACTAAAAGCTGGCAGTGCAGTAACAGGTGACGTAACAAACGCTGCAGTAGAGGTGCCCAGCTAAGGACAGTTTGGCAAAGGCTGTTCTGAGCCAAAGCTGAACAAATCTCTGGAACTGATAACCTTTGCTCATCAATTGATGGTGTTTATTTTTACCATTTCAGCTCGGCCTGGGGGAGTAATGGGGGACAAAATATTTGATTTGAGCCCAGACATCTTGGGGGAGATTTACTAAAGCTGGTTCACTTAGAATCTGGTGCAGCTGTGCATGGTAGCCAGTCAGCTTCTAACCTCAGCTTCTTCAATTAAGCTTTGGCAATAAAACCTGGAAGCTGATTGGTTTCTATGCAGAAGTGCACCTGATTTTGCACTCTCTAGTTGTAGTAAATAAACCCCCTTGAGTCAGGTTTCTGGCACCAAAAACGTTGTTGCATTGTATATAGGTGGCAAAACTTTGTGTGGATTTATTTTGGTTATGACTGCTTTGGCATGTGAATAGTTTTCATTGAAAAGCTCCATTCTCTCTTAATAATTGTACTGGCTTATTCAACAATGCTTCTTTCACTGAGATAATCGGACTCATATGAGTAGTTTTGTTCTTGAGTTCCCAGATTAAATAGCTTTGATAGGCTATGATCTGCTTATATCTCAGAAGGCCATGTAAGATAACCGCAGCTTAGTATCAAACCAACAACCCCTTTTTTGGGGAAAAAAAGATTTGCTTGTTCTAATGCTGGCCTTATATGCATCAAATCAGCATCAATTTCTTTCCATCTGGTTGTAAACCTCAGACATGAAAGATGAACAAAGCATATCTCTCTATCGTGTGTACTTGTCTTAAATAGGAGCACTAAGTGTCACTTCTTATCATCTGCTTGGTTCCTCTGCTATCGGCATGAATCACTTCTGACAAGTTTTCCTGACACCAAGAGAAAAAAGGTGACGGGAGGGAGCTCCAATACAAAGCTTGTGATTGACAACCTCAGCTCTGTGCCTGTGTGCTGTGTGGAGGAGGGTTGTCTCTTCCCTCCAATCAGCTGTCTTCATTGAGCTCTGTAGAGTGTAATTTTTGCTCTCTACCCGTTTGACAGCTCAGACAAGCTTTTTAAATTCTTGACTTTGACCAGCTGTAGAGGAGAGCTCCTGCAGATTGTCAAACTTCGTTTTGCTCCTGTGAGCTGTGTAAAGGGGCGTGTGTCTCTTCACTCCAATCAGCTCTTAGAACTCTCCTCACTGAGTTCTGCAGAATGCAACTTCAGTTACCCACCCCTTTGTTTTCTGAACTCTCAGACATCCTGTATAAATTCAACACTTTGAAGGATGAAGAAAAGACGGCAGATAAACAGCTACAATTTATGTAGTATGATTTGTTTCATCTCTGTATCACCCGAGGCCAGTCTCTTCACTGGGTATATGTAGGGGCTTATAGTCACTTCAGATTTGTCAGATGTATTCCAAATTCTTTTGGTGACACCATCGACCACTTTGTCTTCTCTGAAACATGCCAGTTTGGGGGATGGTTGTACAGCTGCCCAGTGTTATATTCTGGTGATGTAGTGTGTACCTACAAACTAGAATTGCCAGCAGTTATTAGGAAAAATGTATTAGGTAGTTGGTTTTGGGAGGTGTTCTCGGTTTCAGTGCCTATCCGTAAAGCTGGCCACAGATAGATATTTTTTTTTTCCGGCCAATCAGCAGGCTAAGCAGGAAAAAAAAAGGATCTTTCTATCCACACAAGTATGGTGGATAGTAGAATCCTCCTTGATGGGACGTTGTATTCTGACAGCGGGACTCTGCTCTCAGAATAATCTGATCAGCGGCTGCAGCCATTGATGGAGAACAATTTTCCAACAAGACTGTTCGACTTCTTTCAAGTGGAAGTGGCAACACATGGATGTAAGACCCCATTCACACTATGGTGCTTTGAATCGCTGGCATAGTCGCAGCGATTCTGCCTGCAATTTCAAAACCCTTTGCTAAAATAACAAATCGAACAGCAGCCTGTTCTGTTGCCATTCATTTTAATGGCACCTAAAAATGCGGTGTGATTCTGCCGTGATTGACAAACAATAAATTGTGCTGCAATTGTGGCAAATTGCATCATGCGAAGCGTGTCACCCAAAAGCTCCTGAAATTCTTATGGGCGACACTCTTCGTGCAATGCAGTTTGCCGCCATTGCAACGTGATTTATCATGTGACAATCGCAGCAGAACCACACTGCATATTTAGGCACCATTAAAATGAACGGCACCTGCACATGCTGTTGTGCGATTTGTTATTTTAGCAAAACGTTTTGAAATGTCAAAATGCAGTAGTGTGAATGGGGCCTAAATTCAGCTGACCCCTGCTAAACTGTCTGAATTTCGATCCATCTATGGCCAGCTTTAACCCAGTTGTCTAAATGAGCACTCTCGTTCCTACCAAGAACCCTACCATACAGTGCTAGTTTGACTCCTAGCATCGTCTGCTGTCACTTACCAGCCCTGCATGTAGTTTACATGTCAAAAAAACAGATTCTTATAACAGCAAACTGCATAATATGTTATCTATTTAGGCCACAAACATGACACATTTGGCAATTATAAAGCTTCTTTTCAGTATGGCTGAAGATGTGCTTGGCATAGTTGTGACGGGAGTCACTTTGGGTGGGGGGCCCATGGAAATGTAACGGAACCGACCCAGTCTGCGCTTGGGTACGTCCGTCATAATACCGCTTCCCTGTCCGAACACTGGCCACAGCCGACCAAACAAGACTAGACGACACCCGTCTGTCTGAACATGGAACTATGGAACTCTTTATTTGAAACTCGAACTGGCTTTTTATACACTCGGGACAATTCCCCCCCCCCCCCTCCCTGCATAATGACACAGGGTGGGGCAATATACATTTAGTAACAAGAGACACACCAACAGATAGTCCCATCAGGAGGGAGGGCTGCTGGAGACCCCCCCTCCAAGCCAATACACATAAACACATACATCCCATAATAGTCTGCTCCCAAGCAAGACACACAATATAACAATGGGATGCAACCACATGGCATTAAACAATCTACAACCCCCACCCCAATATTAGGAAAGATCGCCCTTACAGGCACTGGGTGACTTACACATAATAGGGATATGGGGAGCTGAGACGGGTCTCCCCACCTCTCTAAAATGAGCTGGGTTCCATGGGTCCCCCACCCGAAGTGACTCCCGTCACAATAGTATATTCCACTTCTATGATCGGAGTTCAGCTTTAAATGTATACTTTCTGCCATCCCAGATTCTGCACTTTTTACATTTGCATCTGTCCCGAGTAAAAGGGTTAATAATAATCGCCATATGTGAATGGTAGGAACAGCAGAATTGGTATAATATTATGTGCTAGAGTAAGTGGCTGGAAATAGGTTTATTATGGTGTTTTCAGAGACATGCCACGCTCGGCTGACTTTATAGCCCAATTTTGTCGGCTTTCTCCCTTGCAGCTGTGTACGTGTGTCTGCACATCTCTTGCATAAAAGTCATTTTACTGCAGCCACAGCTGGCTAGCCCCAGTGTAACTGGATTGAGCGTGGGGTTTTTTTTTCTTATTATCTGGAAGCGTTGGACCTTGATTGTAACCACGCTGTTTGGGAGGGAGGAATAGCAGAAGAGACATTGCACCAAGTCATTGAGCTGAAGAAGTAAACACAGAACTTGCTATTATTCTTTGGACTTGAACTGTGTTACGGATCAAGTGCAGAGATTTGCTGATTGTGGACGTGCTCTGTTTACTGAGCCATTCTGTCAATAAATAGCTATCAGCGAGTCCGAGTGTAACCTAAAGAGAGCATGTGACTGGATGACACATGGTAGGTTTTTTGGGAATGTGTCTTTCTGCATTCTGTGGATACATTTGAAGGCGATGGGCAGACCTGTTCATGTTGACTCCACGTTACATCAGTATTTTGATTTTGGGAAGGCTCTTGAGGGTTGAGTTACCATCCACTTTTGTCATTGATCTTGGAATCTCCAATTCCAAAGTTTCTCCATTGTAGTTTTTTTATATTTCCCTTTCCCAGAATAACGGTGTTCCTCTTTCACAGTTGCATTTCCCCCTTGCTTATTCTTCTTCATAGAGGAGCCAGAAATTTAGACTTGAGGATGAATATTTCAAATGGCTTAATCCTACAGCTATATTTGCGATATTAAAGAGGAACTTCTCCCAAGAGAGGTAGTTCTGCTTGTTTGCATCCTCTCCCGCTTTTACACTTGGCACTTTTTTGGGGGGAGGAGGGTACCTAGTTTGGACAGGTACCTTCTCCCATTTCTGGTCGGATCAGCTCACTATCCGAGCAAAGGTTTGCCCTCTTCTTCCCCCAAATCTTCTGGGATACTTCACAGCTCCCTAGGAGCATTCACAAACATGCACGGTGGGAATCTGGCCTGTCTAACTCCCTTAGTTAAGATGCTGTTGCCTGGACCTGAATCCGATTGAAAATCGGCTCAGGTGAGGCCTGCACTGGATCCCTGAACAGATAAACATCCTTATAATAAATTTAGCAGCTACAGTATTTGTAGATTCTGACTTTTAATTTTTTTTGGGAGGGAAACTGGAGTTTCTTTGTAATGGTCAAGAGTAGTGATCAATTACTATACAGATGGGAGTGGTACAACCTGAGAAATTATGGTGAGGTGGTTTAAAAGGAGCCAAAAACTGCAAATATTCAGTGCAAAGCACAGTAGAGCCTTCTTAGGGCTCATGTACACTGCAGCTGATAAACTCACGTTTAGGAGCTGTTCAGCATTTTTTTCAGCAGCCCCTGAACTCACTCTGATGTTTTCCTATGTGTCCATGTCCTTGTTTGCAGTCGTTTATAGCATTTGAGTTTACAGTCTTTTTAACGCAAAAAACTTGTGCTCAGCAGTCGTTTTTATCAGTGTTTCAAACGCAAAACACTCGTAAATGCAGCAAATCGCATTTATAAGCTTTTGCGGTTGAAATTTTTTTTTAGCTCTTCCAGTTCCCGATGCTGTCCAGAGCCTCATGAAAAATGCATGCAAAGGGTTTTCAAGGTACTCAGATGGACAAAACACTACACAGCATGTTCCTACCAAGCTTGTCACACATTGCAATGCCCAATTCACACCTCAGATCTCTCCCACCCTTGGAAACAAAAGATATGTTAATGAGCATTCACACCTCAAATTCCTCATGAAGACCCCCGCCAGGTGAGCTTAATGACTCACTCCATGAGCCACCTTCCCACCCTTGGAGACAAAAGAAATGTTAATGAGCAACTCACACCTAATTATCTCAACACATACTGCTGTCTCTGCTTCTACTCTCTGTGTTTCTCTGAAACAGTCTGAAATAGTTAATAATTTACCACTTTTCAGTGCATTCTAGGTATTTGGGAAGTTCTCCTGTGCTTATCTTTAAAAAATGCTTCTAAATGCAAATGTGCATGAACGCGTTATGCAAACGTAGCTAGGTTTTTTTAACCTACGTTTTCCAGCATTCAGTTTCCATCGTTCAGAAGTGTCCTGTGTACATGGGGCCTTAGAATACAATGAAATGGGTAATTCCTCATTTTAGTAAAGAGGGCAGAGCTTGCAATTGGTTCATTATTGATCCCTGTTCCAACTGTACATTATCCGCATGGAAAGCATGGCTTTGGACTACGGCTTATGAACCAACACAATATAGCCTGACACAGGAACCATAAAGCCCCCACTTAATCAGTGTGATGCACAGTAGAGCCTTCCTAAAACAAAAGGTATTTGTATAGCTCATTTCTATTACTGATCAAAAACCTAAGATGTTTATTCTTCATTTTAGAATATTTGGTGAAATGATTTCCATGGCTTCACCTGCAATTCTAAAATAAGAAATAGATCCAGTATTTTTTGGTCTTTGATTAAATTTGAAATATTAAAACATCTTTAGATTTAAAGTGATTTTAAAGGTAAAAGGTTTCTTTTACCTTAATGCTTTCTCTGTATTAAAGGAAAAATCCTTTTACATGCAGCTCCCCCTAAATACTCACCCAAGCCCGATCCCGGGGGGGGGGGGGGGGGAGGAGATCGATCATCTATTGCCCTTATCTAGAGTCTGTGGCCGTGATACCCGACATGCAGCGATGGATTCTCCTCTCTTGCTCCCCCACTTCATGGTCAGCTCTAGGCTCCGCCCTCCGGCCGTAACGGTTGCATGTTCTGATCAGAATAGATGGCCAGCTGGCTGCAGAGAGGCCAGTTGAGTTGTGCAGGTTCATTAGCCGAGCCCACCTTCCCCTGTTCTAGAATTGCTGATTCCGTCCGAGCCCTGCCAAGCTCTCCCAACCGCGGCAGGTATGCCCCTGGCCAGCTGGCTGGATAATTGTCCTCGGCGGGCCGCAGTTTGAGGACCCCTGCTTTACATCATATCATCTTATGTATTGTTTTAGTCATGCTTTGGCTAATTTTGTTAGGTATATGAACTTTAAACAGCACCTGTTGTTTCTTTTTTCAATTAAGCAATTTCAAGCTAATACCACTTTGTTTTCTAACAATACAAAAGTGCCAGAATGGGAAAAAAAGTTAAATTTTTTTTTCCCCACTCTGGATTTAGCCATTTAATGGAGCAGATGACTGCCAGTTTACATAATGAAGCAAAATTGCTTCTTAACCATTTCCATACCGGGCACTTTTACCCCCTTCTCTCCCAGGCCATTTTTCAGGTTTCAGCACTCTCACACTTTGAATGACAATTGTGCGGTCATACAACATTGTACCCAAACTAAAATTTTATCATTTTCTATACACAACTAGAGCTTTCTTTTGGTGGTATTTAATCATTGCCAGGGTTTTAATTTTTTGCTAAATTAACAAAAAAAGACCAAAACATTTGAAAAAAACCCACGTTTTTCTTTCTGTTATAAAAGTTTGCAAATAAATAATTGTTCTACATAAATTTAGGCCAAAATGTATTCTGCTACATGTCTTTTGTGAAAATAACCCAAATTAGGATGTATTTTTTAGTTTGTAGGAAAGTTATAGAGTTCACAAACTATGGTATAGATCTGAAAATTGATCAATCCTGAAGTACTGACAGCCAATCTAATTACCTGAGGTCCAAAAATGTCAGAACAGTACAGATATCCCCCAAATGACCCCTTTTTGCAAAGTAGACAGCCCGACGTACTTCATAAGAGGCATGGCGAGTTTTTTGAAGTTGTATTTTTTTTGTCGTAATTTTTCGGAAAATGAAAAAATGAAAAAAATTATTTTCACTTTTTTTTTTTTTTTTTTTTACATACTGTCACCAGTGCAGTACAGCAATATCCTATAACTGGCATGGCGGTGATCAGGGAATAGTAGTAAAGAAGATGTCATTTCATGACATCATTGCTTGCTACTTGTGAGATCTGTGAATAATCATAGAGATCACATGGTACAATGCTAATCACAACAGCCTTGTACCATGTGACAAGCTGTGACCAATTACAGCTCACACAGTATTTCTCAATGGCTGCAGGAATGCAGCCAGAGAGGAGGAGAAGTGATCACTTTTACACCCATAATGGCTGTAAAAGCAATCAGTGTAAAAAAAAAAAAAAATCATCACCTCCACAAGTAGTACAGTGTCACTATGGTGACAGTATGTAAAAAAAAACACAAAACATAAATAATATAAAAAAATAAAAATGTAAAAAAAATATTTTTGAAAAAGTATAATTTTTGGTTATAAACTAATTTGGGTTATTTATGTATTGTTTTAACTGAAAAGATAGGTAAATACATTTTGTGCAAGATTTATGAAATATTATTTATTTGCAAAATTTTATAAGAAAAACACTTTTTTTTTCAAAATTTTTTTGGTCCCAGTGGTGAATAAATACCACCAAAATAAAGTTTTAGCTGTCTCAAACAAATGCAAAACATTTCATATGGGTACAGTGTTGCATGACCGCGCAATTGTCATTCAAAGTGTGATAGCACTGAAAGCTGAAAATTGGCCTGGACTGGCAGGGGGTGAAAGTGTCCGGACTTGAAGTGGTTAACAAACCTCATGCTTACCTGCTCTATGCAATGGTTTTGCACATTGCTGCTCTGATTCTCCTCATCTGGGGTTCCCACCGACACTTCTGGCTCCTCTTGCCTTCAGTGTGGCGTTATAGCAAGCTGCAGAGTATAGCATAGAGTGTCTCCATTGCAAGGTTAACAAAAAAACATCTGCCTTTTAGAATCCCTTCAAATCAATCCCTTCTCTTGCCTGGGAATACATGTCTAATGAGACATTGCTCCTCACACATTCACATCCTTAGGCACTTACATGTATGGACTGTGTACTGAGCTGTATGTGTGCTACACTGTTTTTCCTGATATGTAAACATAATGCATTCTGTATGCAGGCCAACTAAATCTGCTGCCAAACTAATCGATAATGAAAATAGTTGACAACTATTTTTATAATAGATTATGTTGATTAGTTTCTGCCCTAGACTGCGAGCAGGCAGGCTATTATTGCAGAAGAGACTCTACATGCATGTCTGCAGTCTGTTCTAAATGCACCTTTCTGTGGGCTTGCGGTGTTCTGCGACATGTAAACTGGCTTACATTGCCGACAGGGTCCCTGTGTGCCTAGATGACTGACTTATGCACATGAGCAGGAGTTGTATATTACAATTCTGCAGCTGCCAATGGAGATGCCCAAAGACTGGTTTGTGATGCCGGTGTGATCGATGGGATATAACGGCCTTGGGCGAGGTACCTGAACCATTAGAGAAGAGGTAAGTATAGTGCTTTTAGTTCCACTTTAAGAGGGACCTTCCCTTCCAACTCTGCCAAGGTAATTACTTGCCTCTAAAGATGGTTGCTGCCTCCTGCGTTATTATAGCCCACTTGCCAAAATCTGGTGTTGGCTTATCATCCATTATGCATGTCCACAGTAAGCAAGCACATTAGCGACATCTTTCCTGGAAGCAAATGAGCAGTGGGTGATGTCCCCCTCTCATTTAGAGGCACCCGTAGACATTCCCACTATTATGCAGTTGTATCCATATTCAATTTCTATATACATTGGTAGATTAGTTTTCAGTGGTTTTCTTGCTTATGAATGGTGTAAAATTAGGAATTGGCTTCTGAGAGGGGTGGTATTTTTGCAGACTAATTTAGTAGATTTTAAGAGCCACAATCATGAACTATACCTAAATGAGGATCGTTGTGTACAAGTGAGTGGATAAATAATAGTAAAAAAAAATGCCTTTTTTCTTCTGCATTGTTAATAGATCTGAAGTAGAGAAATGTCATGTACTGTTTTGCCCTTTAAGATTTACTCAGAAATGTATTTTCGAAAATCCACTTTTTTACTCCCACACACAAATACAAGAGAAGCAATTAATTTCATTTTAAATGTTTTAAAAGCAGAAGCAGAATTTGAAGACAAAAAAGAAAAGTGAAGAACAGTAAAGACAGATTATGAAGTGTTTTATTTTAAAGTTGATCTCCTTGATTTTCTTTTTCTTCATTTTAAGGGTCTCAGAATCCCAATGTTTTGCCCTTCCAAAACCTTTTTTAAAAATTTTGGATAGAATTGAAAATAAGTAGAACTCCAGTTGAGGTTTGTCTTTTTTTTTTTTCCCTGCTACCTAGCACTCTGTTCAATGATTTCTCATTGCTTACTGTACTGCTGCAAGAAATGTGGAAAATCTGCCAACTGCAACTTTTTTTTTTTTTTGGTTTACTTGGGTTGGCCCTTAGACTTCCAGTTAACTTTTCATTGCAGTCTGTGACACTGTTTCACATTTTCCTATTACGTCCTGTCAGGTAAAACATCTGTTTGGGATGAGAGGGGAAATCTGTAATGGAGCTCTGGGTAGCCATATAATTCAGGGTGGATGTTCTAATCCTTTTTCCACGTGAGAGGCAGGTCAGTGAATCACATGGTGCATTTTAACTGGTAGAGCTGGATATTTTCTCCGCTCCTGTATTGGGGGACAAGCAGTGATGCTGTACGGAAAAGCTCAAGAAAAAAAAGTTCACTTATTTATTTATTTTTTTTTTTCAGATCAGTCACATGGTTGAAATTAAAGATCTTCATTTTTTTGTAAAGCTTTGTGAATTGACATATCCTTTGAACAGGTTGCAAAGCTTGCTCGAAATCTTTTGGTATTATCTACAATTAAAGAACAATGATTATGTAATTGTAAACCTCCAACCAGTTTTTATTATATTTCATATAAAAAAAAATAACATATCATGGCTGACACAACAGGCATGTACTAAACACCAACATATGTTTATACTAAAACATCAAATGGGTACTGTCACAGCTGCTTCCCCCCCTCAGTCCCCCCAGCTGTCCCTGCCTTCCCTAGTCCTTCCCCTCAGGCCCCCCTGCTGTCCCGGCACGGCTCTTTGAAGCCGAGCCTCAGGACAAGAGGCGCGGCCCCTATCACCTCCTGCAGAGATGAAAGGGATTCCGGCTACAGGCTGTTGCCGTGTGATCCCTGACATCTGCAGCGCGGTCACGGGAAGTTCCCGGGCTTGCAGATGTCCCTGGACAAAGGCCGCGCTCACGAGAGGCACGGCCCCTGTCCAGGGGGCGTGCCTCATTGCCGGGCAACGAGGCACGCCAGCTCAGGCCCGCCCCGACTAGGGGGCGTCTGACATCAGCTTAAGAAGCTGATGCTGGGGATTCACCGCTGTGCAGCCACTGAAGGAGCCCCAGCTGTGGCGGGACCTTTGTGGCCAGACTCTGCAGAGACCCAAGCCTGCCTAAGACCCCCCAGAGCAGGGGAAAACTGCCTGCTAGCTGCCAGGGATCCAGAGACCCCCAGCCACTGCCTGCAAGCTGCCAGAGATCCAGGGACCCCCAGCCTAGGGGAGAGAGTGCAGGACTGCCTGCTAGCTGCCAGGGATCCAGAGACCCCCCCAGCCTAGGGGAGAGATTGCGAGTTGCCTGCTAGCTGCCAGAGATCCAGAGACCCCCCCCCCCCCAGCCTAGGGGAGAGATTGCGAGTTGCCTGCCAGCTGCTAGAGATCCAGAGACCCCAGTGGGAGACCAGGCACCCTGTTGGATCTGTGATTACATGATCTCTCCCTGTTTCACTTGAACTGTTCCTGTGCTGACCCCCCACCCCCCCTGTTGGATTACAATTGCTACAGAGACTCTTCCTTGGCTCTCAGTGTTGGACTTTAAGTATGTTGGCCCCTCCTTGCCGCCCTTTACTGGCGTATTCGCCCTCCCTGCGAATTCCCCTATTAAGTGACTGTCATCTATTTGTCTCAATAAAGCTTTGTGCGTTTGCCATCTACTCTGTGTGTTCTGTCCTGCCTACCCTCCATCACAGGTACACATTCAAATGTCCACAGAAAAATTCAGCAATTGTATGATACTTGCCAGTAAGTCTTTTTCATGTATGGCACTTGCATAACGTTGGTGGATTCTTTGTGAATTGATCCATTTTGTTTTCTTAAAGGACCTTTTAGTACAACTGCTGCCACCACCCCTTCAAGTGCAGTCTGCCTTCTTAGCTTCCTTCCTGTTCCAGCAATATTCACTGCATGGCTCTATACTGCTTTTACAAGAAATACACCTATGCCGGTTCCTCCTATTGCACATGTGCCCTATGGCTTCATTTTTTTTTTTTTTTATATTTATTAATTTTTCAGATAAACAAGTTATACAAACATACTCATTAAAACCTTAGCTTATTATCAAAACATTTATTGTTTCTTCCCTTCCCCCCGCCCCCCCTACCTATTTACCACCTGACCCCTTCTGCTCTGCATTTACCTGTTCACTTCTGGAGATTGTAATCCCTATAAAAGAACAATATGTTTCCATATTATTCTATGTTAATCCCCCATACCCTCTAAGGCTAGCCTTGACTTTTTGAATTCCTCCCATTTGTTCCATCTTGTATGGTGACTCTTTATCTTAACTTCATTCAAATGATAAAGTTCCTCCAATTTACATATTTGATCCACCCAGTCTTTTATTTTCGACACTTCCTGTCTCCTCCAATACTTGGGAATCAGTCCCTTTGCTGCATTCAAATAGTACAATAAACCAGATTCTTTGTATTTTTTAACTGAAAGCTTAGTACTATGAAAAAGGCAAATCTCTGGGTCTACTAGAATATCGACCTCTGTAATGTTCTGAATTAAGTTTACTATTTTTCCTCAATACTCTTGTATTGTATACAATGCAGACACTCCCACCATATGTGATACATTGTGCCTCTACCTCCACATCCATGCCAACATAAAGGTGATTTATCTCCACTCAATCTATGTGCCACACTCGGTGTGATATACCATCTTGCCAAACACTTATTTCATTTCTACCTCCTGCATATTTATATTTCCGTGGATTTATTCTATACATTTTCCTCCGTTTTTCCACATTTATTGTAACTCCTATTTCTCTTTCCCGTTTTTCTATATATGGAGGACTTGTATCTGCATTTATTTCAGTGAGAATCTTATATATTTTAGAGGTTCTGTGTTTCCCATGTCCCCGTGTACTAAACAAGTGCTCAAAAGGATTCCAATCCTCTATTCTTAAAGGCTTTGGAAGCTTTCCTATAAAGTGTTTTAATTGAAAATAACACCACTCATCCATTCTTGTAAAAACTTTTTTTTTCCAATTCCTTAAGTGATCCTATTTCCTTCCCCACCATTATATCCCTTAATTGTGCATCTTCCTCCTTAATCCACTTCCCTGTGATACCTTCTTTACCCAGGGGGAAAAACTCTGTGGACTTAAAGGGCATTAACAATTAATTAAATTCCCATTCCATCTGTTTGTGTCAACAAACTTGTACTGTCTGCTAATCCTCTGTATTGTGGAGGTAACCATACAATTCCACTTAATTTAGTATTACTTAGTATATTTTCTATTTTAACCCAGATTTTCCCCTCTGCATTATATGTCCAGTCAAAAATTCTTGCCATTATTACCGAGTTATATCTTTTTAAATCTGGGTCTCCCAATCCTCATTTCTCTTTATTTCTACAAAGAATTTCCTGGCCTAATTCTCGTTTTTTTATTCCTCCTAATCTTATTAACATTTTTTTAATTGATCTAAAGTATACCTCTGGTAGTTTAATTGGTATCATTTGAAATTTATATAATATTTTTGGAACAATCACCATTTTCATCAAATTTATATGACCTATCCATGACGGGGTTCCCCCTCCTAATTTCCTTAGTTCATCCCTGATCTCATTTAAGAATGGGATATAATTCAATTTATACAAGTTCTTGGAGGATACAGTTAATTTTATTCCTAGATATTTCAATTCTTTTCCTCTCCAAACAGAGGGAAATTTCTCCTGTAACCTATTTTTCTCTATATTTGTAAGATTTATGTTTAAAATTTGTTTTTGTTGGGGTAATTTTTAATTTTGACATCTCCCCATATTCTTTCAGTGATTTCATTAAATTTGGCAATGTTATCCTTGAGTTTCCAACATAGAACAGCATGTCATCTGCATAAGCTGCCACCTTATGCTCCGTATCTCCTTTCCAAATTCCTTTTATATCTATATTCCTTATTGTAGCCAAAAGAGATTCCAATGATAAAACATATAGCAATGGATACAAAGGGCATCCCTGTCTAGTTCCGTTTTGCTTCCCAAAATACTCTGCCAATTCCCCATTAACTGTGATTGCTGCAGAGGGTTGACTATACAATTTCCTTATCCACTCTCTCTTTCTAGGTCCCATCCCCAATACTTCCAATGTATCCAACATATATCCCCAATCTACTCTGACAAATGCCTTTTCAGCATCGATAGAGAGTACCAACGCAGGGATTTTCTCTTTCCTACTTTTTTGTATGAGAAACAGAGATCTCAGTCTTTAGCTTCATTTGTTTCTATGAATTGACTGTACTGGTGTTGGTCTCCAGCTGTCAAGCAGAATATGGGTCCATAGGAATGAATGGGGGCATTGCGCACTTGATGGGTGTTCTTCTATTAAAAAGACAATGGTGTGCCAGACAGTGGATGATATTTATTATATTATTGTTATACAGGATTTATATAGCGCCTACAGTTTGCGCAGCACTTTACAAATTTACAATTTGGTGCAAGAGGAATCAGAGGGCCCTGCTCATTAGAGCTTACAATCTAAGAGGAAAGGTCAACTGATACAAAAGTTAATAGCTGTGGGGGATGAGCTGACGGAAAAAGTAAAAACACAGTGTATTAGTTAGAAGCAGGATAGGCTTCTTTAAAGAGAAGGGTTTTCAGGGATCGTCTAAAGGTGGATAGATTAGGACAGGGGTGTCCAAACTTTTTTCAAAGAGGGCCAGATTGGATGAAGTGAACATGGTGGAGGGCCGAACATTTTTCCAAACATTCTTTGAACCATTACAATTAAATGCAAATAAATTATTTTATGCCAAGTTACCGTATTTTTCGCCGTATAAGACGCACCTTACCATAAGACGCACCTAGGTTTTAGAGGCAGAAAACAGGAAAAAAAAATTCTGAACTAATGGACTGCGGACAGCACAGGGATGACCAGAGACTGCGGACAGCACAGGGATGACCAGAGACTGCGGACAGCACAGGGATGACCAGAGACTGCGGACAGCACAGGGATGACCAGAGACTGCGGACAGCACAGGGATGACCAGAGACTGCGGACAGCACAGGGATGACCAGAGACTGCGGACAGTACAGATGACTGCTGACCTTTGGGGAGGTGGGGATCGGGTACCTGAATTTGACAGGTACCCGCTCTTACTTCCGCAGTTGTTCTTTGATCTTACCTGTTCCTCGATCCAGCCGCGCGCTGTCTTCCCGGCTTCTGTAATGGCGCTCGGCATGACAGCCGGGTGCCCAGTGCGCATGAGCGAGAAGCACTTGCGCTTTGTGATTGGTCCGGCGGCTTCTGGGATCTGTCATGTGTCCCAGGTACCGCCTTACCATTCACAAAAAGCACCGCTTCTTGCGCATGCGCACTTGGCACCCGGCTGTCATGCCCAGCGCCCACACTACAGAAGCTGGGAAGACAGCGCGCCGCTGGATAGAGGAACAGGTAAGGTCCCGCTGCAGAGCTGAGCGGCCGGCCCGGTATTCTGACATGGCCGCGGTGGAAATACCGGACCGGCCGCTCCATATTCGCTCCATAAGACACACTGACATGGAGGGCCGTATTAAACCGACCCTCGGGCCGTAAATGGCCCGCGGGCCGGACTTTGGACATGCCTGGATTAGGATATAGTCTAACAGATTGGGGTAGGGAGTTTCCATAGGATGGGAGAAGTCCTGGAGGAGAGCATAGGAGGTGGAGACATGGTAACTAGAGTGCAAGAAGTCTTGGGAGGACAGAGGAGAGTGGTTTGGTTGATTTCTTGAGACCAGGTTAGTGATTTAGCTGGAGGCAGAGTTGTGGATGGCTTTTTAAGTTGTTAGTACTTTGAATTTTATTCGTTGGGTGAGTGAAAGCCAGTAAAGGGTTTGGCAGAGAGGGTTACTAGACAGCTAAACAGCTGGTAAGGTGGATGAGTCTGGCAGCAGCATTCATGGTGGACTGAAGGGGGGATAGCTTATTCAATGCGTAGGGAGTTGCAGTAGTCGAGGCGAGGGATAACCAGGGAGTGAATTAGTAGCTTTCTGGTGTCATTGGGTAAAAAGGAGCATCTTCTGGAGATGTTGAGGTGGCATGATTTGAACAGGGATTAGATGTGGGCCTGAAAGGACAGTTTAGAGTCCAGGGTTACCCCTAGCACCCTTGCATGGGTGGATGGTTTGATAGTTGTGACATTGATCTTAGCAGAGAAATCAGGGGAAGAGGCACGTGGGGGACTGTGACGAATGCGGTGCCCGACCCCTGCCCTTCTCACCCTCTCATGACAAAGGACCTGCCAATCTCTGCTTTCTCCTCTTATGTGCTCATCCAGAAACAAAGCAGATGGTGGGTTGAACTATCCAGCAGCCTACACATCCTCTCAGAGTGAAGGTCAGGGTGCAGAAAGACTGCAAGTCTCAAGCTATCTTATCTCCGCCCATGCTTGTCTCTTGGACTTCTCCAGAGCCTCTCCCATCCTCCTGAAACTCTCTATCCCAATCTGTTTGATTATCTCCTATTCTAGTTGTTTTCAGGTAATCCATGAAAACTCATCTCTTCAGGGAAGCCTATCGCACCTCCAACTAATTGAACTTTTATCTCTTCCATCAGCTCACCCCCCCCCCCCCCAGAGATATAACCTTTTGTACCACTTGCCCCACCTTATTAGATTGTGTGCTTATAAGCAGGGCCTTCTTAACCCTTCTGTATTTTGTTGTATTGTAACTGTACTGTCTCTCTTTAGATTGTAAAGGGCAATGCAAACTGTTGGCGCTATATGAATCCTGTATAATAATTATGTGTTAAACTATTACCAGCCATGGCACCTGGGTTAAAGGAGCTCATGGGACAAAGCTGCCATAAGGTGAGCATTCTGGCCTGTTGTTGTCCCCCCATTCAAAGTGACACAAACCAGAGAGGACTGGCAAGATCAATGGGTAATTATTGGGGTTTATAGGTAGGGTAGAACAAAATGTAAAAGACAAGAGTGCATATTGTTTACATTTTTCATATAATTAAAACTTAAAAAAAAAGCATTGGATTCTAGTTTAGCTGTTCATTTAAAACCAAATATTTGAAATTTGGAACCTTGAAAAGTTCATTGCGTT
Source organism: Staurois parvus (assembly GCF_062004578.1). NCBI lineage: Eukaryota > Metazoa > Chordata > Amphibia > Anura > Ranidae > Staurois > Staurois parvus. The sequence continues at coordinate 19,884,645 of NW_028317813.1, forward strand.
CTTTTTGTTGTGAAATTACTTCTAGCTTGATTTTACATAAGTGTTCTGCCACAAACATAGGGATTTAGTGTTTCATGTGGTGTGTTCTGATATTCTGTGTTGGAGTTTGTATATTTATTTTACAACTGATGCAATCCAGGGCCAGGACTTTCATCATTTCAGTAGTTCCATATGCAGAAAGCAAGGGAAGTAATTGCTGAGGCGGCACATAAGCACACAGCCCTGGTGCCTAGCATTTACATGTTTAAGAAGAAAATTATCTAACCGTTCCTCCACAGATTGTCCTAAACTGTCATAATCATTCTGCTGGCTTTGAAAGTCATACACTTGAAAATATATATTCAGGACTGTAATAGACACACTTTTCACTTTGAGTGGCTCATATTGCATTTTCATATGGATTAAAGTCTAGAAAGGGTAACAATAAAAGAGCATCTACGTTTATTGACTTGAGGATGTTTAAACTTGTTTTTCATTGTGTTAAAGGGGCTTCCTTCTTTGACAATATGTTCTATTCTATTTTAAATGTTTTGATAGTTGCAAATTCCTGTCTGCAAATCCCTGAATTATTCAGGCGTTCAGAATATAACTCTTCTATCAGCCTCTTCTTCATTTTAAAGCTGAACTCTGGGTTAAATTAGTTTGTGGACATTGGCACTGTAAGAAAATAAACTGCCACCAATGAAATGTGCCCCATGTGTGGCTGCTGCTTGGTTTGGTATGACTCAAAATTTTATTTAGCCCCCAAACTACAGTAAGCGCTGGACATCTGGCACTAATTTACAGTTTTTACTAGAGTACAGCTCTCATAGAGGTTCCCCGGCTTGGCATTCCATTAAAAAAAAAATTGTATTCTTTTCAATTAATAAAAGGGGTCCTATGATTGGAGGAGGAGATGTACATTTGCACCTCCAATTGTTTTTTGCCCATAGTGCACCTGTGCCAAGACTATGGGAATTAAATTATTTAAATATTCTTAACAAGCAGTAATTTTTAATAAACCATCCCCGACCTTTCTAGTTGCATGTACTGTAAAGAAAGTCCGCCTCAACAAAGTTGGCACTCTGAGGTCAGGTTTCAGTTAGTTTTTCTTACATTTTTTGGACAGCAGTTGTGTGTTTTTACATTAGAGGGTGCTAGGCTGCTATAAATCTGGTGCAATAAAAAGTAATCGGTGGTGGGTGGGGGAATTTAACTTTTTGTTGAGCTGTAACATTTAAAGATTAATTTCTCCATAATGCCTATAGATATGTGTGAGGGTTTGTTTTGAAGTGCTTTTACTTCTTGTAGAGAATATGTAAATCTTTTTAGTGTGCATCATATGAGTAGAGTGTTTAAGCAGAATATTAAAGTCCCTCAGTATTGGCTAGACATAGATCCTTTCATAGCTCCTGTCTAGAACTTGACCAATTTCTAAATAGGAAAAATACTTTGTAGTAGTTTTAGAAGTCTTATAGGTCTGTTATTGATGGTCGTGGCTTTTATAGTTTTAGAATGGCTTCTGGGCACAGGAGAGTTCAGGGGATGATGGAGCCTAAAAGTTTGGATCTCAAGGCTACAGATACAGTAACAGCTTGGTTCTGGTGTGAATGTAATAGTTCGCCCCATTATTGCTATTCACCTAGTTAACAATGTATAGATGGCTAATAAAGTTATATCTTCATCTATTAAACAACATGTTTTGCTAATTCTAGCACTTTTGCATTGTTTCATGGCCAAGTACAACATGAATAGCAATAAAAGATCCATGTGTAGGATGGGGCATGGCTCAATCAAAGGGAATTTCCCACACACTGGCTTTAGTATTCTGATACACTGACCCAGAACAAGCACACAAATAAGGAAATTGTCTGGAGTTTGCTTTCATCCAGACACCATTGAATGGGCTGGAAAATTCAAGCAGATTTATTAAAAATTGTGCAAAGAGCCAAAATATAAAATGCGGGTCAGTTATTAAAGTGGTCTTTTATAAACTAATATTTGCAAAAGATGTTGGAGAATCAATAGATTGAGCTTTGTATGGATTAACTGTACAGTCATAATAATCCTCTCCAAGTCTCGGAAGTGCTGGTTATCACACTCTAAGATTTTTCAACACATTAAAAAATCTCATTGGGGAATGATCATTCCTATTTCTGCAAATGGGTTTTCGTCACATTTCCTCCACATTCACATGTCTGCTGAGTTAAATTATGTATTTTATTAATTTTATATAGACTTAAATACACTGCTCAAAAAAATTAAAGGAACACTTTTTTTTTATCAGCGTATAGCACCAAGTCAGTTAAACTCCTGGTCGGTTAAGTATCAGATGGGGTTGTTAATTAGTTTCAGCTGTTTTGGTGTTAATGAAATTAACAGGTGCACTAGATGGGCAACAATGAGATGATCCCCAAAACAAGAATGGTTTTACAGGTGGAGACTGATAGGATCAATTCCTGTCTGTAGCCCACTTGTCCTCAATTATTTTTCACCACCAGGCCTGGGAGAAATAAAGCTCCAGACCCTGAAGTGTAAAAGCTAAATCTATGAAAGTTTAATGCATGCAAGCAGTATTATACAGTTCTCAATAGACGTTGCTTAATTTTAGGATATACAAAACGGAAGCCAGTTAAATAAGACATATTTCCTTACAGTTCCTCCCTTTTGTCACATAGTGACAACACATCAAATTTCACAGCTGTTTCCAATATAAATCCGGGTTCTTTAAAAACTTATCAAAAATACACATACAAAGTTTAGCAATAACATAGAAAACAAATATTAGTAAAAAAAAAACCCATAAAATCAGTATGCCTACTTTTTTAACCACTTGAGCCCCAGAGGATTTTCCCCCCTTAATGACCAGGCCTTTTTTTGTTGTTTGGCGCTGCACTAATTCAAATGATAATTGCGCGGTCATGCAATGCTGTACCCAAACGAAATTTACGTCCTTTTTTTCACACAAATAGAGCTTTCTTTTGGTGGTATTTGATTACCTGTGCGCTTTTTATTTTTTGCGCTATAAACAAAAAAACCACGAAAATTTTGAAAAAAAACAATATTTTCTACTTTCAGCTATAAAAAATATATCGTAAACTCAAAGTTAGTCATACATTTAAGCCAAAATGTATTCTGCTACATGTTTTTGGTAAAAAAAATCCCGTGCATTAGCGGGCAAACTGGCGCTATCTAGGAGGGGCGCTAACACTATCGGAAGTCACCAGTGACACTAATACAGTGATCAGTAAAAATCTGTTCACTGTAATCAATGACACTGGTGACAGGGCAGTGAAGGGGTTAACTGGGGGGGGGAGGGGGGCAATCAAGGGGTTAAATGGGATTTCTGGTGCACTAGCGGGCAAACTGGCGCTATCTGGGAGGGACGCTAACGCTATCGGAAGTCGCCAGCGACACTGATACAGTGATCAGTAAAAATCTGTTCACTGATCAGTGACACTGGTGACAGGGCAGTGAAGGGGTTAACTGGGGAGGGGGGGATCAAGGGGTTAAGCGGGATTACTAGCGTACTGGCGGGCAATCTGGCGCTATCAGGGAGGGGCGCTAACACTATCGGAAGTCGCCAGCGACACTGATACAGTGATCAGTAAAAATCGGTTCACTGATCAGTGACACTGGTGACAGGGCAGTGAAGGGGTTAACTGGGGGGGGGATTAAGGGGTTAAATGGGATTACTGGTGTACTAGCGGGCAATCTGGCGCTATCTGGGAGGGGCGCTAACACTATCGGAAGTCGCCAGCGACACTGATACAGTGATCAGTAAAAATTGGTTCACTGATCAGTGACACTGGTGACAGGGCAGTGAAGGGGTTAACTGGGGGGGGCGATCAAGGGGTTAAACAGGATTACTGGTGTACTGGCGGGCAAGCTGGCCCTATCTGGGAGGGGCGCTAACACTATCGGAAGTCACCAGTGACACTAATACAGTGATCAGTAAAAATCTGTTCACTGTAATCAATGACACTGGTGACAGGGCAGTGAAGGGGTTAACTGGGGGGGGGGGGAGGGGGGTGATCAAGGGGTTAAATGGGATTTCTGGTGCACTAGCGGGCAAACTGGCGCTATCTGGGAGGGGCGCTAACACTATCGGAAGTCGCCAGCGACACTGATACAGTGATCAGTAAAAATTGGTTCACTGATCAGTGACACTGGTGACAGGGCAGTGAAGGGGTTAACTGGAGGGGGGGTGATCAAGGGGTTAAACGGGATTACTGGTGTACTGGCGGGCAATCTGACGCTATCTGGGAGGGGCGCTAACTCTATCGGAAGTCGCCAGCGACACTGATCAGTAAAAATCGCTTCACTGATCAGTGACACTGGTGACAGGGCAGTGAAGGGTTAACTGGGGGGGGGGGCGATCAGGGGGTTAAATGTGTTCTAGAGTGTTCTAACTGTAGTGTAGTGCTTGTGTACTCACTTTTTGGATGTCTTCTTCTCTGTCTGGAACGGAATGTGTCCAGGCAGAGAAGAATGACATCATATCCTGCCCTGTGTATTTGTCAACACAGGACATAATAGGACAGGGACCAATCATGTGATTTCAGCCAGAAATCACTGGCTGAAATCTAATGATTGATCCCTCCTGGATCAAATCGTGTCACCCGCGGGTCGGCGGGAGCGCGCGCACGCCCCCCTGCCGGCGAAAGTGTCGGGAGCGCGGAACCCATTTTAAAACGTGGTTTTGCGCTCCACTGCCGCCCTGCACACGTATATACACAGTGGCAGGGCGGCAAGCGGTTAAACCATCCAAAAAAATATCCAAAACTTCCCAACACTTTAAAAGGGGACCAGGCATCTTTTGGCTATGTATCGAGATCGAGTTTGTAAAGCATTTACCTGGGATCTATGATTCTCATTGACTTCATAGTAATCCGGAATCTCAGCAGATGTGTTATGTATCCATGTACAACACTCATAGTCAGTCGAAGACTCACACAGCCCGGTCAATGCTGCACCCATTTGTTCTATTTTCATTTCATTTATGAGCACCTGTTTCCTCAATACAACATTCACATTCAAACATTTACTTGTACAAAGTTACCTTCCTCAAGTGCTTTCCCAGTGACATTAAGTTTAGACTTACTACAAAATTATGTCCTTCATTTGTTTATAATTTAAATGACAAATTTGTGTGATGAAAAAAAAAAAAAAAAAAAAAAAAGTTGTCATTTTTCAAGAACTTGTCGGAAAAAAAAATCTTCCATGGACTCCATATGCCTCTCAGCAGATAGCTTAGGGTGTCTACTTTCCGAAAAGGGGTCATTTGGGAGTATTTGTACTATCCTGCTGTTTTAGCACCTCAAGAAATGTGATAGGCAGTCAGAAAGTAAAAGCTGTGTAAATTCCATTATCTATACCATAGTTTGCTATAACTTTCATACAAAGCAATCAATATACAGGCAGTCCCCGAGTTAAGTACATTCGGCTTACGTAATACTCATACTTACGTACACTTCCCTCGGGACCGGAAGTCAAGCTGTCAGCATTCTTGTGCAGCAAGCTGATAAGAGACTAGCTGATAAGAGACATCAGAGAGACATAAGAGACAGAGACATCCATTGCTCGTTACTTGTGGGGCTAGCAGTGTCTGCCCACTATCTCCAAAGTGATTTAAGACTGTCTGTCTGCACCTCCGGGGAGAGGAAAGGAGAGGCTGTCAGGCTGCTCACTGAAGTGATCCTCCGTCTGTGCAGGGGGGAGGGGGCAGCGTGTGCTGTGTAAAGGAGAGCAGAGTTCTCTCATACAGTACATTACAGTACAGTGTATTTTTACATTTGGATGTCGGAGACACTGTTGCTGCCCAATCCTCTCCAACATGCCATCCTCTGCCAAGATAGTTTAAAGTTGTACTCTACACTGTACAAGAGTTTACAGTATAATATTTGAATGTTGAATTTGATGTTTAAACATTTACATGCACATAAAAGTTAAATATGTTAAGGCAAACATGTGTCCAAGCTGCAGTTCTTATGCAAAACACCAGTTTAGAGCCTCTTGAGGTTTTACTGCTTTCTGTAACCTTATTACAAAAACGTAATCTAATATCCTGTCGTTTGGTTAGTAGTTAGTGCTTATAAAAGTGCCTGATTCAACTTATGAACAAATTCGACTTATGAACAAACCTACAGTCCCTATCTTGTACGTAACGCGGGGACTGCCTGTACACTTATTGGGATTTTTTAACCAACATGTAGCAGAATACATTTTGGCCTAAATTTATGCCGCAATTTGAGTTTTTTGGATATTTTTTATGACCGAAATGAGAAGTTTTTTTTTTAATATATTAAAGGAACACTTTTTAACCTCTTGCCGTCCGCCTGCTGTTTATAAACGGCAGGACGGTGGCACTCCAGGGGCGGGTTGCCGTTCATAAACGGCACCCGCCTTTCCTAGCTGTGCGCGCACCACTGCGATCCGGTGCCCGCTGTGTCCTCCGGACACAGTGAAACACCGATCGTCGGACGGGACCTCTGTACGAGGTCCCGATCATGTGATCACTGATTGGCGAATCAGTGATCACATGCAAAGTAGTAAGCAAGATGTCACTTGTGACATCATTGCTTAGTACGTGTGAAATCTGTGAATGATCACAGAGGTCACATGGTACAAGGCTATTCACAACAGCCTTGCACCATGTGACAAGCTGTGACCAATCACAGCTCACTCAGTATTTCTCAATGACTGCAAGAATGCAGACAGAGAGAAAGAGAAATGATTGCTTTTACATCCTTTATGGATGTAAAAGCAATCAGTGTAAAAAAAAAAAAAAAAAAAAATCTTCATCACCCCCCACAAGTAGTACAGTGTCAAAAAAATACTATAAAAAAAATATAAAAATGTTTAAAAATTATAATTTTTGGTTATAAACTAATTTGGATTTTTTTTTTTACTAAAAAAATAACGGAATAAATTTTGGCCAAGATTTATGATGAAATATTATTTATTTGCAAAATTTTATTAACACTTTTTTTCAAAATTTTTGGACATGTCATTTACATAGTAAAAAAAATAATAATCCCAGCGGTGAATAAATACGACCAAAATAAAGCTTTATCTGTCTCAAAAAATGGTAAAAAATTCATATGGGTACAGTATTGCATGACCGCGCAATTGTCATTCAAAATGTGATAGCGCTGAAAATTGCCCTGGACAGGAGGGGGGTAAAAGTGTCCCGACAGGAAGTGGTTAATAAGAGTATTGCATCAAGTCAATTAAACTCCTGGGATATTGATCTGGTCAGTTAAGTAGTAGTGGGGGGTTGTCAATCAGTTTCAGCTGCTTTTAGTGGTAATGAAATTAACAAGTGCACTAGATGGACAACAATGAGACAATCCCCAAAACAGGAATGGTTTTACAGGTGGAGGCAACTGACATTTTTTCTCTACTCATCTTTTCTGACTGATTTTAACTAGTTTTGCATTTGGCTAGGGTCAGTGTCACTACTGGTAGTATGAGGTGATACCTGGACCCTACAGAGGTTGCACAGGCAGTCCAACTCCTCCCAGGATGGCACATCAATACGTGCCATTGCCAGAAAGTTTGCTGTGTGTCCCATCACAGTCTCAAGAGCATGGAGGATATTCTAGGAGACAGGCAGTTACTCTAGGATAGCTGCACAGGGTCGTAGAAGGTCCTTAACCCATCAGTATGACCGATGTCTGTTCCTTTGTGCAAGGAGGAACAGGAAGAGCACTGCCAGGCCCCTACAAAATGTCCTCCAGCAGCCACTGGTGCGAATGTCTCTGACAAAACAATCAGAAACAGACCATGTGGGTTGCCTGAGGGCCCGATGTCCTCTAGTGGGCCCTGTGCTCACTGCGCAGCACCATAGAGCTCGATTGGCATTTGTCATTGAGCAGCAGAATTGGCAGGTCTGCCACTGACACCCTGTGCTTTTCACAGATGAGAGCAGGTTCTGGAGAAGCCGTGGAGAACATTATGCTGCCTGTAACATCATTCAGCTTGACTGTATTGGTGGTGGGTCAGTGATGGTCTGGGGAGGCATATACATGGAGGGACGCAAAGACCTCTACAGGCTAGAAAATGGCACCCTGACTGCCATTAGGTATCGGGATGAAATCCTTGGACCCATTGTCAGACCCTACGCTGGTGCAGTGGGTCCTGGATTCCTTCTCGTGCGCTACAATGCCCGGCCTCATGTGGCGAGATTATGCAGGCAGTTCCAGGAGGATGAAGGAGTTGATACCATTGAATGGCCCCCACGCTCGCCTGACCTAAATCCAAGAGAACACCTCTGGAATATCATGTTTCGGTCAAATTGATGCCGCCAGGTTGCTCCTCAGACTTTCCAGGAGCTCAGTGATGCCCTGGTCCAGATCTGGGAGGAAATACCCCAGGATATCATCTGTCGTCTCATTAGGAGCATGCCCCGACATTGTCAGGCATGCATACAAGCACGTGGGGGGCCATACAAACTACTGAGTACCATTTTGAGTTGCTGCAATGAAATTTCAGCAAAATGGACTAGCCTGCTGCATCATTTTTGGATTGTCTTTGAATTCAGTCCTCCTATAGGCTGATCATTTTAATTTCCATCAAACAGTGGGGCATTTTTATGTTCCTAACACATTACCCAGTCCATATCAATATAGATATCCAGCATGATATTTTTCCCCATTGAGATCTAATGTGTTTTCAAAGTGTTCCTTTAATTTTTATTTTGAGCATTGTAGTCAAATTTGTTTTGCTGTCTGTATCCTCTTTGGGGACATTCACTCCTCTATTTGCTCTGGTTTACATTGTAACTAAAACAGAAAATGATGGGAAATCCAAAACTTTAGCATTGCCATCATAACAAGAGATGAGTGTACGTTTTCCAAGTGGGGGCATCTGGGGTAGCTTGATAGACAGAGTAAGCTTTTTGTTCTTGGAAACTACAATAGTGATAACTCTGCTGGTATTTTTGACTCTAGCACCTCCTCTTGTTTTCTCCCTGCTACAAAATTAATAAAAATACAGAATTGATAGTGGGGACCCCTCATAATGTTCACAGCAACTCTAAAAACATATGAGTTCAGCTCCCCCCTCATCCCCCATAATACTTATCTGAGCCTGATCTCAATCCAGATCTGTGCACAGGAGCCTCAACTCTCCTAGATCTCCATCCCTCAGCCTCAACTCTCCTAGATCTCCATCCCTCATTGGCTGAGACACATGGCTCCTGCTGCCATCATTTATGAGCAATGGGGCAGGGCCAAACAGTACTTTGTGTGTCATATGGACAAACGCATGGGCGGCTCGGGAGAGAGTACGCACAAATGCCCCCAGAGCAAACAGCTTTCTATGGGAGCACTCAGCAGGGGGAAGGAGCCATAAGCACTGGCTGGGGTCCTGAGAATAGGAAGATCGAGACTGCTTTGTGCAAAACCATTGCACAGAGCAGGTAAGTATAACATGTTTAAAAAAAAAAAATATCAGATCCTTTTTAGTTTGGTGATATCCCACCAACAAGACCTTGACGAATAAAGGAAATGGTCAACTGATTTAACTTTATAGCATCTCCCACAAACTGAAACTCTTTTGCTTTAGGCTAGGTTCACACTGTTTGGGGGTTTGCGTGGGAACGCTAGCCCGTTCATTTGATTGGGCTGCCGTGGCTGTGTTTACATGCAAGAAAAAGGTTCCTGCAGTATCTTGCAAATGCAGTGGCCGCATTGCGGATTTAGATGCATGGGGATGTCATTAAGAGTGAATGTCTCTTGAGTCTCTAAAGAGCAGCGTTTGGCTTCGGATGCGGAACACCTGCACCTGAAACCACCCACAATGATGTGAACCTGGCCTTTGGGAGAAACCAACCATTGTTCTGGATGAGAAATCGACCGCTCACCTGGTATATGCTGCAGAGCTGCCCTCCACCCTAACTTCCTATCTTTTTCTGCTGGTTGACACCCAGCGTCATTCAACCCACTTCCTGTCAGCCTGAATGCTCAGAGAGCAACATACAATATTATATCATTACTTAGAGTGGTATTATTTATTTTTTTGTTAATGGGCCTCCAGAAGTTTTATGCCATAATGTGCTAGTATGTACATATTGGCACATTATGGCAGACTTACCTGTCACACCAGCTCTCTAGTGCTGTTCTGTCACTGCTTCATCTGGTCCCTGGCCCTTTCATCTTTGCCTGATCTTGTTTCTGGGTTTTCTTACTCCAGCCTCCTAAATGGTCTGGCCACAATGATATCACTTTCACACGGATGTATTTTCATCACGGCACAGAGCAGGTGTCGTAAATGTGGTCTGAGCTGTACATACTGCTGAGTGACAGCAGGGAGAGGCATTTGTAACAGAAGAGACCACTAAAGTCTCATCTGTTAAAAAAAACAAATATCCTGCCTGTTGGCAGTTTTTTTTTACATTTTTGACTTCAATACAGGTTAAAAGGCTTCTCTCTGCAGCATCACATGACTGCCCAGAATATACCTAGATTTTAGATATGCAGTACACAACTAAAAATCTTTAAATTGCTGTGTGAGGGAGAAATAGTTGTGCTGCAAATTTTTCAGGTAGCTTTTCATCATTCCAGGTGCAGGTATCATGAACACATACCAGTCCCTTGCCAATGGAGAGCATAAAATGTATTCTAGTAATTAGCCTACTCTGGCATTTATTGTAGATAACATCTAGAGACCTGATGTTTTCCAGTTCTAGTAATAGGAAAATCACACATTTATCAATTGGCTACCGGTTTTTATTTTACTCACAGCCTCTGCGCAGATGCTGCCATGTTCGGGCCCAGCACACTCGACCAGCATCCCAAGTTGGGAACCAACCATGGAATGGACAGGAGAGTCTGGCAGACAACGACCCAGAAATGTGGGATCTTGTACGAAAGGAGAAGGACAGGCAGTGTCGTGGACTGGAGATGATTGCTTCAGAGGTAGGTGCTGGGGATGGATAAATGGAGATATATATGATAATAACTGGCTTCATATGATCAGTCATATTTTCAATATCAATGCCAAAATTTCACAATTTCTGCCAGGGTATGCAAACGTTTGAACACACACACACACACAAACACACACTTTTTTTTTTTCTGTGTACCTTTTCTCTTTGTACCCAATTTGTCTTCACCAAATGGCTTATAATATTATGTAATTCAAATAGTGTAAGGTATTATGAACTAGTCATGAAGCAAGGCACTCAAGATAGCCTGCATTCTTCATTTAAACCCCAAGGTTTGCACAGAAATGGTAGCACTCTCCATCAGAAATGTCTTAGTTTGCTGAGGAGGACCTCTCTACCTCCTGACTGCTATGCTTTCCTCAAGCCAAGACCTACACCAGTCAAACTGCAGAGTGTATGTTGTAGAGCATGTAATACAATATGTGGGCTATAGAGTTGGGGGCTTTGTTTGCAATTAACCAGTACTGAGCAGAAATATCCACTAAATAATCCAGAAGTAGGCTGTGTCCAAATAGTTTTAGGCAGACTTGGACAGTTGGCCAGTGATTTTTGATTTAGATGCACATTCGATTTCTGTTCAAAGCTAAACTGCAGGCAAATACCTAAATAAAAAAGTTGAAATACATTTGTGATCTGGTTTACCTGCCAAAGTGTTTTTCTGTTCAGCCATTCCTGAAATTTACACAGCATTTCTAGTCAGCTGTCGCCTTCCTGCATTGGTCTGATTAGATAGTGAAGGAGAAGCAGAAGGCTCAGTTTCTCATCACTCTGATTTCCCCTCCTGTCACAGTGTGAGCAATTCCAACACAGCTGATTGGCTTCTAGTGCCGTTCCTCTCTCTCCCTGTCTGCTCTGCATGAAGGACTACAAAAAGCTTATACAAAGTCATATTTGGGTACTTGAACTGATTTATTTTAAAAATTAATGATATTTAAAGTGATTATAAAAAAAGGATTATACTTACACTTTCAATGCAATGGTTCTGCACAGAGCAGCCCTGATCCTCTTCTTGTTGGGTTCCCTTGCAGGCGCTCCTGGCCACTCCCCCTTGTCGAGTGCCCCCATAGCAAGCCACTGGCTCTGGGGGCCTTGTGCACGCCCAATCCCGAGCCAGCTTTGTGGGCCCATTAACACACAAATTGCTGCTTGGCCCTTCTCTGCTCACTGCCTGTGATTGATAGCAGCAGGAGCCAATGGCTCCCACTTCTGCGCCTCTGTGCAGAGAGAAGAGAGAGAGCTGCTGCTCTTGTGCACATCGCTGGGTCGAAATTGGGCTCAGGTAAGTATAAGGGGAGGGGGGCAGGTAGCTGGTTACAGAAGGTTTTTTACCTTAAGGCTCCATGCATACTAAACATTTTAATAACTTTGGTAACGTTAGCTGTGTAAAGTCATGTTAAAAACATGAGTTTTCAGCTTTTTTTAGTGTTTAGCGGCGTTTTTCCACGTTTGTGGTTTTACCATTTTTTGTGTTTTTTTTTTTTTGTAAAAAAAAATCTAAAAACGCCTCTGATTTGCGGCGTTTTACCATGTTTTGCCACATTTTTCAGCGTTGGAGCGTTTTTACAGATAACTAACTCCTCTAGAAACCCACTAGTCCTGGGGTTTTTTTTCCAGCTGAAAAACGTCCCAGCTGAAAAACGTCCCAGCCAAAAAACGTTGATTACAGTGTATGTGCATGGATACATAGGATAACATGCTGGGTGGTTTACTGGCTGTAGAAAAAAACGTCAAAAGCCAAAAACAGCCGCTGTAAAAACATCAAGTGTGCAGAATAATGCATTAAAGTAAAATAACCACTTTTTAATACTATACAAAGCTGCATTACCTGGCATTTTTAGATCTGCCTGGAGTTTATCTTTAAGGACTATGTCCAATCTAGCTGCAAGTAATGTTTTAACAAGTGTAATCTGCAGTAAACTGCCATATTGCTTTTTCAAGTTTGATGAAAATTGTCATTTCTTTTCTCCTGAATAGAATTTTTGTAGCCGTGCAGCTCTGGAGGCCCTTGGATCTTGTCTAAACAACAAGTATTCTGAAGGCTATCCTGGAAAGAGGTACGTTTATTCATTGTGCCATTAGCCGATTGGGGTCAGATTTTCATCGGGGTCTTTATCTTTAGAATGTGAAATCGGGACACTAGAAGATCAATTTTTCCCATTGTTTAGTGATTTAGTAAGAAACATTCTTGTTTTAGACTCTGTACATATAGTTCACTCTGGAAACACTTTGCTCCGTGATATGCCCTTTTACTCAATGTTTACACGTTGCGACCCACATCTGTCAATGCCCAATCTTGCATCCTGCTTGCCTTACTGCTTTCTAATATACAAAGTAATACAGTCAGTGGGGGATGAACAGTGGAAGCTTTAGGGCTACTGGCACCATATAATTTTTTTTTTTTTTTTTGCAGTGCAGACAGAATTTATGGTCTTAAAAAATTTTCTGTTTTCGATGTGTACTGACACACAAAAAAAAGTCCCGTAGTGAGCATTTTGGTGCCTTAACCTGCATTTTCAGTAGTAGTTTCTTTAAAAAAAAAAAAAAACATACAATGTGCATAAACCTTAATGCAACATGTCATAATGCATGGCTAGTAAAAAGCAATTCTTTGTTTGCCAAGGCTGTTTGTTGTCCATACCTTGTTCTTTGTTGACATATACTAACACCGTTTACTAGATAAATTCCAATGTGAATGTTACATAGTTTGGCTGAAAAAAGACAAACATCTATCTAGTTAAACCACACAGAGAATAAAAAAAGTTATAATCCTGTACCCACAATTGATCCAGAGGAAGGCAAAAAACCCAGCAAAGCATGGTCCAGTTTGCTCCTGCAGGGTTACAAATACCTTCCTGATCCCCTGAGAGGCAATCAGGTATTCCCTAGATCAACTTTACCTATCAATGTTAGTATCCAGTTATATTCTGCGTATCTAGGAAAGAATCCACTGAGCTGGCCAGAACCAACTCTTGAGGAAGTTTATTCCACATTTTCACAGCTTTTACTGTGAAGAAATCTTTTCGTATTTGTAGATTACATCTCTTTTCCTCCAGACGTGGAGGACAATGGTTACATTTATTCTTCTCAGAACCCCCCCCCCCCTTTTTTTTTTTTATCCCAAGCTTTATTTTTCAGAAACCAACCTCATGATAACAACGTCAATATAATATGTAAAGGAATGCATAATTATATTGATATTTAGATGTAAAATGTGTTGATCTTTTTAAAACTCACTTTCTAAGTATAGTTTTTTCAATTAATTCTATTACGTTTTAACAGAAAATCCCAGCATTTGTTTAGTTGCAAAGATTTTGCAACCAATTTTCTAAGATGCAAGGAGTCAACTAACAAGATAATATATGTAAAAAACAGTGTCTTCTGGTTTACAGTATGGGGAAGTGGGGAGAAGGGTAGGTTGAAGGAAGGGAAAAAAGGGAGAGAAGGAACTAGGTAGAGGAACAGATTTAGTTAAGTGTTCTTGTATGGCAAGACCACTTACTGTTATCTCACATATATATTCTTATTATTATAGCCAAATTTACCACCCTAACTCCTCCCACAGTTTTTACACTACATAGTAATATACCGAAACGTGAGGATTGTTCCTGATTGTTGTGCTATTACTTTGGGGAACGTTTCGCCGAATGGTTCACGAAATATCGGCGTTTTGGTGGTGAAATTGGTCCCATAGGAATGAATGGCGGAATGTTCAAAACTAGAGTGGGAGCTGACAAAAGCTAAAGTGTGAGCTGAAAAATCAGGACATGATTTCTAAACTGCCACCACTCCCTCATTTTCAAGCCCACCTACACAAATCTTATATAAAAACCTTCAGCTATCCCTGCTGCCACTAAAAATGTCCACGGCTAAGCCACAGTCCTGATAGTTTTCACAATATGACCATTTGTTTGCAACTCACGCCGCCCATTGACAGTCATTGAACTCCACTCTTGCCACCTCAAATTTAAAGGGCAATATCTAAACTGCGACTGTGCCTTCATTTTTAATATTTCAGAGACCTACTATGCATCAAAATGTAGGTCTGGGTCTTGTGATTCTCACAATATAAAGCTCTTCGGTGTAGGATTTATAATTTTTAAACTACAACCGTTTGAAGATGTCAACCGCCAGTGAAGTGAGCAAGTTGGAGCAATTTGTTTTTAACCACTCTTCTCTGCCCTTGCTGTAGAGTGAGTTGATATAGGAACCCAGGTGTGTGAGCAGGCAGCAGTGTGACAAGCCACTCCACCCAGTTACTCCGCCCACTCCAGTTGTAGACTACTGGTGGAGGCAAGAACACTTCACACAATTTCCCCAGAAATTGTAGCTTTTCTAGTTTTTAGTTTTGATGTTGTTAAGCTTTCTATTTCTAGACCAGAAAAAATTCAAAGTGTGCACGCGAAGAAAGAAGGAAATGGGAGAATTTATGAAGGCATAGAGCTTGGACGTACAGTTGTAAATATAGTAGTGAAAAAGGAACAGTAAGGAGGGAAAAGATTACTGGGTGGATGTGGAAGAAAATGAGTGGTTAGAGGAAAGCATGGCTCAGGGGACACTACCTCAGTGATGGGTTCCTCCATAGAGCTGTTGCACTCTCCATGGAAAATGTCGATAATTAAAGTGGTAATAAACATTTTTTTTTTTCCCCTACAGGTAAGCTTTATAATAAAACATACCTGTAGGTAAAATGAATATCTCCTAAATGTGCACCATTTAGGAGATATTCTGTGGAGCAACAACCGGTGACGTCACCAGCACATGAGCGCTGAAGGAACGACATACCTGTGTCATTCCTTCATAGCTGTGTACCATGGCTAAAACTTTGGCACACATATGCGGGAGTGACGTCATCGTGGCCATTCAAGTGGCCACAACTCATGAAGATGGAAGCCTCTGCAGAGGTGACTGTACGCCACTGGAGGGCTTTGTTTTAGGGCAAGCTGTGTTTTTTTTTTTTTTTTTTTTTTTTTTTTTTCTCCTAAGAGTTTTCTAAGCCAAGAGTCCAATATCTTGAGAAATTTATCATGTGTATTTGTGAGAATACTAGTCAGCTTTACATGAAGGCATCAATTCAATTTGCAACTTTGGAGCACTCTTTCAGTGTTTATATAAATTCAGTCTCGCTTCATCGTTTATTAAGTACGATGTCTGACACATGTTGGAGAGCCAGGGGAATGTTTCTGCACATGTGGTAGGAATGTGACAGGCTTTCCCTCCTTTTGGCGCAAAGTTTTCACAATATATAACAAAATCTATATTGAGTCCTTGGTTCCGGTGCCAGACGTAGCTTTTCCGGTGCCAGGATCATATTAATCTCAAAAATCAAATTTGCTGAGATTTTCTTTCTGCTGCCCATCAGTTGGTCTCATCCTTCTGTAAGTCCTCTTCCACTCTTACATTGCGCAATGGGTCAACATCATCAATGATATTATGCAGATGGAGGAGCTTTCGTCATGGAGTCTGACTTATTGGAAACATTTAAGACCCTTTGGTTGGCCTGGGACCATTATTCCTCCTCAGAATCCCTGAAAATGCTAGTCTCTTTAGACTCCTAGCCATTTTAGATTTTGGACGAGATGAGCTCCTGCAATTGCTTGAGGGAATAACAACTGTCTTTGATTACCCTGTTTCTTAGGATTTGTAACCACTGGAACACCCTGCTAGCCTGGAGCCTGTTTGTTATTCCCTGATCTTCCCATTTTTCCCTCCTTTCCCCCGCCCTTTTTTTTTTATTTTTAAACGTCCTGCTTTTCTTCGTTGAAATATTCAACCTCAATTTACAACTTTGGAAAATATTAATTTTTTTTTCATGTCTGAGCTGTTGTCAGTTTAGAGCCCAATAATATAAAATGGGTCAATTTTAGATATATTTTTTGAGTGTAGTTTTAGCAAAAGTGTGCTAGAATGAGCAAGGTTGGCTTAATTTATGAATAATGTGAAAGAAGTGTTAAGCAGGTGGTATGATGGAGGTACAATGTCAAGCACATATCTGCAGGAAAGGAGTAGCAGAGGGGTATGATGGGAGGAATTATGGGCAGGAGAGGAGTGTTGGAGGGTAGGATATGGGGCAGCATAGGAGTGTGAATGGTGTTATAATACACAGTATGTGCAGAATTTAAGCATCAGCCAGCAACAAAAATAAATAAAAATATATGTTTCATTGGGGTGCAACCTATATGCTAGAGATGGTTTGCACCTAAATGGAAGGGGGGTCTGCTGTGCTGGGGGAGAGGTTTATGGGAAGGCTGGAAGAGTATTTAAACTAGGATTGAGGGGCAGTGAGAATTAGATTATATTGGGGCAGACAGATCAGATAGGGGTGAGTCCTTATTGGTGGGTGGAATGGGGAAAGATGGAGGGAGGGCTATGGCAGGTGATAAGAATTGGTACCATTTTTGGAATTGGTACCATTTGTACGAAAATAAAAAATATGCAAAATACATGTGCACAAGGTGTCAATGAAAAAGTGTTCACCAATGCCAGAAGTCTGCCAAGCAAAATAGGTGAGTTGGAAGCTTTGGTGCATGAAGAGAACTATGATTTAATTGCTGTTGCTGAATCTTGGCTTCATTATTCACATAGCTGGGCTATTAATATTTTTGGCTCTCTGTCTGTATGTGAGAAGTGATCTCAGAGTGAGTGTGAAAGAGGACCTAGTTGATGGAAAGTGTGATGAGGCTCAAGCATTATGGAGGGACTTGCACATGGGGGTGCGTACAGCAAAGATAATTGTCGGAGTTTTATAGGCCACCCAGTGTTAGGAGGTGGAGACTCCGCCCCTTGCACAGATCGAAAAGGGCTGCTAGGGCTGGGACAGTGATAAAAATGGGGGATTGTAACTACCCAGAAACTGACTGGAGAAATGGTATTGCAGGAACAGTCAAAGGGAAAAATTTATAAACCTACTACAGGACAATTTTATGGTACAGTTCATAGAGGCCCCAACCAGGAATGATGCTCTGCTGGACCTGGTAATCTCAAACCATGCAGAGCCTATTGCTAATGTTCATATAAAAGAACACCTTGGTAGCAGTTACCATAACATGATTTCATTTAAGCAACAAACACATACAAGAAAAATAAAAACTCTCTTAACTTTAAGAGATCTAATTTTCCAAGGCTGAGAGTTGCTTTCCAAGACTTAGACTGGGAGGGAATATTGGCATCGATGAACACAGCACAGAAATGGGAGTTCTTCAAAAAGAGACTGTATGTGAACACATTGCAAAATAAGTTCCCATGGGCAACAAGTTTAAAAGGCTAAAAATCAAACCTATGTGGCTTATGGCCAAAGTTAAAAAATCTATAGATAATAAGAAAAGCGCTTTTAATAAATATAAAAATTATTAAACCTTACAAATTATATAACCGAATATGTAAAAAGGAAATCAAGGCTGCAACAATTGAAGAATGTTTGTCCTGCTATCAATTTTGCATTCTGTAGTTCATTTTCAAATATATTATTATACAGTATTTATATAGCGCCAACGGTTTGCTCAGCGCTGTACATTATAATGGGAGACAGTACATGAGACAGTACAGTAACAATACAATGCACGAGGAGTTCGAGGGCCCTGTCCCTTGGTGCTTACAATGTAGGCTATAAATAGTAAAAAGGTCCAGTCCGAGCATGTAGGCTCTTATCAAAATAATCTAGAGTGGGTCACTGGGGCAAAGAGAAGGCAAATTTATTAAATATCTTCTTCAGCTCTGTGTATAAAAAGGAGCATGGGGGAGCTCTTGTCCATAATGGGCATGGTATTGACATAGCCCCAGATGATCCACATTGGCTTACAACTGATATGATCCAGAAATATTTAGAAAGAATAAAGGTGAATAAAGCACCTGGACCAGATGGCATACACCCATGGGTCCTTAGAGAATTGAAGACATTGTTTCTAATTTTTAGGGATGGGTGCTCATAATTGTGTGTGTGTGTGTGTGTGTGTGTGTGTGTGTGTGTGTGTGTGTGTATTTTCAGGTACCCGTGCCGCCATTCGCGGCCACGGCTGTCAATCACCGGGTCCTGGCCTGTGATTACTCGCCAGCACCTGGTGATTTCTGACGATCTCCAACGGGGAGGAGAACTGTTTCGTTTACCATTAGTTCTCCCAGCACACAGTTCACCCTTTGATTGCCCCTCATGTTAACCCCTTCCTGCCCAGTGCCATTAGTACAGTGTCATTGCTTTTTATTAGCACTGATCACTCTATTGGTGTCACTGGGGATGTCCGTGACACCAAGTCAGTTCCCCCCAGTGTCAGAATGTCCGCTGCAGTCCCACTATAAGTCGCTGATTGCCGTCATTACTAGTAAAAAAAAAAAAAAAAAAACAAATTCCAGTATCTATACCGCCATTTGTAAAATCTAAAACTTTCACATAAATCAATTAATTTACATGTATTGGGAATTTTTTAGCAAAGACATGTAACAGTATACATTTTGGCCTAAATTTATGACGAAATATGATTTTTTTTTCTATTGGACATGTTTAATTGCAAAAAGTAAAAAATATTGTTTTTTTTCTCAAACTTGTCGGATTTTTTTTTATTGTGCAAAAAATAAACGCACAGGCAATTAAATACTACTGAAAGAAAGCTCAATTCGTGGGGGGAAAAAAACCCATTAAATTTCATTTGGGTGCAGCATTGTATGACTGCGCAATTGTCAGTTAAAGTAACGCAGCGCCGTAATGCAAAAAATGGGCTGCTCAGGAAGGGGGGTAAATCCTTAGGAGGGCAAGTGGTTAACTTCTATAGTTGGGAAGATACTGGAGAGTTTAATAAAAGACCACATAGACGAGTTCTTGCTGGAAAATAATATTTTAAGCAACAGACAGCATGGATTCATGAAAGACAGAAGTTGTCAAACAAATCTGCTTTCTTTTTATGAGGAGGTGAGCAAAACCTTGGACAGAGGGGTGGCGGTGGATGTGGTATACTTGGACAGAGGGGTGGCGGTGAACGTGGTATACTTGGATTTTGCAAAAGCGTTTGACACAGTTCCCCACACACTGCTAACGTGTAAGATAAAGTTTACAGGCTTGGAAAATCTGTATGTAACTGGATAGAAAACTGACTAAAAGATCGTATTCAAAGAGTAGTGGGTAATGACTCATACTCTGAATGGTCTAGGGTCATCAGTGGTGTACCCCAAGGTTCAGTGTTGGGACCCTTACGTTTTAATATATTTATAAACGATATAGGGTCTGGGATTATAAATCCCATTTCAGTCTTTGCAGATGACACCAAGCTGTGCAGTGGAATAACGTCCTTACAGGATGTCTTCAATTTACAAGCCGACCTCAATGCACTGTGTAATTGGGCAACTATGTGGAAAATGAGGTTTAATGTTGATAAATGTAAGGTTATGCACTTGGGGGCTAAGAATATGCATGCATCATACATACTGGGGGGGGGGGGTACAACTGGGGGAATCAATGGGGGAGAAGGATGTGGGAGTTCTGATAGATCAAAAGTTTAGTAATGGCATGCAATGCCAAGCTGCGGTTTCTAAAGCGAGCAAAATCCTCTCTTGTATTAAAAGAGGTATAGACTCCAGAGAGAGAGATATCATTTCCCCCGGTACAAATCATTAGTAATACCTCATCAGGAATATGCAGTTCAGTTTTGGGCACCAATTCACAAAAAGAACATTGGGGAACTGGAGAAAGTACAGAGAAGGGCAACCAAACTGGTAAGAGGCATAGAGGAGCTCCGCTATGAGGAAAGATGAGAGGAACTGAATTTATTCTCTTGAGGAGATTAAGGGGGGATATGATCAACATGTATAAATACATCATTGGTTCATATAGTGAACTCGGTGTAGAGTTATTCACCCTAATGTCATCACAGAGGACAAGGGGGCACTCTTTTCGTCTGGAAGAAAAGAGATTTAATCTCCAAATACGGAAAGGTTTCTTCACAGTAAGAACTGTGAAAATGTGGAATAGTCTCTCTCAAGAGTTGGTTCTGGCCAGCTCAGTAGATTGCTTTAAAAAAGGCCTGAATTCTATCCTAGATACACATACTTAGTCAAGGTAGAAGGAATTATAAACAGTTCCAAATACCAGTCAGTATTGGCACTAAACCTTCAGGCTTCTACTAGAAAGCTGAACATGAAGAGGAACTTCATCTTTCAGCATGACAACAACCCAAGCATACATCCAAATCAACAAAGGAATGGCTTCACTAGAAGAAGATTAAAGTTTTGGAATGGCCCAGCCCTGAATCAGATCGAAAATCTGTGGGGTGATCTGCAGAGGGCTGTGCACAGGAGATGCCCTCACAATCTGACAGATTTGGAGTGTCTGCAAGGAAGAGTGGACAAATATTGCCAAGTCAAGATGTGTCATGCTGATAGACTCATACCCAAAAAGAGTGCTGGAATAAAATCAAAAGGTGCCTCAACAATATTAGTTTAACCATATTATTTAGTTTTTTATTTTACTTCCCTCCACCTAAAAGATTTCAGTTTTTTGTCATACAAGCTGTCGTATAGTTTATAGGTTACATTAAAGGTGGAAAAAGTTCTGAAATTATTTATCTTTGTCTCGTTTTTTTACATCACAGAAACCTGACATTTTAACAGGAGTGTGTAGACTTTTTATATCCACTGTAATATAACGGATACTAACATTTATAGGTAAAGTTGATCCAGGGAATATTCGGGGGATCAGGAAGGAATTTTTTCCCCTGCAAGAGCAAATTGGATCGTACTTTGCTGGGTTTTTAGGCCTTTCTGTGGATCAACTGTAGGTATAAGATTATAACTTTTTTTTTCTTCTTCTTTTCTGCCGTTGAACAAGATGGACTTTTGTCTTTTTTTCAGCAGACGATCTACACCAAAAGCAGGCATATAGCAAGCAATTAGATTTGCATCTGAGGTATCCTGGGCTAACTATGCTTTAACCACCTTCCGCCCACCATATAAGGAAATGGGCGCAGGGCGGTTCTCTCGTTCTGGGACGACGTCATATAACGTCTTCCCACTCTAACCGCGCGTGTGCTGCTCCGGTCGGTTGTGTGCTGTGTCCCTCAGACACAGCGGATCACCGATCAACAGCCAGAGCCGAAGACGTCAGCTCATTCATGTGATCAGCTGTGTTCAATCACAGCTGATCGCAGGTAAATAGGGAAATGCCGGTTATCGGCATTTCTCTCCTCACAAGCTTTCATGCTGACAGCTCATGAGGAGAAGAGAGCCGGTAATCAGCATTCCTCAGAGGGGACATCTACGCTGATCATCAGGGCACAGTGATCAGTGTAGCCCCAGCAGTGCCGCCTGTCAGTGTCCATCAATGCCACATATCAGTGCCTACCAGTGCACATCAATGCCACATATCAGTGCCCATCTGAGCTGCCTTTCAGTGCCACCTATCCGTGCCAGTCAGTGCCTCCTATCAATGCCAGTTAGTGCAACCTGTCAGTGCCGCCTATCAGTGCCATATATGAGTGCTGCCTTTCAGTGCCCATCAGTAATGCCTGTCAATGCCCATCAGTGCCAGCTACCAGTGCCTCCTCATCAGTGCCACCTATCAGTGTCCCCTCATCAGTGCCGCCTATCAGTGTCCATCAGTGCAGCCTATCAGTACCCATCACTGCAGCCTCATTAGCGCTCATTAGTGAAGGAGAAAAATCACTTATTTACAATATTTTATAACAAAAACTAAAACATTTTTTTTTTCAAAATTTTCGGTTGTTTTTGATTTGTTTAGCAAAAATAAACCCAGGGGTGATTAAATACCACCAAAAGAAAGCTCTATCTGTCTAAAAAAAAAAATTATAAAAATTTCATATGGGTACAGTGTTGCATGACCGCGCAATTGTCATTCAAAGTGCGACAGCGCTGAAAGCTGAAAATTGGCCTAGGCAGGAAGGGGGTATAAGAGCCCGATAAGCAAGTGGTTAAATACGTTTTGTGGTCTACTTTGCAATGTGATAATTTTGTGGGTGTTTCTAGCTCTTTTCCTTGCACTTTAGGGCCTCAAGAAATGTGAAAGGTAGTCAGGAAATCAGATGCATCATTTATGCCCCTTGAAAACCTAAAGGTGCTCATTGAACCTTGTGCCCCTCTGTGTGTTTAGGCAGTAAAAAAAAAAAATCTTGTGTGTTATTTCCATACTTGAGAGGAGTAGAAGAATGAAAATTGGCCTGGGCAGGAAGGGGGTATAGGTGCCCTGTAGACACGTGGTTAACCACAAACTACACTGGAAACACTGTGCATGAAGCTGTATGTACAGTGCTAACTGTGTTTCCAGATGATGTGAAGAAGCAGAGTGAGTTTATGGGTCCCAGTGTGACAGTTGAGATGGACCAGTGTGAGTGGAGAGCGCAGTAAGACTGAAAGGAGGTGGGGGGTGAGAAAAGGGGGCAACATAGAGATATGTTCTGCAAAGGGGGGAGGGTTAAAGGGTGGCATAAGAGTAAACATGATGGTAGGAGGGATGGTTACAAGGTAACCTAAGTGGGGACATGCTCTGCCATGATAGGTGGCACTTGGTTGGATGTAAATCACCCAACAGGCCTGTGAATAAGTGAAAATAGCCATGGTTATCCACTCCTCCTAATATATCACTACGTAGCTATGAACGTTTGCTTACCACATGTTTGTAAATGGTCAGTAAACTAAAGCTGGCCATAGATAATTCATTTTTTTTTTTTTTTATCAGCAGTCAAGAGTACAAATAGTGGAGGTAATCTCCCTAATAGGGGAAAAAAGCTTAACAGATGGTTTAACCTTTTCCTGCCCTATCCAGAATGTACACTTTAATAAAATGGAGACACAGGACAAAAATGTAAAATGTGACTCTAAATCTTGCTGTGTTTCTAGGTATTATGGAGGTGCTGAGGTTGTGGATCAGATAGAGTTGCTGTGCCAGCAACGTGCTTTGGATGCCTTCAGACTGGACCCAGAAAAATGGGGAGTTAATGTGCAGCCATACTCTGGTTCCCCGGCTAATTTTGCAGCATACACAGCCCTTCTGCAGCCACATGACCGCCTCATGGGACTGGATCTTCCTGATGGAGGACAGTAAGTATATTCTAGCTCACTATATTTTTACATTTATTGACCAGATTTTTAAAAAATGAATAATGGAGTCAATTGGGCTTCTTTGGTGGCGGTGCAGACCTGGAAACTCAGGAGCAGACCTTTCAATATAGTGTTCCTGAGAAACCATTAGGTGGCTTATCTCTTTTTAGTTACCGAACACGAAAATATCTTCGGTGAGTTGACCATTTTTAAAGGTATTTTTTTTTTTTTCTTATAGAGTTACACATTAAAGACAGCAGTTTTAGATATAAAACTTATCAGTGTGTACAATCTTGTATCTATAATTTGTAGTTCTAAAACTTATCAGTGTGTACAATTTTGTATGTATAATTTGTAGTATATATGCGTTGGGCAGCCATATTTTCTTATTACATATGCAGGCTTGGCTTCCTGTTTTATTCATTGGTTGTGTCCTATTGCTTCTTCTACCAATGCAGGCTGTTCTGCCAACTTACTGAAAGCAATGTATCTCCTATGTGACTGATAGCATTAAAGCCTCGCTTGATCAGAAAACAATATTGTCCTTTCAGTGTAATGCCTGACGTTTTGCTATGGCAGGCTTCCTATATGCTGTCCCCTGAAGCCTTTTCTGGAAGGCGCTTCCGTTGGCAATTGCACATTGATATCTTCAGCTACAATTCAAGATCAGTAGGCCATTTGCAACCATGTACACACTCTAGGGCCATTATAGGGAAAATCTTGTTAACTGTGAGAATTGCATGAAAATGGGATCAAAGTTATCCCACAAGCTTACATCTTTTATAACTTAAGTTGGCCAAAAATGTGTACCAATTAAGCTCCAAACATTTTTCATCAATAAAGGCTAACATAAAACTACTGTTGCTTTTCCACTGAAAGAGAAAAATGACTTGTAATTTGAGCTAGCCTTTTTAAATGAGTATTCTGTGACATTTGAAATCTTTTCAGATTCAGACAGACTTGATAACATTTTTTTTTATTTTTTTTTTTTCAAGCCTAACACACGGGTACATGTCTGATGTGAAACGTATCTCAGCTACCTCAATTTACTTTGAATCCATGCCTTACAAGCTTAATGTAAGTGTTCCCTAGATGTAAAGTGGCATCTAGTTTCATTTACTATACTGTACTTACTTTAAATTGTTCAGACAAGATTAGTAAGTTTGTATACATTTCTGTCAGTATGTATCATAATCATCACAATTATGACAAATCACGGCTTGAACTATCTTGCTTTGCATGTAATGAGTCTATCTCATATATTAGTTTCACCTTTTAAGTTGCATTACTGAAATAAATGAACTTTTGCATGATATTCTAATTTTTTGAGTTTCACCTGTATATAAAGCCAGCACCTAATGCTAAAACTGCCAATTTTTGTTTTTTCTTGTACAATAAGCAAGCATTTCTGGTCAGTAAACTCCGCCGTTTAGAAGATAAAAGCCCAGTACAGTTTTTGTAAAACCCCATGCTGCTCTCTTTAGCAGTTACTAGATTTGTTAAAACCGATCACTACCACCTACAGGGTTTAGACGCATAGGAAAACAGGCTCACTCTGCCGCTTTAGCTTTGTGCTTACTGTACAGCAATCAAAAAGAATGTAATATTGTATTTAATATTTCTTTGTTAGATTGTTAGTATATGCCATTTCAGAACATGTTACAAAATATATCCAAGCAACAGAGTTTAAAAAAAAAAGAAAAAAAATTAAAATTCTTCCTCTGCATAAAGGGCTCAGAAGACCCCAAGATTTAGGAAAGTTACTGAATGTAATTGTTGCTATTTTTCTTAGTTTGTAGACCGAACTTGATAACTGAAGCTGTTTGATCCCAGGCAGACTCTAAGTAATAACCTCCCATAGCCCTTTAAAGACAGGTTTACGCTCTATCTCTCTGTGCAACCAATCTTTTGTATGAGTAACTCTGTGTACTGCAAAATATGGAAGTTCTAAAACGGTTTGGTACTCCACCCTTCATATTATAGTAAAGAAATGCACATGAATTGACAGGATGAAAGAAATCTCTGGTGGTGACCAAGTGGCACCTCTTTCGCTGGATACAGTCCATCTGTAAGCAGGCATCCACTACCCATTTCCTGCTAGAAGTACATCCTTATTGAGCATAATCCCTACATACACAATACATAATCCCTACATCACCCTCTAAAAGATGTGATAACAGCCCTAGGGATGTTTAACCCTTGCTACACTGACTTGGGATTTTGAAGCATCGCACGCAAGGAAGAGGCTTTGAAGGGAAACTTTCAACCTTGAATTAATTCAGCTGCAAAAATATAATAAAGGTGCACCACTTGTCTTTCCAAACAAATGAGCTCAAGCACTATCCTGTAACTATTATCATGCAGCAGGTGGCGGTGTCACAGCTGGGCTCCGGTCAGCACCATCCACTTGGTCGAGAAAGTCAGCATTGGACTCCATATATAATCCGCAGAGTTTATTAACCACTTCCCGTCCGGCCGCTGTATATAAACAGCCGGACGGTGGCAGTGCAGGGGCGGGTTGCCGTTCATAAACGGCGCTTGCCATTTTGGACTATGTGCACTCCCTGGGAGTGCGCAGCACTGCGATCTGGTGAACACCGATCGCTGTACGGGACCTTTGTGTGAGGTCCCGATCATGTGATCACTGATTGGCCAATCAGTGATCACATGAATAGGTGAAAGCAAGATGTCACTTCTGACATCTTGGCTTACTACTAGTGAAATCTGAATGATCACAAAGGTCACATGGTACAAGGCTATTCACAACAGCCTTGTACCATGTGACAAGCTGTGACCAATCACAGCTCTCACAGTATTTCTCAATGCAAGAATGCAGCCAGATAGGAGAAATGATTGCTTTTACAGCCTTTATGGGTGTAAAAGCAATCAGTGTAAAAAGGAAAAAAAAATCTTCATCACCCCTACAAGTAGCACAGTGTCACTATGGTAACTATATCAAAATTGCAGCGCTAAAATAATAATGATATCAAATGGCAATATAAAGTGATAAGTGAAACAGCGCTACCAAGGAGCGCAATAAAGTGAAAATAGTGCGTCATCCTTTATGGACGAAAACCAGTGACATAAACGTACAGTAGTCCACACAAATTCTTCCTTAGAAATGTGCTTATATCATCCAGTGTGTATGGATAATTAGTAGCTCCTTCACAGATTAAGATAAATATGGTGCTCGTGACTCCTTGTGGGTAAGGGAAAAAGAGGTGTGCTTGCAATCACCGGACGCACAACCAAATTGTGCATGTAAAGGTATTCTGTAGGGCACTAGTGGTCATCTAGGAACTGATGAAGATATGGTACTTCTCAGGTACTCGCTACACCCTTAACCGGACTTCAGTCCTCGACGTAGGACCCTCACAGCAAACGGGACAGCTCCTTGGTGTAAACTCCACCTTAAAAATGAAGAGCTGATAGAAATAAGAACATTCTATAATTGTGGCCTCTCGGGAGAGATATATATGCTGCTGGATCTCCTTGTTCAAAACTGGTGATCTGGCCAGAAACGCACCTCCTGCTCTGGATGAATGAGCACCTATGGTGACACTGTACTGCTAGGGTGACAGTATGTTAAAAAAAAAACATAAATAATATAAAAATGTAAACAAATGTTTTTAAAAAAATTATAATTGTTGGTTATAAACTAATTTTGTGTCGTGTTTTTTTTTTTTTTACTAAAAAGATAACAATAAATTTTGGCCAAGATTTATGAAGAAAGATTATTTATTTGCAAAATTTTATAAGAAAAACTCTTTTTTTTTTTTTTTTTTTTTTTTTCAAAATTTTTGGACTTTTTCATTATATAGCAAAAAAAAAATTTAAATCCCAGTGGTGAATAAATACCACCAAAATAAAGTTTTATCTGTCTCAAAAAAATGCTAAAAAATTCATATGGGTACAGTGTTGCATGACCTGTTGGCCTGAACAGGAAGGGGGTAAAAGTGTCCAGACATGAACTGGTTAATCACTTTAATACTGCACTTTTACTCCCTTCCTGCCCAGGCCAATTTTCAGCTTTCAGGGCTGTCGCACTTTGAATGACAATTGCACGTTCATGCAACACTAAACTATGAAATTTTTATTTATTTATTTTTTTGTATCACACAAATGGAGCTTCCGTTTGGTGGTATTTAATCATTACTGAGTTTTTTTTTTATTATTTTTTTGCTAAATAAAAGAAGACTGAAAATTTTTAATAATAAAAACAAATTTTTGTGCGTTCCGGTTATAAAATTTTGAAAATAAATAACCTTTCTTCATAAATTTAGGTCAAAATGGATTCTGCTACATTTTCTTTGCTGAAAATAACCCAAATCAGTGTATATTTAGTCTGTAGGAAAGTCCACAAACTATGGTATATATCTGACAATCGATGTACTGACAGCCTCTTTTCTTGAGGCCTGAAAATGCCAGGATAGTATAAATATCTCCCAAATGACCTTGTTTTGGAAAATAGACAGTTCAAGCTGTTTATGAAGAGGCATTGGGGTTTTTTTTTTTTTTTAAGTTGTAATTTTTTGTTCGTTTTTGGGAAATTGCCAAAAACATTTTTTTTTTTTTCACATATTGTCAACAGTCCGTAACAGCGTTATCCTATAACTGGCATGGCAGTGATCAGGGACACTGACTTGGTGACTGTGTATACAAATTTTTACTTTTTTTTTTTTAATTGTTTATTAAATTTTTTTTTTTTTCAATTTTCTTACACATTATGATTGCTTATACCAATTTATTTCTTTGATATAAAAAAAAAAAAAATTTACTGAAAGAAACTGATACATTTCTGTGCCTTTTGTTGTGATTAGCTGTGATGGGCCCAGTCTGTACTATTTGATTGCTGTGACCAATCACCACTAACACAACGGATAGCATGAAAGGAAGCCATCCATTGTTTACAATTGTCACGTGATCTGCTGTGATTGGTCACAGCGATCACATGAGACTGGCAGTGGGCCAATGTAGTGATCAGTCATTGGCTGTGTCTTGTGGACACAGCCGGTGACAGATCGCGCGGCACCTTCTGAGAGGACATCATATGATGCCCACTCAGAAGGAGGAGCATTCCGCTCGGCCATCAATTTGCTATAGGCTGGGCGGGAAGGTGTTAAAATTCAAGTGGTTTATTTTACAGCAGAAATACAAAGTGTTTTGACTTACTCATAGTTAGTCTGTTGTCAATAAAGATCTCATTTATAAGCTGCTTGGTCACTTCAGGAATGGGGGTTGAATACCAAAATGACTTCAGCTGTGTGTAATTGGCATCCATTCTGTCAACTCAACAGCATATATTACCAAGAGAGAACACCCCCCCCCCCCCCCACCACCACCCACCCCCCACTGTTCATATTTATACAACTCACTAGAAAGAGACTTCCACAGTAGTAATATAGTAGCGTGCCTGTGACTTTATGGGGTTGATATACTAAAACGTGAGTGCAAAAACTGGAAGCTGATTGGCTACCATATACAGTTGTTGTACCAGATTTTGCACTCTCCAGCTTTAGTAAATCAAACGCTAAATGTTTTATATTCTTATTCATAGTGGTTCGACCGAAATTAAACTTCTGGTGCCGAAAACGCTTTGATACAAAAAAATTAAATTATACCCCACATTACGGCAAGTAAATAGATACCCAACATGTCATTCTTTAAATTTGCGCACACTCGTGGAATGGTGTGAAACTGCGGTACTTAAAAATCTCCATGGGTGATACTTTAAACATTTCTACAGGTTAGCAGTGCAAAGTTACAGAGGAGATTTGTGCGAGAGTTATTGCTCTTGCTCTGACATTTGTGGCAATACCTCAGGTGTGTGGTTTGAACACCATTTTCATATGTGGGGGTGGCCTTCGTATGCGTTTACCACTACGTGCGAGCATGGAGGGATGGGGGCACTTTAAACTTTTTTTTTTTTTTGCACTGTCCGTTTAAAATAACTTTTTATCACTTTTTTTCTTATCGCAAAAAATGCATGCATCCCTTGTGATAGAAATAATTAGTGACAGGTCCTCTTTATGGAGAGATATGGGGTCAATAAGACCCCACATCTCTCCTCTGCAATGTAAAGCACTGGATCACAAAAAAATTGATCTAGTGCTTTAAAAAAAATGCTCTGGAGGGCAAGTGGTTAAAGTTGGGTTTTTTCCCCAGTCCGGACCAGCTGAGTGATGTCAGCTGACGGCAGGCTTATGCCCGCTGTCAGCTGAAAACGGGTCACAGGAGTGCAGAACGAACTTCTTTCCTGTCATTTACATAAAAAAAGAGCTTTGGCTGTACATCTTTCAAGTCAGTAGTGGGGAAAGATCAGTTGCAGCGGGACCACAGGACCACTATTGATTAGTCCTTTGTCTGCCTTTTGTGGGCACAGCTTCCAGAGTTCAGTCATGTTGCCTCAGTCGCCTCTTCAGTTGTTCAGTCGCCTCTTCAGGCATGTTGTCAGCATTCCCATGTAATGCAGGCCATAGACGGGTCGTTTATCGGCCGATTTTTCTTTTGCACGAAAAATCATCCGATATTCACGTCGTTAGTGGGGCCAGCCCGTCAACCGGTTTTCACGGATCTCGTTTATTTTTATCGGTCATGCTGGAAAATCTGCGAAAAACTGTTTTTTGTGGACATTGGTGGCAGCATCGGCAATGGGGCCGAACGATTTTTCATTTATCGGCCAAAAACCGGCCCGTCTGTGGCCTGCCTTTGGGCTGAAAGGTGCTTTAAGGTGTTTGAGAAAGCTTCTTGAGGCTTTTTACATGCTTTGCTGTTTGTGATGCTGTTTGCCTTAGTGTCATCATACTATAGCCTTTTGAACTAGGATCTAAGGCCTTAGATTTTCATGAAAAATTGCAATGTGTATACACCTCATTAACCTGATGATTTTTGTGTCATGAAAGTGCTTAATCTGGTAGTAATTTGGATGTTGTAAGAGAAGAGGATTTCCTACCAGAAAACCACAAACCACCACATCTGACATGACTCTTTTTGACTTCCACACTTTGAGGATGCGGTTATCATCAGCTCATTAGGAAATTTGAATGCGTTGGTTTTAAGTTTTAAAAAAAAAGCTTATCCTTGATGTCAGTCTTTTCATTTATATGAATACTGCACATTTTTTTTTCAATTTTAATTTAAAGGCCGCAATCTAAATATAATTTAAAATATATTGCACAGCTTTCCAGCATCCCATGTTTATGTCTCCTCAAACCTGCTGCAAATATTGAAAAATACCTGGTGATCCTGCCAAAAGCAGTCTTCTATCTTTCAGTAGTGGGTTGACAACTCTTAAACCTATCCAATTAAAAAAAAAAAAAATCATCTAAAATTTAGGCCAAAATATATTCTGCTACATGTCTTTGGTAAAAAAAAAATAAAAAATCCCAATAAGTGTATATTTTGCTGCCAAGCCCTGTGCTCCACTTTTAAATTCAGCTAGCAGGACCATTTTTGCAATTTTTCCCTTTTTTTTACGAATGTCCCGGAGAATGCATTAAATTTGTAAACCAAGGTACGACTGTAATATTTGACAATTTTAAAATGTGCCTTGTTGTGAAATGGTGAAAATCTAACGTATGCAAAAATGTAAATATTCAAATTTCTCGAAAAAATCTGATTTAAATTTTTCGCTTACAGCTTTCAGTTGGTGTAAAAAAAAAAGAAAAGTAAACATAAGCCATATATTTTCTGAAAGGTTTGCATGTGTGTGGGGGATCAAAGCCCACGTTCGCCTTTTGCTCGCTAGCACTGGGGGACGTGGGCACTTTCATTTTTATTTATTTATTTTGTTTGATCACTTTTATTGCTGTTACAAGGAATGTAAACCTCTCTTTATGCAGGGATCTGGGGTCTATAAGAACCCAAATTCCTCCTCTGCCCTCAAAAACATTCAAAACACCAAGATCGGTGGTTTATATGCTTTTGATTTGTTTAAAAATGGCGATGATGACATCCGGCTAAACCGGCAGTGATGTTAGGCCATCACTTTTTGATTACCACAGTGGAGACCTGATCAAAGCC
Organism: Staurois parvus; assembly: GCF_062004578.1. NCBI lineage: Eukaryota > Metazoa > Chordata > Amphibia > Anura > Ranidae > Staurois > Staurois parvus. The sequence continues at coordinate 19,916,629 of NW_028317813.1, forward strand.
TATCCTGGCTTTGTTGAGGACTCTGGCCAGTCGGCGGACCCACCAGCTGATTGCTCGGGTTTGCTGGAGTGGAGTTATCAACTGTGGAGCTTGTTAGAAAAGTGTTTTAGTATCTGAGGGAAAACTCAAGCAATTGATCAGTTGTGGGACACAAGTTGTGATCTATGATCTTATTTATCCCCGCGGGTTAATATATGCAAGGTTCACCTCTCACCCCCTAAGGGTTTGTTTTGTTGCTTTTAGATATTCACTGATGAGCAGTTGATAAGTTAAAGTGCTGAGAAAAACAAGCAGATCTATTATGCTGTTCTTTAACATTATATTGCTTTAAGTTCATGATTTTATTATTGTATAATTGTATGCTAATCGAAGGGGAGTGGTATCTATAAACATGTATGGAGAGAGATGAAGATGGGTATTCGGGGTCTCCTTGTGTTGGCGAGTTGGCTCTAATGAAGAGGTAATGTCTTCAATCATGTTGGCCAGGATATTAGAGATCAGTCTTCGAATGAAGCACCAATGGATATATGAGGTGTTTGTTATAGAAATTATGTGAGAAGCGTGTCTTTCTATCACTTCTGTGAGTGCAATGTTTTTATTTTATTAAGATTTTTTGAGTATCTTACTTGATGCCAGTGAGCTCTCTTGTTTCATTTACAAAATTCTACCACTGTTTTGCCAGCTGTATGCAGGGCTGACAGCACTACTTGGGATTCCAGTGTACTAACAGCAATGTTGTGAGCCTGCTATAGGAAGTTAGAAGATGACCTCACTTCCGGAAAGGATTATCTGATATTTTTTTTCTCTACTGAATGCATCATATATATTTTTATAGATTAGGAATTTAGTATTCATCGGTGGAACACATTCATACCTGATTTGTAATTTTTTTTTGTTTCCCAAAAATGATCGTGTTCTCTGCCAAGCAGCCATAGATTAGTTTGTGTTGCAGATTTGATTTGGAATGAACTGGTATTGTAGCCACTGTTAGCAATTTAAGCAGCTAGAGGAGTAAAAAAAAAACCCCCAAAAACTCATTGACCAGTACATCTCAGTCTGAAATGCTTTATCTAAAAAGTTAGCATTTTTGTAATTGTTTTGTTCTATAAATTGTGTTGAGTTGCTGTAAGGCGTTTTCTATGCCTGTCGAACCAGTGCCAGGTACAGAGTTCTTGAATGGTTTATAGTTCTGCTACATAGAGAAGTCAAGAAGCCTAAAAGATGGAAACGTTTGGAAATGCTTCAGGAAAGACGGGGTAAAGGAGAAGAGGCAATGATGCAGACATATGAAAAAGGTGCAATAAAGTGAATAATAAAGAGGAGTAATAGTCTGGCTACTGGAAACACAGTCAAGTGAAACAATATCATTTTCAGAAAAAACACATCTATACATGTAAAGTCAGCAGGCAAATGAAAGTAAACAGACATTCCCAAATCAATAAAAAATAAACATAGGCAAAAATCTACTTTTCTTCCAGGTTGTAATTTGGACTTTGGCGGTTTCTTGTTTTACTAGAAATGGGAAATGCAATGAGCATAACAGAAGACATTGCAGAGCAGTCTTTTCTAAACACAGACAGATAGCAATAAATGTAAAACACAACTTAAGCTCATTATTGAAGATAGGTCATTTGCTTTGCTTATGATTTGAATATGTAAGAATTCTGTAGATATTTAGATAGCTCAGGTGACATTTAGAGCTATGAGGGCCATAACGATGAACGTACATAGCCTTGCATGGCAGCTTCTCTTTTCTGTTATAGGTGTTGCCACCTACATGAAATATTCTTATTCGTAATTACACCAATTGCTGTTGGCTCTAGATGTGTATTTTTATATTGATTTTAACCCCTGACATTTGTTTTAATGGTTATTATTCATTGTTTCCACATTTACTATGTATTGTTGGACTGGAATGATGTTTCCTTTAAAGCAGAACTAAAGGTACACAACCGAATACATTATTGAAATAAGTATTTTTATTTATTTTTTTACCAGTGAATACAAGACTTTCTCTGATTGGACAAGGTGGAGAGGAGGGGTGATGTCATGGTCTCCACCTCTTCCAATCTGGGAACATCTGGTTTTCATTGAAAACACAAGGCATTCTATGTATGGTGTCAGTGCCAAGCAAGTGGCTCCCTGTGGTCCATGGGCAGCGGGGAAGCTGCTCACACAGGACACCATAAGCATGACCTGGAAACTTGCTGTCATCTCTGTAGTAGGGTCAACTACTATATTGATGATTAACATTCCCAGCAGGCTATAAGCTATACATACTTACATTGTACCAGGAACAATGTATGTTTCCAGTACAGATCATTCATGAAGCTCAGCTTTAAAGGTCTTTTTTTTTTTTTTAATTCCTTATAAGTTTGCATCCAGAAATGATAGTTTGATAATAAATATCTTGTTATATCAAGTGCAACAAACACAAGTGCAATACATAGTAAGGATACAACGTTGCTCTGCCAGAAGGCAGTCGACAACAGTTACTCGATCCTACTGGCTTACACAAGAGGAGGAGTAGATCAATGACCGTAATAAGTAACACAATTGTGCGAAGGCAAGATGGAGCAAGAATGGGGCTTGCACATCAATAGAAGATCAGTGCTGGTGCTCACCAGGGGATTTTGTTAATTTTTCTTTGCTACTTGTTACAGAAAAAAAACCCGAGGTGTAGAGGTATGTAAAAGAGAGGGAGAGGAGATTTAAAAAAAAAAAAATTATGATACAGTTGGTGGAGCTGTTTCCACATGCTGGGGATGCAGGCCCTATCAGTGTTCAACAGGTGTTTAAAATAGAAGTTTAGGGTTTTTTTTTTCTAAAATCATACTTCCGTAGGTGGATGCAGCACCAGTCCAATGTTGCATCTGTCCCCCGCTGGCTCTAAGACTTAGAACTGAGCAGGAAACACTGCCGATCGCTCAGTTCTCTGTTCTCTATGAGCAGACAGCTGGTGACTGTCAATCACCAATCTCTACTCTGCCCCCACCCCCAAGTGAGCGCTGGGTTGTGGAGGGGGAGGCAGCAACTGGCTCTGGCTCTTGGCTCTGAGAGGCTGAGCCAGCTGCCGGTCCAGACATCGGGATGGGTCCTGACGTTAGAGTGCATTCAAAGTCAAAAACAGAAAAATCAGCACAAGGGACATATCTTGGTCAGTAGGATGTGTCCCTTATTCATCCCAACACTCTACCCCTGTCTCTGTAATCTTCTAGTGTGGTGGGGATTTATACAACTAAGGGGTTGTCACAGGCTATCATCAAGACAAGTGCAAAGTATAAAGTGAAAATCAATAAAGTCCATATATTCTCCAACAGAGTAGAAGGGTTTAATTGGACTTCCTGCTCCTATTGAACATCCGCAAGAAAGGAGGGTCACTGGCATGGTGATGAGCTATTTTTCCTAGGAGAAGGCCCACCTTCAGTTTGCCTGTGGAGGAGCAGTCCATGTTAGACAGCTTCTGGCTGTTTGCTATTTCCTGATGTGATGTGCATACATGCTCTTTTACCAGTAGCTTTCTGATGAGTTTACATCTGGCAGAGGTGGTGGATTCCCTCACTGGACCATTTCACAGTTTATCCTTCACCGTGATTGCTGTGCCTTGTAGTTCCCCAAACACTATTCATTGTTTTATATATGGACTTTGATTTTCACTTTATACATTGCACTTGACTGTTTCCCAATAATATATTAATTATTTATTTAGCGCTGCACTTGATACCACATTTTTATAAGGAGTTGTTACCTTTACCTTTGTGTTAGCTGATCCATAATTATTTCTAGCTCTCGCCTATATATGATATTCTATCATCAAGACAAGCTATGTCCACCCTCTCCTCCCAGATCTGCAATTCATAGAAACCGTACCACAGCTCATATGAGTGGAACATGATCTATGAATAGAGGGGGTGGAGCTTTCAATCATCCACCCATCCTCAGTTTATAGATTGCTTTCCATTTGAGGGTGGTGCCAACAGGGCCACCCACAGCTCAAATTTTGGCTGATGTAGCAGGAATCAGCCAAAATTTCAAGCAGTGTATGGCCAGTTTTAGTTTAACGACCAGGTCCAGATGAAAAATAAAGTGAAAATAAAATCACTTCTGCATGCATCCAAATTAAAGCCCCATCTCTCAAAAAAAAAAAAAAAAAAAAGCAGTGTATAATACATTAGGATAGTACAAAACGTAAAAGATATAATGTGCGGAACCAAGACATTGCTGAAACGAAAATATTGCTCTGGCACTCTAGGGAATTTAGGGAGAAAAAGATCCAGGAACTTAAGTGGTTAAGGATTTAATAACATTTATTGATCATTTTCACCTTGAGCTTTCTTTTCAAAAGCAGTTAAACCAGTGGGTTTAGTTCTTCTTTAATATAAAGTAATTTATAATTGAGATGTTGTTGCTAAATGTGTTAATTTATCATTTTCCTACTGGGTTAGTTCAGACCTCTGAAGTTGCATTGGCCCCTTTCTGAGCTATTTTACGTAATTTGCCACATAAGTTTGTTTGAATTTGATATACAGTACCTTTAGGCTCCATTTGCATGAGCATTTGTACATGCTGCAAATCCCAGAGGCACACCAGCAAGTCCACTTCTAAATGGCTAAGGTTTTGGCCTAGTCAAAGTCTAGACTTAAATCTAAATGACAGACTGTGGCATGCCCTTAAAGTGGTAGTAAAGGCATATATTTATGTTTTAACTACAGGTAAACCTATGATAAGGCTTACCTGTAGGCACTGTAAATCTCTCCTAAACGTGCACTGTTTAGGAGATATTTGCTTGTGCAGCCGGGAATGACGTCACCAGCGCATTTTCTCTGAAGGTACAGCACACCCGTTCTGCTCTTTCAGAACCCTTTACTGTAAATGGTGACATCATCGCGGCTTGCCATTCAAAGGACCGGAGCCCTCAAACCCAGAAGGAAGACAAGAAGAAGATGGAAGCCTTGTTACAGGTGACAGCGCATCACTGGAGGGCTTCGTATTAAGGTACAGTTCACATAATGTGCTAGTGTGCAATGCATACTATAGTTACATAGTTAGTCTGGCTTAGTTATAATCCTACACCCACAGTTGATCCAGAGGAAGGCAAATAAAACCCCAGCAAAGCATGATCCAATATGCTCCTGCAGGGAAAAAAATTCCTTCCTGATCCCCCCCGAGAGGCAATCGGATATTCCCTGGATTAACTTTACCTATAAACTATCACATTATAAAAGTTTTTTTTTTTTTTTTGTCTTTCAAGTTTACTACCACTTTAACCATTTGCCGCCCGCCCTATGGCCAAATGGCGGCCGGCAAATGTCATCAGTGTTCCGGGTGGACACCATATGGCGTCCTCCCGCACATGTGCAGATTGCGCTCCTGCAGAGCAGCGCAGCGGCGCGATCTGTCACCAGCCGTGTACCTCGGACATGACCGATGACAGATCTGAGTATCAGCCCCGTTGCCAGTACCATGTGACCTGCTGTGACCAATCACAGCAGGTCACATGACAGTTGTATACAATGGATGGCTTCATTCATGCCATCCATTGTATACTAGTGTCTAGCTGTGAATGGTCACAGCTAATTACATGCACATGTCATGTGATTAGCTGTGGCCAAATCACAGCTAAGCACAACAAAAAAAAAACCCCTGAATGAATCGATGTCATTCAGGTAAATGCTTGCTTATAGCAAAGTAATTCTCTGCTATAAGAAAATTTGTGTAAAAAAAAAAAAAAAAAATACTGATCACTTCCCTAAAGTAGTACAATGTTACTATGGTAACATTGTACTACTTTGGTCATAGTGAAATATAAAAAAAAACCCAAAATCTTAAAACAAAGAAAGAAAGAAAATTTAATAAAAAATAATAAAAAAAAGTTTGGTTTTTTTTTTTATACTGTCACCAGTCAGTGTCCCTGATCACCGCCATGCCAGTTATATGATGACGCTGTACTGCACTGGTGACAATATGTAAAAAAAAAAATAGTGAAACTAATTTTTTTTATTTTCCGAAACATGACAAAACAAATACAACTTCAAAAAACTCGCCATGCCTCTTATGAAGTACGCCGGACTGTCTACTTTGCAAAAAGGGGTCACTTAGGGGATATCTCTACTGTTCTGACATTCTTGGACCTCAAGAAATTAGATTGGCTGTCAGTACTTCAGGATTGATCAATATTCAGATCTATACCATAGTTTGTGAACTCTATAACTTTCCTACAAACTAAAAAATACATCCTAATTTGGGTTATTTTCACCAAAGACATGTAGCAGAATACATCTTGGCCTAAATTGATGAAGAACAATTATTTATTTGCAAACTTGTATAACAGAAACAAAGAAAAACGTGGTTTTTTTTTTCAAAATGTTTGGTCTTTTTTTTTTTTTTTGTTAATTTAGCAAAAAATAAAAACCCCAGTGATGATTAAATACCACCAAAAGATAGCTCTAGTTGTGTGAAGAAAATGATAAAATTTTAGTTTGGGTACAGTGTTGTATGACCGCGCAATTGTCATTCAAAGTGTGAGAGCGCTGAAACCTGAAAACTGGCCAGGGCAGGAAGGTGTAACATTGCACGGTATTGAATTGGTTAAACAGGCCGCTCATGCTTGAAAACCCTTCAGTGTGGCTGAATTAAAACAGTTCTGCAAAGAAGAGTGCGGCAGAATTCCTCCACAGTAATGTGAAAGATTCATTGCCAGTTATCACAAACTCTTGATTGCAGTTGTTGCTGCCAAGGTTGGCACAACCAGTTATTAGTTTTCACATAGAGCCAGGCAGGTTTGGACAGCTTTGTTTTCCTTTTAATAAACAAAATCTTTGTTTAAAAACGACATATTGTGTTGACTCGGGTTATCTTTGTGTAATAAAAATTTGTTTGATCTGAATCATTCAAGTGTGGCAAATATGCAAAAAAACAGGAAGGGGGCAAATACTTTTTCACAGCACTGTGTATATAAAAGAGAAAAAAAATGAAGCGTGTTCCCAATCAATATTTTAAGCTTGCTTACTTGTTCCTAAATAGCATTCTTATTTATATTATTTCCATATAACAGTCTGCAGCTTATTACATGAACTGTCATGCGGTTTCCAGATCTGCATGTAAATGTATTCCATGGCATTAAGCATTATTAAACTCTTATTAATGTACAATAGATGTGTTCTAGTGGACCTATGTTTCATAATTATAGTAACCATGAGTAATGTTTGTGTAATTTATCGCCTTGCAATGTTTTTATAAAATATACTTCCTCTCAATATAAAATGTGTATTTCCCACTGAGGGATATGGCACCCATCATAAGGCTATTATATTAATTTTGATACACAATGTCATCCATGGCAGAGAGATCTGATATTAGGCATGACTTCTGCATTATAGCCATGGTGTTCCGTCACCACCTAGGGCTTGATTTGTGCCTCCATAAAATAAAAACACTATCTTTTTGCCTGTAGCTGACATAACTCACCTGTCCTTGGTTTAATTAGCCCTGCTAAACTGCTTGAGATTGGTTGCTGGGGGCCACTGTCGCTAGACTGCAACTTAATAATTCAGTCTGGTTACTGTTGCCTTCCCTGACTTGTCCAATTTTGGTCATACTGCATTTATTGTCATGACTTATCCAGCACACGGACTGACAGGTTAGACAGCGCACTAAGTCCAGGTTTCTCAGCTACAGGCCCTCATTCTATCTAGGATTCAGTGAACTGTACATTTTATATTTCAAAGTCTTTCTACAGAGTTTTCATGGCAAGAACTTTAGTGCACTGTTGCTTGTTTCATAACTTTTTGTGTGGTTCTTTAGTAGACATTTTTTATAGCACGCTATGTGTCCCCCATTGTTTCCCTGTCTTTTTCTGCGTCATTGCCCCCTTTTTTCCATGCAGTGTTTAAAAACCCTGCTCATGTATGCTTTAGGTGGACTTTCTGACAAATACACATTTTGAATACAAATATTCTCAAACTTGTTTTTTTTTTTAATCCTGGATTAACCCTTGAAAATACTTTCAAATCTTGGGGAACCTCTGTAATTTTGACCTACATTTCACATGACAGTCTGATTAGTGAGTTGTAGATAACAAAAATAAAAAATGATATATTAAATCTGTATGCAGAACTCTAATGTTTCATTGGTGTTTAATGCAAACCTCGCTCTGCATAGCAAAATGTTATGGCGCTTGCAGGAAAAAAAATCGCTAAAGAGTATAACACTTTTAAAAAGTATTACAACTTTTTAACATTTTTAAATTATCCATTGCTAGCTGTATAATACAACTTATTCCACGTACAGCGATGTGTGTAATCCGTTCAGCTAATATACTCACTTTTTTGTTTTTCTTCTCTCCTCTTCGTACACCCCTTATCTTACCCCTTTTCCCTTTTTACCCTTTTTCTCAGTTTAAACATTTCATGTTATCTATTTATGAAATGTGCAAATCATTGCTTTCTGTTTTTTTTGTAGATTTTACACCATATCCCAGCTTTTTGGAATTAGGGTTGTTCACAGAAGTGTGTGTGTGATGATTATTCTGTCAGTCCTAATTTATATAGTTCCAGTAATTTGCTTACTAGCCAACCAGGCTTTTCTCTCTCCAGTGTGATCCTTGTCATGTTGACTGTCATTTCACTGGATTAGATTACAGAACGTGTGTTGGGGGTGTGCACACAAGAACAGGGCATAGGAAAATGTGCTCTGTCTATGGGTGGATGAAGTGCAGTATTTGTCCACAAGTAAATTTTTTTAGGTTGCATATAAAGGGGCATAGCATGAATAAATGCTGAAAATGGAAGGATGGTAAATGTTGGTCAGGTTTGAGTAGACATTTTGAGGTGAACTTTAAAAGAAAGCTCTAGCTAGGCATTTTGGGTGTGGTAGTTAATGACCCACAGTGGCTTTTTACTGTTATATACTATCAAAAACTGCTGGCTCTAGGGAACTTATGCACAATATGTCTCAGGATTTCCCGGTAAAGCTAAACTTCATGTCAGAGCGAAAAAAAAGGTACATCTCTGCAATATGTGCCCATTTCCCCATGTTTTGTTCCTTTAAGGACCCCAATAGTACACAAAAATACATTCTGATCCTGGCAGAAAAGCATTCAGCTCCTAATTTTCTGCTGTGGGCTACATCTGCACTGAATTTGCAAATTGTGTCTGTTGCTAAATTACAGAATACCTCCCCTCTCCATATCTCAACAACATAAGGGGGAATTGTTCTGTAGTTCAAGAAAAGTACAGGGCTATTTAGGCTCCATGGGATAACACAAGAAGTGTGCACAGGACAGTTCTGAATCTCTGATATGTTCAGATATTATATGCAGTTGTGGTTTCTGTGATAAATGACTAACAAGGAGCATATAGGAGAAGTTCAGTGTTCATAGAATAAGATCAGAAATTGCAGTCGTCTTGTCTTTCGAAAATGCAATTTGCCTGGCTTTAATGCTGTATAAAATACCCAACCCAGAACTAGTTTGCATATCAAGTGTTCTTACTTTACTAGCTGCTAGATAGGGAGATCTCCTCTCCCTGTCCTGGTGACAACATTTTCACCAAGACTGGAAGTAAAGTCACCCCAACAGCGACATAACAGTATAAACATTTGTCACCTGGCCACCTAGATATGAAATAGGCTAGAACAGTCCACCAGCAGGCACACAGACACAACTGAAAACTGGCAGAGGTTCTAACTTGTCCCAAGTCAAAAACTGAAGAAGGGTTTTGGAGTCACATTTTGAGTTTGGAAGAGTTTTACACACTGTACAGAGTAAGATGGGAAGATTGGTCTGATAGGAGCGGTGATACTATAGGCTAATTAAAATCAATAAAAGGTAATGCTTGCTCTTATCAATGATATTGCACAGAAAGATCACTTTTCCTCTTTTGGAAGCCCCCCTGCTGGTGCTCTTGGCTTTTTTTCTCCTCCAGGTGCCTCCTTTAGCAAGCCTGGTGCTAAAGATGCAACTGTGCCTACACACTCCCAAGCTGGCCTGTGTACGTCCATAGACACACACAGCACTGGTAAGCCATGCCCCGTTCCCTCCTCACAGGCATTTGGCTGATAGCAGCAGGAGCATATGACTCTGCTTCCCTCAGTTTTACTTGTGAAAGCAGGAAGTGAGGGGAACAAAGCTGGAAACGTACACAGCATTGGAGCGGTGACATGGGGCCAGGTAAGTGTTTAGGGAAAGGAAGTCAGGACAGGTAGGTGAGCCATTTTTTACCTTAATGCAGAGAATACATTAAGGTGAAAACCATTTAGGCTTTAGTACCACTTTAAATACAGGATCAATCAAGGTTTTTGATCTGCAACAACCAAAATGTAATCTTAGTTTTGTTTCTGAATCTGTTTTGTGCAGCAATGTTCACAATCAACTTATTTTCATTTTGGTTTATTTTATTTTTAATTTTTTTTTTATTTTAGGCAGCGACTGGGTTAATTGACTATGACCAACTAGAGGTGACCGCTCGTCTCTTCCGACCCAAACTTATCATTGCCGGGACCAGTGCATATGCACGATTAATAGATTATGCCAGGATGAGAAAGGTAGGCTGTAAACCTTCTATATTAACCTCTTGTATTTTAATGTGGTATTTTTAAATATGCTCTTTATTTTCTTGTAGAGGAGTTTAAAATCTGATAATGACATTATCCCAGCATGCTCAACCTGGATGCTTGGTACAATCCTTTTGTCCTTGTGCATGGTTTTGACTCCTGCTTATCTATGATGTGCGTTTTTATGCATTGCTTGAACTTTCCAATATATCTGTTACCATCATTGTGGTTTTCGTTAGTCAAGCTTATTAATATCCTGAAACCTAAAACAAATACAGATATGTCACTCACATCCATCTAGGACTGACAGGTTTTATGAGATTTGCAAATAAGTGTACACACACACACGAACACCCTGCGATTTTTGCAGGTTCTCCCACTTAGAAATCATGGAGGGGTCTGGAATTCCCATTGTAGGTGCATTCCCACTCTGAGAGAAAGAATTGAAAAAAAAATTTCAGGAAATCACATTGTATGATTTTTAAAGAATTTGAACACCTAAGAAATAGCAAGAATTCTGGCTCTCAAAGACCTGTTACTGTGCCTTTAAAAATAAATAATATAAAGTGCAGCGCTAAACCTACAATCCCATATATAATAATAACGGACATATGAAAGTGCTAAAAATATGTGCAAATTATATAACTGTGCAATATACAATCCATAATAATCAATATATAAAAAATATAAATATATACTAAAAAAAGTGTAAATAAATATTAAAGTGCAACACATGTATTCCCTTCCGGGAATATTAAAGTGTTCTAAGGGATAACAATAAATAATAAAATCACTGCAAATAATCAAAGAGAATTCATATGAAACTCAGTGTCCAAACAAGTAAAACAATTCTCAATCTTCATGCATGTGATCCCAGGTGTCCACACTGTGTAAATCCAAACAGTGGCTACAGTGGCCCCTCACCTCCTTGCATAGACCCCACAGGGTCAGCTTGCCTTAAGAAAAACACACCACTCTGATGAATCACCTGATCCTCCCCAGACTCATATATTCTCTCAGCAGCCTCCTCCTCGGTTCATATATAAATGGAAACTCACATATTGTAAAAACGCTTTTTATGCCATATATTCCATAAATATTAAAAATGCCCACTCACATTTATTTCTCCAGTTTACAGGCTCCTATACCTCATGCTATGCATGTCCTGCATGGGTATTGTATATAGGGGTTTCACAATATGGCCGCCACGCCGGAAATGACATCACCACGCTCCCAGAATCCTCCTCGCGTACCTGAGGATTCTGTACGCGAGGGGTACGCGAGGAGGATTCTGGGAGCGTGGTGACGTCATAAGAGAAAGTCATTTTTGAGAGAGTAAAGCAGATTAGTAAGATGGAGAAACTATACTATATCCAAGAGGGTAAGATGGAGATATATAAAAGGAGATGGGAGAAATGGGAAGATTTTGTACTTCAAACGAATATATATGAAGCAGTAGAAATGAGAAGAGAAGAGGGGTAGGATACGCTTGCTTTAGACAGAAAGTAGGGAAGAACGCAGAGTGGGGGGGTTGTTTGGGGGGGAGGAGGAAGGGGGTAATGTTTTTAAGAAGGGAAAAATAAAGGATAAGAAGGAATTGTGTATTTATTATGAAAAAGATGAAAGTGTAATGTTATCTTTATGAAAAATTAATAAATATTTAAATATAAAAAAAAGAGAAAGTCATGTGGTCAGATGAGACGAAAGTAGAACGTCTTGGTCTAAACTTCACTCGTCGTGTTTGGAGGAAAAAGAAGGATGAGTTGCATCCCAAGAACACCATCCCTACTGTGAAGCATGGGGGTGGTAACATAATGCTTTGGGAGTGCTTTTCTGCGAAGGGGACAGGACGACTGCACTGTATTAAGGAGAGGATGAATGGGGCCATTTATTATGAGATTTTGAGCAACAACCTCCTTCCCTCAGTCAGAGCATTGAAGATGGGTCGTGGCTGGGTCTTCCAACATGACAACGACCCAAAGCACACAGCCAGGATAACCAAGGAGTGGCTCCGTAAGAAGCATATCAAGGTTCTGGAGTGGCCTAGCCAGTCTCTAGACCTAAATCTAATAGAATATCTTTGGAGGGAGCTGAAACTCCGTGTTGCTCAGTGACAGCCCTGAAACCTGACAGATCTAGAGGAGATCTGTGTGGAGGAGTGGGCCAAAATCCCTGTTGCAGTGTGTGCAAACCTGGTCAAGAACTACAGGAAACGTTTGACCTCTGTAATTGCAAACAAAGGTTTCTGTACCAAATATTAACACTAATTATCTCAGTTGTTCAAATATTTTTGTTCAGCAGTGCAAGACAAATACATTCTTTAAAAATCATACAATGTGATTTCCTTAATTTTTTTTATAATTCTGTCTCTCAGAGTGGGAATGCACCTACAATGTGAATTTCAGACCCCTCCATGATTTCTAAGTGGGAGAACTTGCAAAATCACAGGGGGTTCAAATACTTCTGTTCCTCACTGTGTATGTATGTATGTATGATGATCAGTGTAGATATCCGCTTTGAGTAATGCCGAGCTCTCCTCTCCTCACGAGCTGTCAGCGGGAGGAGAGGACTGCTGATAACTGGCATTTCCTATTTACATGTGATCAGCTGTGATTGGACACAGCTGATCACATGACAGAGCTGATGTCATTGGCTTTTTACAGTGATCCCAGCACACCGCTGATCAGCGCGCACTCGCGTGCAGTTAGAGTGGAAGGACGTCATATGAATCCTCCCAGAACGAGAGAACCGCCACCCTCCCGTCATTACCTTATATGGCGGGTGGGAGGCGGTTGAAGGCCAATAGAAATTTCAGGGAGGTAAAATATTTACTGAACAAATGTTAGTTTTTCATCTAGCTGCTGAGCAATCTCTAGCTCTCTAATCACAGTTCTCTGATAGCAGCAAACCTTTCGGAGCATGAGCTTTGCTGATTGCTTCGTTTAAGCTGGGAGTCAGAGGGGGTGTGTGTCAGGTTATGTCAGAAAGATTACTGCTACCAAAAAGCGCGCAATAGGAAGAAGGGTCAGCTGCACACCGGAGGATAGATGAATATAGTGTGTATTTATTGATCCATAGGACACAACACCAGAACATGAATACAGGACCTGTTAACGTGTTTCACACAATCTCGTGCTTAATCATAAGTTATGTTGGTTATGATTACGCATGAGATCGTGTGAAACATGTTAACAGGTCCTGTATTCATGTCCTGGTGTTTTGTGTGTCCTATGGATCAATAAATACACACTATATTCATCTATCCTCCGGTGTGCTGCTGACCCTTCTTCCTATTGCATCGTGTGTGGTGGCGAGCCAGAACCTGAACCTGTTGTGGATTGATCTGGATTGTTTGCCTGAGCGGTATACCTTTGTTCTTTGGTACTAAATAGAGCGCCCCAACCCCATCAGCAGCTTCCTACATAGCCACAGAATTTATAACCGCTGCTGCAGATGTTTGGCAGTCATAACAGAAAGTAAGATTTGCTAAATCAGTACTGTGAACCCCCTGAGTCAAAGGAGATCTATGGTCAGAGCGTATACGTTCTGTATTGTAATAGGAATGCAAACAATACTTAATATTGACAATCCAATAGAACCCTCCTTGACAAATCTCCTTTCACGTTGTGAGTGCTGCCTATTTGCTGGCCATCTCTTTCCATCATTTCTCAGATTCCTGGATTAATTGGATGAAAACGCTCTACCTTCTGCAGTGAAATCACCGCAGCATTGTCTTGCTGCTGCTTAGATGCTGGCTCTGTAGATGGCCCTATAGGTAAATAGCCACAATTAGCTCCGCCCACAACTCTTTAGATTGACAGCACATTGCTTTGTCTGCAGACACTTTGGGAAAATGTAAAAACCCTGCTCAGTCCTGCCCACCCCCTCAGCATTTTCTTGAGGTTGCCAAAAAGATCCAGCTTCTCAACTGTATTTATCATTTAAAAAGATGTAGATTACACTAACTTGAACCATTAAAGTTGGTGGGGAGAATGGCAACAAGGCCTCCTCCTGTGTTTGGTGCAGTTACTGGCACCACATCCTTTACAATTTAACAATACCACACCAAAAAAATGTAAAAACAATTGCATTTTATTACATCATTCAATAAAAAAAATCCATAAAAAAGGGACTAATTTACACATATAGTGAAAGCTGTACAATTTAAAATCCTCATATGGACAGTTAGACTGCCTTAGGATGGAGAGATCTGGAGTGTATCAGAGTCGTATCTGTTTAATTTTATGGATTTCATTCCAGGGGGTTTGTTAACCGTATTACACGACTCGAGTTGTCGGGCCTTGTTGAGGATTGAGGGTCTGTGGTCCATCCATCAAGATGGCTTGTTGCCTTGTATTGCCTTTTATATGTCTGTATATGCTGCTTACAGCCTTGACAGACAGTTCTACATATAAAAGGTTTCCTGAAGAAACAGACACTGTACTGTGAAACGTGTTGAAGAAGCAATCAGGATGTCATACGTGGAACTTCCTATTTTGGAGTTAGACAATGGGTTACATTATCCCTTCGTAGTAGATCCTTCCATAATCTAACTGTCCGTATGAGGATTTTAATTTGTATATTGCTTTCAACATATGTGTAATTTAGTCCATTTTAGAGATTGTTTATTGGATGATATAATCAAATTTAATTATAATTAATGTTTTTTTGTGTTTTTTTTTTTTGTTTTTTTTTTTGGGTGTGGTACTATTAAAGTTGTATGTTCTAGGGCAGGGGTGTCCAACCTGCAACCCAAGACAGCTATGAATGTGGCCCAGCACAAAATCGTAAACGTAAAAATAATTTTTTTTTGGTCTTTTTTATTATTTTGTAAAAATGCATTTACACTTGGTGAATGTGTGGCTGACAAATGTGACAGTGTCTACTGGACTTTCATAAGTTTTATCTTCTCAAAGAAAAATATCTCACTCTTCACAATCACGTCTTATTTATGGCATCAGTTTTTCGGCAGAAACTATTTTCAGGTAAAAAACACACAAAGGGCAAAATTAGAACCAACATTTTTGATGAGCACCTTGAGAATTGCTACTACAGTCATCAAACCAGATATATTGATATGTTCGCTTCAACAGTGTCAAATATCGCACAAGTTTTATGTCACCCTCTTTTACTTATAATAAAAAAAAATGATGATAGGTATATTGTCTAATTGTCTATATCAGTGATCGTTAAAGTGTTACTAAACCCAATACCCTGTATTCACTATATCTGGTCTCCCACAGTTCACAGCACATGGAAATGCAATTATTGTAGTAAATATAAACTGCTAATCACCTTTTCTCATTAGCAGTTAGAGCAATCTTGCGATTTCTATCAGTCTCCATCAGAGCACTAGTTAAAGCTTGTAGGAGGAGCTTTCATTCTCTCTTGATTGTCCTATGAGGCTACATAACCCTGATCCTCTGTTTGGACAACGCTAATTGGCCCTGTGCTGATCACATGCACTCTCCCAGGAAAAATAAAAACACTCTAGCAATATACACCAAACTGAGTATGTGCAGCTTGCTCTGTTCTATTAGCAGATTGATTGGGGACAGTATAAGTAGGGGAGGATCAGAGAAGATAGGATCAAACAGCCTTTTCACACAATGGTTAACACCTTAGATTTCACAGTGAGTATAATCGGCATGCTTTATGGCATATACAGACTGATTTTATTGTTGTGGGTTTAGTAACACTTTAACCTCCCTGGCGGTATTCCCGAGTGTAGCTCGGGGTAAAGTTTCAGCACCACAAGCGGTAACCTTGAGCTACAGCGTTGCTCCGGGATCCCTCCTGCGCTTACCTTGTCCTTCGCTCCCGCGATGTCCCCCCTATAGCGTCCCCGCCATTTCCTCCGGCCAATGCCAGCATCTGTTTTCCGGGTTCCGTTCCCTGCATCATCGGGACGTACGGGGACAGAACGGCAGGAAATTTTAAACATGTCAAAAAGTGACATTCACTAAATACGCTAAAATCACATAGTATAACATTACTGTATCAAACCATTTCACATACATTTTGTCCCGAGTGCTTTGTCCTGTGCCCTGCCTGCATTTTTACTGTTCTTTCTGCATGGAAACTGAGAAATGTCCATGGCGTCCAAAAAGTGTCTCTTTAGGTCAAAAGCTGTTTTAGACCAGCTAGAGAAAAGCGATAGTAAATCGGAACCACTTGCAGAAATGAGTGATGAAGATTCGTGGGGAAATTCGTCGTGAGACACTGAAAACGATTTTGCGACTTTGCTCAGTGATGTGCGAACTTGGAGCTATATTTCAAATTTCAGTGTTTTTGGTTTGATTATATTATTGAATTAAATGTATTCTATTATTTTTTATGATTATTTATTAAATTATAATTTATGATTTCGTGTTTCAAATGTTATCATACCCGGGATGTTTACTAGACTCTTGTTCGGACAGATTTCAGTGAGTTATTCCTAAAAATTACAGGAATACAATAAAAAAAACCACATATTTCCATGCAAAAAAATGTACCGCTTTGAGCACAGAAATATGGACATAATCAGACCGCTAGGGAGGTTAACTTGATCTGCCCAACTTATTCTGCTCGCCAGCTGCCCTTATTGTTAGTGTGTTTTATGTGTGGTCCAAGACAATTCCTCTTCTTCCAATGTGGCCCAGGAAAGTCAAAATGTTGGACACCCCTGCTTTAGGGTTTGTTTTTTTTCTTTATGCAAAAGTAGAATACATTCTGTTAAATACATGTAGCATACCACATGCCTGCTTGCATTGAAAAGGCTTGTTTATCCCTCTGAGAAGAAGAAACTAGTAGGTTTAGATGGAATTATGCAATACAGCATACACATTGAGAAATGTTAGAAACCATCATTCCTTTGAACAGGTTGAAACATGTACTCTGCTATGTTATAAATATGATCGCTACACTTTTACTATTAAAAAACAAATGCACCACAGCAAATACTTTGGGTTTTTTTTTTGACTTGACTAAAGCTGACCAGAATGGAAGAGATTGAAGCTGTGAAGTTTCTCCAGTAAAGCTGGAACCCACACACAACATACAGTTGCAAGAAAAAGTATGTGAACCCCTTGGGATTACGTGGAGTTTTGCATGAATTGGGCAAAAAATGTGCTCTGAACGTCATCTAAGTCACAACAATAGAAGAACACAGTCTGCTGAACATAATACTACACAAACATTAGATGTTGCCATGGTTTAATTGCACATAACATGTAAACATTCACAGTGCAGGGAGGAAAAAGTATGTGAGGCCCTAGCTTAATGACTTCTCCTAAAGCTAATTGGAGCCAGGAGTGAGCCAACCTTGACTCCAATCAGTGTGATGATATTGGATGTGTTGCTGACAGCTGTCCTGCCCTTAAAAACACACACCTATTTTGGGTTTACTGGTTGCAAGAAGCACTGTCTGATGTGAACCATGCCTCGCAGAAAAGAGCTCTCAGAAGACCTACGATCAAGAATTGTTGACTTGCATGAAGCTGGAAAGGGTTACAAAAGTATCTCCAAAAGCCTTGATGTTCATGTGTCCACGGTAAGACAGACTGTCTACAAATGGAGAAAGTTTAGCACTGTTGCTACTCTCCCTAGGCGTCGTCGTCCTGTAAAAATGACTGCAAGAGCACAGCACAGAATGCTGCATGAGGTAAAGAAGAATCCCAGAGTGTCGGCTAAAGACCTACAGAAATCTCTGGCACATGCTAACATTTTTGTTGAGACATCTACAATAAGGAAAACATTAAACAAGAATGGAGTACATGGGAGGACACCACGGAGGAAGCCATTGCTGTCCAAAAAGAATATTGCAGCACGT
The DNA here is from genome assembly GCF_062004578.1 of Staurois parvus. Taxonomy (NCBI): domain Eukaryota; kingdom Metazoa; phylum Chordata; class Amphibia; order Anura; family Ranidae; genus Staurois; species Staurois parvus. The sequence goes on from NW_028317813.1 coordinate 19,934,993, forward strand.
TTGAAGTTTGCAAAAGAGCAACTGGATGTTCCACAGCACTACTGGCAAAATATACTGTGGACAGATGAAACCAAGATTGAGTTGTTTGGGAAGAACACACAACACTATGTGTGGAGGAAAAAAGGCATAGCACACCAACATCAAAACCTCATCCCCACTGTAAAACATGGCGGAGGGAGCATCATGGTTTGGGGCTGCTTTGCTGCCTCAGGGCCTGGACGGATTGTTGTCATTGATGGGAAAATGAATTCCAGAGTTTATCAAGACATTTTGCAGGAAAACGTACGATCATCTGTCCGCCAACTGAAGCTCCGCAGAGTATGGGTGATGCAACAGGACAATGACCCAAAGCATACAAGTAATTCAACAAAACAATGGCTGCAGCAGCACAGAATATGCCTTCTGGAGTGGCCCAGTCAGAGTCATGACCTCAACCCGATTGAAATTCTGTGGCATGACCTTAAGAGAGCGATTCACACCAGACATCCCAAGGATATTGCTACACTGAAACAGTTTTGTGAAGAGGAGTGGTCCAAAATTACTCCAGATCGTTGTGCAGGTCTGATCTGCAACTACAGGAAACATTTGGTTGAGGTTATTGCTGCCAAAGGAGGGTCAACCAGTTATTAAGTCCAATGGTTCACATACCTTTCCCCCCCCCTGTAAATGTTTACATGTTATGTGCAATTAAACCATGGCAACATCTAATGTTTGTGTAGTATTACGTTCAGCAGACTGTGTTCTTCCATTGTTGTGGCTTAGATGACGTTCAGAGCACATTTTATGCCCAATTCATGCAAAACTCCACGTAATCCCAAGGGGTTCACATACTTTTTCTTGCAACTGTAAACAGCAAACACAATTGATTTTGAACTGGTTATTGTTTTATAACATGAACACCTAATAAGCAAGTCTCATTTATATTATGCTGTTTTACCAGAGAGTATTCTTCTTTCTCATCTGTTCTTCTAAAGCAGGTTAAGTAGGTACAGGGCTGATAGAAAATCCAGACTAATCTAGCGTGTTTTATCAGTGGCAAGTACCTGGGGGACCTGATTCATGCCTGTAGACTGATACACTGTGTTTGTGTTTATGCAGAAATTCTGCTCCAAATGAGACAACAGAAGGTGCAGCATCTTGGCTGGGTTAGTCTTTCATTGTCTTGAGACCCTTTGGGTATAAATCATGAACTGGAGGAAAAAAAGAGATATTTAGCTATTTTAAGCAGAGTGTTGCCAGTCTAAGTACAAAAAGTCTCTGGGGTTTTAAGAGGAAAACCAGAGAAGTCTCAACCTGCGAGCTTACAAGACTAAAAACCTCTGAAGAGCGAATTAAGGCTAAATTTATAGCAGACATATGGGAGCGGAATTGATCTTAACTCCGAATTGGTAAATGAGAACATTGGTAGGAAAATTCCTATTAAAGGTCATGGAGCTCTTACATGAAAGAATGTTTAGTAATACAAACGGAGGTCTTGGTTTTTGTATTGAGAGGAACTTTATTAACAATCCAGCTTCACTTTCACATTGTGCTGCTATTGCCTTTAACAAAGACATTAACTTTCAGCAAGAATGGATTTTCTGTCTGAAGTTAAAAGTGGTCCCAGTGCTTAAGACCTCTCCTGATTTTCCCTGTATCCGCATTCAGTATCTGAAAACTGGTTTCTTGGTTGTGACTGGTTAGATGCTTTGTGAACACCATAACATTTGAACATTTTAATGTTTGGACTGCGTCCCCAAAGATTTATCTGTAGCACTAAAATGAATGTACCGTTATTTGCTGGGACATATGTCTGAGAAACCATGTACTGGACTTTGTAAGATAATGCTGACTGGCACCAAAGGAGATCAAATGAATTTCAACTTTGCTACTGTTAACCACTTGCCGACTGCAGATAGCCCAATGACGGCTTCACTGCGGCCAGCCAGTTCTGGGAGGGCGTCATATGACATCCTCCTTGAATGTGCTCTCCTGCGTGCCCCCGGGGGGAGCGCACCCGGCAATCTCCATGATCTCTGTGTCCTACAGACACAGCTGATCATGTGATGTGGTAAAAGGCCAATCACAGTGGCCTTTTACCACGTGATCAGTTATGTCCAATGACACACTGATCACCGGGGAATGCAATTGCTGGTTATCAGCTGCACTTTCCTCATGCTGTCACAGCATGAGGAAAGTACTGACGACAATCGTCAGTTATCAGAGGAGGGATCGGCACCGATCATCAGGGCATTGATGATCAGTGCCCAGCAGTGCCGCCCACCTGTGCCCATCAGTGCAGCCCAGCAGTTCCACCAGTCAGTACCGCCTATCGGTGCCTATCCATGCCACCTATCAGTGCCCATCAGTGCTGCCTATAAGTGCAGCCTTATCAATGCACATCAGTGAAGGAGAAAAATTACCTGTTTTCAAAATTTGATAATAGAAACAAAGAAAAACTTTGTGTGTGCAAATTTTTTGCTCTTTTTTTTTTTTTATGGTGTAAAAAATAAAAACCCAGGGGCGAGTAAATATCACCAAAGAAAGCTCTATTTGTGTTGAAAAAAATGATAAAACTTTCATATGGGTACAATGTTGCATGACTGTGCAATTGTCATTCAGCGTGCGACAGCTGAAAATTGGCCTGGTCAGGAAGGGGGAACAAGTGCCTGGTAGGCAAGTGTTTAAAGGATAAGTTCAGCTTTGGGAACATATTACATGTTCCAACCATTTTTAAGGTGGAACATGTACCATGTTTCCAATCCTGCAGCTGCTGCCCCTCCCCCCTTCCCGTGACATCAGTACGAGGAGAAATTCCCCGTACTAGCTGTCACTTTTTAAAAACAGCGGGCCTTCACCCACACGGCCGCATCATTCATTCACAGTGTTCTGTAAATGAATAGACTACAAGGCCTGATAGCCTTATCGCCTGTCAGCTTGTAGTTCTCAATGAACTACCAAGGCACTTTGAGAACGGGATGTACGGACAAGCAGGTAAATTTGGCAGGTCTGCAGGAGAACTGCATGGCACCAGCGATCTGCTGATTGTTGGTGCAATGCTTTACAGGCTCCTACTACAAAAAATAGTAAATGCACATATTTTTACCTGCAAAATAATATACCATATTTTTCGCTCCATAAGACGCAGTTTTTTTCCCCAAAAAAACTGGGGGTAAATGTCAGTGCATCTTATGTAGTGGCCGGTCCGGTATTTCCGCCGCTGCCGCCACCACCGTGTCAGAATACTGGGCCAGCCGCTCAGCTCTTCTCTGCAGCAGGACCTTACCTGTTCCTCGGTCCAGCGCTGTACAATCTTCCAGCGCCAGCATCTTTAGTGTGGGCAGCTGACTGTGACAGCTAGGTGCCCACTGCGCATGTGCGAAATGTGCTGCGCATTGTGAATGGTCCGGCGTCTTCTGGGACACATGATAGGTCCCAGAAGACACCGGGCCATTCACAAAGCGCAGCACTTTTCGCACATGCGCAGTGAGCACCCGGCTGTCACAGCTGGGTGCCCACACTAAAAAGGGAGGACAACTCCACAGAAGTGGGAGCAGGTACCTGTCAAATTCAGGTGCCCACTCCCCCTCCCTCCCCAAAGGTCCGCAGTCTCATGGTCATCCCCTGTACTGTCTGCAGTCTCTGGTCATCCCTGTACTGTCTGCAGTCTCTGGTCATCTCCTGTACTGTGTCCGCAGTCTCTTGTCATCTCCTGTACTGTGTCCACAGTCTCTTGTCATCTCCTGTACTGTGTCCGCAGTCTCTAGTCATCTCCTGTACTGTGTCCGCAGTCTCTGGTCATCTCCTGTACTGTGTCCGCAGTCTCTGGTCATCCCTGTACTATGTCCGCAGTCTCTGGTCATCCCCTGTACTGTGTCCGCAGTCTCTTGTCATCTCCTGTACTGTGTCCGCAGTCTCTTGTCATCTCCTGTACTGTGTCCGCAGTCTCTGGTCATCTCCTGTACTGTGTCCGCAGTCTCTGGTCATCGCCTGTACTGTGTCCGCAGTCTCTGGTCATCCCCTGTACTGTGTCCGCAGTCTCTGGTCATCCCCTGTACTGTGTCCGCAGTCTCTGGTCATCTCCTGTACTGTGTCCGCAGTCTCTGGTCATCTCCTGTACTGTGTCCGCAGTCTCTGGTCATCTCCTGTACTGTGTCCGCAGTCTCTGGTCATCTCCTGTACTGTGTCCGCAGTCTCTGGTCATCTCCTGTACTGTGTCCGCAGTCTCTGGTCATCCCTGTACTATGTCCGCAGTCTCTGGTCATCCCCTGTACTGTGTCCGCAGTCTCTTGTCATCTCCTGTACTGTGTCCGCAGTCTCTGGTCATCTCCTGTACTGTGTCCGCAGTCTCTGGTCATCTCCTGTACTGTGTCCGCAGTCTCTGGTCATCCCCTGTACTGTGTCCGCAGTCTCTGGTCATCCCCTGTACTGTGTCCGCAGTCTCTGGTCATCTCCTGTACTGTGTCCGCAGTCTCTGGTCATCTCCTGTACTGTGTCCGCAGTCTCTGGTCATCTCCTGTACTGTGTCCGCAGTCTCTGGTCATCTCCTGTACTGTGTCCGCAGTCTCTGGTCATCTCCTGTACTGTGTCCGCAGTCTCTGGTCATCTCCTGCACTGTGTCCGCAGTCTCTGGTCATTTCCTGTACTGTGTCCGCAGTCTCTGGTCATTTCCTGTACTGTGTCCGCAGTCTCTGGTCATTTCCTGTACTGTGTCTGCAGTCCCTGGTCATTTCCTGTAACAAGTCTGCAGTCCATTGGTTCAGAATATTTTTTTTTTGTTCTACTCCTCTAGAACCTAGGTGCGTCTTATGGAGCGAAAAATATGGTATTTTTTAAAAAAAAATTTGTAGAAAGGTGAACTTATCCTTTAAATGCTTGAGCTTTCAGCCACTAGTTTGCTGTTAACACTGTTTTGAGCATAGAAAATGGTAAAGTTTTCAAACTCTGAAATTGTCAGGAAAACTTTGGAAATAGCTGAGGAGTGGATTGGGCACTAAAGACAGAGTGACATGCCATGAAATAAAGAATGTGGATGGGTAGGGTTCACTATGTTTAAAGGCAACAAAGACCTTCTGGTGGGGCACAGCCGTTTGACCTTGGGGTATGTATTGTATATCTAGTAGCATTCTGATTTGGAAAACTACTGTAGAGTACTGACTATGTTGATGAGCTGTCCTCCCTTTCTGCAGGTGTGTGACGAGGTGAAGGCTTACCTTCTTGCTGACATGGCCCACATTAGTGGGCTGGTAGCAGCTAGTGTCATCCCGTCACCTTTTGATCATGCTGATGTGGTCACGACGACGACGCACAAGACTCTCCGTGGGGCCAGGTAAATCTTAGTGCACTTTTAAGTGCTTGAAAATATTTTCACAGTGCTGTGTAACATTGTGCTCACTTTTTTCACTAGCAATGCAAGTCTCATATTTCTGCTCTATAATGCATATTATGTGTCCTGTAGTATGCAGTTTTGATGGGCAACTCCTTTGCAGAGGGAGATTTTGATTTCTTTTGTCCTTGTAAATTTATTTAACAATTTTTTTTTTTTTTTTTTAGATTTGTTCAGACTTTTAATTACTTTTTTAGCTTACACGTCACCCCATGGTTATAAAAACTGTAAAAATTTTTTTTTTTTTTGTGCACAGTGATTTTCCGAATGCAAATCTTTTGGAAAAAATACACTTTTTGGAATTTGAATGCACAAAACACAATATATTGCCAAGTAGTCTGATAATATAATAAAGATGATGTTACACCAAATAAATGGATACCAAACATGGCATGGTTTAAAAGTGCGCACGCCCGTGCAACGGCAACAAATTACATACATTTGTAATATCCATAGGTGACGATTTAAAAGCCGTCACAGTTCACCACTTTAGATTTACACAGGAGGTTTAGTGCTCGAATTACTGCCCTCGATTTGTCATTTGCGGTGATACCTCACATGCCTGGTGCAGTCTCTGTTTACATACCGTCGTGGGACCTTCGCTTACGTTTGCCTCTGGGCGCGAGCATGGGGGTAATTTTTTTTTGTTATTTGTTTTACATTATTTTTACACTGCACCTTTTTTTTTTAATCACTTTTATTATCACAGGGAATGTAATGCACGTACACACAGAAATAGAAAGCGACGTAAGATTACATTGTTTTGGCCAGAGATGCCGCTCTCCTGCACTTCGTTGCCGTGTGGCAAGTAGTTAAAGCAAAAAAAAAAAATTAAAACAAGTCTCTTAATTTTTTTTTTTAATTATTTTTCTTTTTTACAATTTAAAAAAAAAAAAAACTTGTATCGAAGTTCTGCAATGTTACCATAGTAACATTGTACTACTCTGGGAGGGTGATCAGGGATTTTTTTTTTTGTTTTGTACACTTTGCATTGCAGGAGTAATGAAAATCATTGCTTGCTTTGAACTGTCATGAATGTGTTACGTTCATGTCAGTTCAATATAATAGTGATCTGTGATTGGCTCCAGCTGGTCACCATGGTACAGGGTGTTGTGATTGGCCCCATGTGTCAAGTGAGAGCTGTGGACCAATCTAATCCTTGGAATTTTTTAAATGTAGAGAGTAGCGGTGGTAGGTGAAGAGGGAGCAAAGAAGAAAGACTATTTCCTTGATCATAAAATAACTCAGACTATAGAAAATGGTGAAACCTAATTTTGGCTGTGACAACTTTCTGTAATTATCTGCTGACTTAGAGAGACCCTTGGACACATCATAAAAGTGGTTGGCAGTGAGAAGATGGAGTGAGGGCCCACCTCTGAAAAGATTGTCTGGACCCACCAGTGTGCAGCCATAGGAAGATAGCTAGGGAGGTGACCAGGTACTGGTGAGGAATGCCAGTATTATAAAATAGAGCTATTCATGTATGCGGTTTCCCCTGTGTTTTTGAATAGTAAATAAAAAACTAAAAGGGACGGTTTGAGTGACATTATGTATACTATATTTATACATCTTAAATGTATGCAGTGTAGTATGTATAGCATATCAGTCTCATTTTTGTCAAATGTGACTTCAATTAAATTGGACACTGTATAGTTTAAAAGCCCCGAACACAGGTATTCTATGCTATCATCCGTTCCAATTTATTAAATGTAAATCTTGGTTACATATTATTATTTCCTTGTCAGTGTGTGCCAACTGCAGATTCTAAGCATCTGTATTTTGCCTTGAGCGGTGAGGGAGTCGGCAGCTACCCTTGTGATAAGAATCCTCAGCGAGTGGTGAGAGCTCTGCCAGCATTTCTTCATGCCGTTCTCTACACCTTCCAATCAAAGTAATTAACAAACAGGTCTCAGCACACGTATGCCTCTTCCCTTGCCTCCCCTGGTTTTTTCTGATCTCTAGAGATTTTTTTCCTTTTTTTGCACCTCTCTTGCTTCCGTTGGTTGGTTTCACACCCTGGAGTAGAGCGTGAAGCTGGAAACTGTGAAACTGAGCAGCAGGGATCCTCATCCTTTCTCACTGGGCTTCATTCACCCTTTCTCAGCACTTTGCCAAGATCTCTGCAACATGAAAAACCTCTTCTTACAATGTATTGCTGCCCATATACGTTATAGCAATTTGGGTAACTTGTATGGATAGTGACAAATGTAAAGGGATTGTAGGTTTTCAACACATGGGTCTTTTTATACATTTCTTTTTATTTATAGATAAAGTGGCTTCTTTTGACATATTTTCTTGAAATTGAATTCTAGACACAAACCCTTGAATGTACAGTTAAATGTACATATGTTTATTAATTTACTTTTCAAAGTATATGTAATTCAGCTCAGCCACCTTGTGATTCCCACAATTCTGCCTCACTGCACATACAGGAACATTTCTCATTCTCTCATTTTTCTTCAGCTTTATGGCTTTCTAGGTCTCATCCCTTTTAATTGTCCATTGCGCAGGCTGGAAGCAGAGGGAGAGGAATTTGGGGGAGATTCACAAGGAGTGGACTATGGCTGGTGTGAGCACTTCAAGAGCTACCACACACAGACATATCCAGGACATGGGCTACAATTGTCGCTTTCTTTGTTTCAAGCCACTCCTGAGACAACATCAGAAGTGACTTAAATGGGCTAAGGAGAAAAAGGACTGGACTGTTGTTCACTGGTCCAAAGTCCTCTTTTCCAATAAAAGTAAATTTTGCATTTAATTTAGAAAGCAAGGTCCCAGAGTCTGGAGGAAGATTGAAGAGGTACAGAATCCAAATTTCTTGAGGTCCAGTTTGAAGTTTCCACAGTCAGTGATGATTTGGGGGGCCATGTCATCTGCTGGTGTTGGTCTACTGTGTTCACCTATAGGTGAATGGATACTGGCCGACCAATCAGAGAATAAGTCCTCCGCTGTATAACCGCTCCTACACAGGAAGTATTTCCGCCAGTGTCTGTAAGGTGGATGGTCACTAAAGTGTTGCATGTGTTCTAGGAGCATGAAGGTCTAGAATGGTTCCATCAGAGAATCAGGGACTTTAATCAGATCCATTTGGAAGGCTGTTGGCCAAAATGGATGGTACATGAGCCTTGCTGGATAAGGAGAAGAATCCTCGGGGGTTGTGCCTGTAATGCAACCTTACAGCGCTGGACCCTGCGTAATGGAACCCAGTGCAGTATAATACTGACCAAGGTGCTTTCCGGCAGGGTGCTGTACAGGTCCAAGTCAGTGGCCCCACATTATGGGGACCGAGTCCTTGAAGGTTAGCATTACCAAGCCCACTATAATTGGTGAAGGTTGGACTTCAGGGTCCTGCGGTGGGAATGGTAAGTTAACATTTGCAGCATTTCTTTGAAAAACCTGACCATTTGCCCTCAGTGGCCTCCAGGAGAATGATCAGTGTGCTTTTGGTCTGACCAGGCCATGCTGTGTATGTCTCTAAAGGAGTATTGGGCTGCAGTTTATTCCTCCAGCCACTAGAGGTCATGAGGCTGCTCTCTAGACTATACTGGTGCAGTGGAGACAGGAAGTAGTTAGGTGGCCATCTTAGCTTTTGTTTGTAGTCCCTTGTGGCTGGAGATTTGTGATGCTCTTGAAAGATTGCAGAGACACGGAGCAGATCTCTGTGACTGGGTCTGTGATTGCCTAGCACCGCAACCCTGTTTTGCCATACAGTGAACTGGAAACTCTCAGCTGTCAGTGACAGAGCATATTTTTGGGATTCTACCCAGGACAAGATAGTCAGCGGGACATCTGTCAGATTTTTGGGACCCTTCCGGGCATTTTGTGACTGTTGGCAACTGTGAAAGGTGTTTAATTGATTTTATTCAAGCCTTGGTATATGGCATTATGGTATATGGTTTTAAGATACAGTCCTATGATGTGTGTTGGTGGGTCAAAAGCAAGAATTCAATCCCAACACACTGCATAATCCAATATGGGTTGGTGTAGCTCATCCATGAATACATTTGATTGGGCACTTAGGAAGTAAACACACAAGTATGTAGGTTTGTGACCCATTTTCCTTATACAAAGAAGAAATGGACTGGCTTGTTTCTGTTCTTTTCCATATGAAAATTGGCAAATATGGATACCCATAAAGAGACACCGTGACAATGTCTGTGCAATGCTTCCTTCACCTAATATTCTAACCACTCCAGTGCTGTGTCATAGCCACTATTAAAATACTTGGTTTTAGTACTGAAAAGAAGTGGTGACGTCATCCTATGCATCATGGAACTGTGCCGATAGGCCCCAGCACTGCATTTTAGGACAAAGTCATTCTCCGCCATTCTTAAAAGCACTGAGTGTTTTGCTGAGGTAGCTAGAGAAAAAGGAGTGGTGGGGTAGAGCTGGAAAGGTATGAAATTGTTGGATGGTGAGCATTACACAGATCCTGTCACTTTGCCCCAAATGGGCAATGTAGCTGTGTCTTTATAAATTGTGAAAGGCACAGTCAGATGCATTAGACAACATTGGATAAACCCCTGGAAACTCTCTTCAGGGAAGTCTATCCCACCTCCACCTTAAAACTGAACTTTTACTTTCCCCATTAGCTCATCCCTCGTAGTTATTACATTTTTGTACCACTTGTCCCTCTCTTAGATAAGCTGGATGCTACTAACCCTCTTGTATTGTAACGGTACTGTCTGTCAATATATTTGAAAGCACTGCGCAAAACTATTGCTATTATATACATTTTCTATAATAATAATGGGCTGGTAAATATGGGAATCTGGTCTTTCTCGAAGAAATGTGATAGGCCTTATGTTTTTTTTCAGCTCAACCAAGAGCATGAAGCCTTTTTCTGGGAAATTCAAGTCTTTCGATTTGAGTAAAAAAGAAGACCACTGTATATTTTATTGATAATCAGGCATTTTTCTTGACCTCTAAGAAAATTGCCCGGGAAAGTGGGAAAGCATAAGAGAATTTAAAAAAAAAATGCAGTCTCATTTTTAACTACTTGCCCTCCACAGGATTTACCCCCCTTCCTGACTAGGCCATTTTTTGCCATACGGCGCTGCATTATTTTAACTGACAATTGCGTGGTCATGCAGCACTGCACCCAAATTAAATGTATGTCCTTTTTCCCCTCACAAATAGAGCTTTCTTTCAGTGGTATTTGATCAACTGTGTGTTTTTTTGCGCTATAAACAAAAAAAGACCGACAATTTTGATAAAAAAAATATTTTTGGCTTTTTGCTATAAAACATCCAGTAAAACATTTACAAAATGAAATTTCGTCATAAATTTAGGCCAAAATGTATTCTGCTACATCTTTGCTGGAAAAAAAAAAAAATCCCAATACATGGAAATTAATTGGTTTACGTGAAACTTATAGTGTCTCCAAATGATGGTGTGTATATATACTGGAATTTTTTTCTTTCTATACTAGTAATGGCGGTGATCAGCGACTTATTGCGAGACTGCGGTGGGCATTCTGACACTGGGGGGAACTGACAAACTGCCACTGACATTCCAATGGCACTAATACAGTGATCAGTGCTAATAAAAAGCACTGGCACTGTAGCAATGACACTGGGCAGGAAGGGATTAACATCTGGTGCGATCAAAGGGTTAACTGTGGGCTATTTTACTATGCTGTGCTGTGTGTGTTTTACTAGGGAAACATACTGCTGTGTATTTCTATGCTGTGGAGAGAAATACACAGCAGCATGTTACTATTGGCAGGAGAGAGACTTGTTTTGTTGTGTTAGTGATACTTGGTGATCGCCGGGTACCGGCGGGGAATCTCTGGCCAGGACCCAGTTATTGACATCTGTAGCTGCCAATGGCTGCGTGGGTAGGGTGGCGCCCATGCTCGGCCCTACCCAAAATTGCAAGATCGTGTGTGTGTGTATATATGTGTGTGTGTGTGTGTGTGTGTGTGTGTGATTTTGTGCAGCCCTGCCGCCCTGTAGCAGTAGTTCTGCTATAGGGCGGTTGGGAAGAGGACTTAACAAATAATTTAAGGCTCAGTTAACCTTTTAAATAAAATTAACTGTGCAGTCCAGGGGCCTTAGTGGGTTAAAGCACCCTGCGCTGCTTCCTTTCAATGCTGTACCTGTAAGTCATGAGTAGCAGCCCCAAAGCCTGACCGAAAGACTTCCAGCATAAGTGTTCAGCCCTGTCCTGCCTAGAAGATGCACCATATGTGGAGCTCTTGCCCCCAGCATCACAGGAGCAAGAGCTTTTTCCCAATCAAAACTAGTTTGTGTGCACTCTCTGACCTTATAGCATATACAGCAGCTGACCATTTTTAGCATGAAACATGTTTAAGGATCTCGGTCTTTCTCAGTGTATCTTGGGTTTTTTTTGTTTGGTTGTTTTTTGTTTTTTTTCACATAACAGAGTATCATTAAAGTACTGGAAGTGCAGCCATTCATTATTTTAACCCTCTACCTCTGTGTTGAGCTGGACATGCACCCAGGAGTAGTGCAGGCAAGGGTGGACCAACCTGGAACTTCCCCAAGATAAAAGGAAGAAAGCACATTTACCAGGGAGAGATGTACAAAGCAACTGAATCATTCACTTCATTAGAGTTGGCATTTAAGTAAAAAGACAAAAAGTACTTTTAAGATTTCCCTTGTGTCATATATGCTGGAATCCTTTTCATTATTCATGGGCACTGACAGAGGTATAAGCTAACCACTGTGTCCTGACTGACAACACCTAGATCCAGGACTGTCATCCTCTCTTGCCCCGCTCCTCACAGAGGTCATCTCCTGCATCACCTTCTTCTTTCTTTATGTCACAGAGATCCAGCTCTCTCTCTCTCCTTGCTGCCTACATCTTCACATGCTCAGACAGAGCTCCGTCATTGTGAATGTTTAAATTCTGTTTTATACATGGAGGATCGTGATGCCTCCTGGAATATTGACATCACGCATCCCAGAAGGTATTACATTTTCTTTATGTGAATAAGATATGTGATGTTGGTATCCCAGAAGGCTGCAGGATTAAAGGATTACAATAAATGTCACTCTTGCCTAGACTGGTGAGGGTGCCCCAGTAAGGGCAGCAGTAAAAAAGCAAAACAAAAAGGTAAAAAAAAATTAAAAATGGTCAGCTTTTGTTAAAAGGGGAGGGTGAAGGATTACAATGGTCCACTATAAGCAAATTTTTTTTGTGTTTTAAAAACAGATCTGGACTTATATTTTACCGAAAAGGTGTCAAGTCTGTGGATAAGAAAACTGGAAAAGATATCCTTTACAACTTTGAAGACAAAATCAACTTTTCAGTTTTCCCTTCAATCCAGGGAGGGCCGCACAATCATGCAATTGCAGCTGTCGCTGTAGCTTTAAAACAGGTAAGGCAAAATACTCTAAATGTCTTGTAATCCTGAACTGTATGTGGTGTCTGTTGTGCTTATCATTTTTCAGAACTGATATTAAAAACTGTGTTAGGTTGCCTGCAATCGCAAAAATACCAAATTCACATTCTGTGGCGCACAGCCTTTAAAAATACATATTAGTCAGTCTTGAACTACACACAGTGATGATGCCCAGTTGTAGCATCAGTCTGCCTTTCAAGGGATGCAAAACCTATACACCATATACTACTCCAAACCAGTGATCCACAGTCGGGAGCTTATGAGTCACGAGTAACTCTAATTGTCATGCAATGACCAGCATTAGATTCAGGATTTCTTTGACCAGATAGTTTTGCACACCTGAAAATCTGACATGGCAAAATCAATCACATTTTTGTTGTTATGGCCCCTTTTACGCAGGCGTTCCATTTTTTTTCATCGGTTCAGTCATGTTTTTTCCAAGAAAAAACGGTTCAGTTTTTTACCAGTTCACGTCAGATTTTTATTTGATTTCTGTTAGTTTACATCCGATTTCATTAGTTTACATTTTTCAACATTGGTTCACATCTGTTTTTCATCATCAGTTCACATCTGTTTTTCATCATCAGGCCACATGTGTTTTTCATCATCAGTTCACATCTGTTTTTCATCAGCAGGTCACTCTGTTTTTCATCATCAGTTCACATCTGTTTTTCATCATCAGTTCACATCTGTTTTTCATCAGCAGGTCACATCTGTTTTTCATCAGCAGGTCACATCTGTTTTTCATCAGCAGGTCACATCTGTTTTTCATCAGCAGGTCACATCTGTTTTTCATCAGCAGGTCACTCTGTTTTTCATCAGCAGGTCACTCTGTTTTTCATCAGCAGGTCACTCTGTTTTTCATCAGCAGGTCACTCTGTTTTTCATCAGCAGGTCACTCTGTTTTTCATCAGCAGGTCACATCTGTTTTTCGTCCGTTTACATCTGTCTTTCGTCTGTTTACATCCGGGTTTTTGCCCATTTTTTTTTTTTTACGTAAGAAAAATAGGGCTTTCTTCCATTCAAAAGAAAACAGATGCAGACATTAACGGATGTAAACAGATGATCATCAGTGAATCACCAGGTCCCGGCTGGTAATTACTCTCTGGTGCCTGGTGATTTCTGAGGATCTCCGACGGGGAGGAGACCTGTTTTGTTTACTTACAGTCCTCCTCCCTGTCAGCTCAGGCACACTGCTGTGGATGGCTGTGTATAGCACAGCTATCCACAGCAGTGTGATTACAGTGAAGCACACACACCCCGCCCCCTAATAAAACACTCCCTGCACACAGTTACCCCTTTGATCGCCCCTCATGTTAACCCCTTTTTCCCCAGTGCCATTAGTACAGTGTCAGTGCACTGTATTCCCCCCAGTGTCAGAATGTCCGCTGCAGTCCCGCTATAAGCCGTTGATCGCCGCCATTACTAGTAAAAATGAAAAAAAAAAAAAATAGCAGTATATGTACCGCCATTTGCATACGTTATAACTTTCTCTTAAACCAATTAATTTCCACGTATTGGGATTTTTTTTTTTTTAGCAAAGACATGTAGCAGAATGCATTTTGGGGTAAACTTATGATGAACTTTGATTTTTTTTCTTAAATTTTTTTTACTGGACCTGTTTAATAGCAAAATGTAAAAAATTGTTTTTTTCCTCAAAATTGTCGGTCTTTTTTCTATAGCGCTAAAAAATATACAAGCGATCAAATACACCAAAAAAAAGCTCAATTCGTGGGGGTGAAAAAAGAACATAAATTTAATTTGGGTGCAGCGTTGTATGACCGCGCAATTGTCAGTTAAAGTAAGCGCCGTAACGCAAAAAATGGCCTGGTCAGGAAGGGGGGTAAATCCTCAAGAGGGCAAGTGGTTAAGCTTTGACAATAAAACCTGGAAGTTGATTTGATTTCTATGCGGATCTGCATCAGATTTTGCACGCTCCAGTTTTTAATGACACCCCCCCCCAAATCATGTACCTACTTTATTTCATAGGAATTATAGAGAACACAAACCTCTCTTCATCTCCACCCTCTCCTCATCTCCTTGACCCCTCTTTGTACACAGGCAGAGTGCACTGGATGTTATTAGATCGCAAGATTTCTGTAATATCAACAGGTATTGTTTGCACTTAACAAATATAACAAAACCTTTATTAGAAAAATGACAAACCTGTCATACCTACCTGCTCTGTGCAATGATTTTGCACCAAGCAGCCCGATCTTCCTCTTTTTGGGTCCCCGCCGGTGCTCCTGGCTCCACTGACCCCCCCAATAAGCCTATAGCAAGCCTCTTGCTCTGAGGGCACTGGTGCATGCTGCTCACTCCTGGGCCAGGTCTGTGTGCCAGGTCTCACTTGCCAATGGCTCTTGCTGCTGTATCTGAGCCAATGAAGAGTGATAGAGCTGAGAGAGCCTCAGCTCTCATGCACATTGCTGGATCAAGTTTGGATTCAGGTATTTATTGGGGGGGTGTGGGGGAAGCTGCTCGCAGAAGGTTTTTAAACCTTACTGCATAGAATGCAGTACGGTAAAAAACCACCTGCTTTTAAAACCACTAAGTGTAGGAATTAGGTTCATGGTCAGTCTTACACGAAAGTTAAGAGGAAATGACTGATAACTTGTTCAAAATAACAATGTTCTAATGTGCAGTAAAATTTACTGGTGCCTATAACTTCTGGTGCAGTGCTTTAGGAAGCTGAAAACAAACATACCACCTCTAGATGATACTTGTAGACGTAGATCTTATCTGTCATTGCATTTTTTTGTGACTAGTATTATGGCCAATATTTTATGACACACAAGCCTTGAATAAACACAGGGCCGAGAACACTTAATGACATGGAATAAATTCCTTTTTGTTAAGCCTTCAATTTGACACAAAGTATCTGCAAGCAGGCATGCCTGCTTTCAATTTGGCTGCCCAGCCTCAGCAGTGAACAGCTGAATCTGTTTGTTCTGTGAATGAACATGGGCAGTGGTTGGGTGGGTAAACTATAACTTGGCTTCTGTGTTTGAATGAACAAGAGACTTGGTTCTTACAGACCACCTTGTGTTCTGTGCAAAGAATACCAGATGTTTTATGAATAGACAAGGGGAGAAGAAAGGGAGGGTCGGTGATGGAACTCCTTCACTTTATCTGAGCAAAGCTCTCCTAAGGAGTGCACCAAGTAGAATGCTGGCTGTAGTACCAGACTGGTAGAAATGAATGAAATATACAATAAACAGGATGGCGCAGAGAATGTCATACATTTAAGAAGAGGTAACTTATTTTCTCAAACCGTCTTCCAGGACAGTCCCTTAAGACGTAGAGCTCCTTTGTCTGCGAGAGGACACGCGTAAGCCCAGAACCTTAAAAGACAGACTTCCAGGTCTCCCTCTTCAGTTTTTCAGTGTTTCCTCCGGAAGGACAGATGTACGTTCAAAGGAACCTGTATTGGATCCCTCCATGTCTGTACCTTCCAGTCCTCAGAGAAGGAGAACCGCTGAAGATTTCCAGTGGTGCTGGCCCAGCCCACCCCCTGTCTCCTCGGTGCGGCGAGCCCCCCGGAGAGGTTCCTGGGGGCTGAGTCCGCTTCCTTGACCAAGCGGGCAGGCAGTCGCGACTTCCAGGAGGCAGAGCAGCTGCACTCCAAGCTGGTACACCGGAAGTTCCGATCTTGGTGACGTCATAGGCGGGCGCCCAGACATTCATGGTTCCGGTCTCCATAGTGGCGCAGGCAACAGAGACCCAGCAGAGGCTGTGGCGACCACACCACAAGGGACATGATGGAAGGTGTTGGCACCCCCAGCAGGCGGACCCTGGTTCCTCAGGCACTGGCTCTTCACAGGTAGGCTTGGGGCTTTGACTTCCTTTTTCTCCCCCAGCACAGTAGTGCTTGAATGAGGAGCAGAGGCTGATTATCTTCTGTGTTGTGTTTTCTGCTTGTTGTAGGTTAAAACCCAGGACAAGACAGAATCAGGCCCCGAAAAGGAAGTGTGCAGTGTGTGCGACAGAATTGGGTTCAGCTTCGGAAAAGCCCTTATGCAGCAATTGTGTGGATAGGCTAATTAAGGATGAATCATTTACAGCCTGCCATAGGGTTCTCACCTCCATTAAGGATGACATGACAACTACATTTCAGTCATTAGATCCCTGCTGGATAGAATGCAGACACCGTTGGGGCCTTGGACCCAGTCGGCGGGTACAGCGTTATCGGAATCATTGAGAAAGGAGGAGGACCCGGAAGAGGATCCTAGGTCCCTTGCTTCCTCATAGGCAGGTTCGGGCTCAGAGCAAGATGACGGTGAAGCTTACTCCAGAGGTTCCAGGTACAAATTGACCCTTGGTGATGTAGATGACCTCTTTAAGGCTATCTATGAAACCTTAGACATCGAGGAAGAGGATATATGTCTGTCTAAGCATGACCTCATGTATCAGGGTCTACATGCTAAAAAGACTATAGTCTTTCCAGTCCATAGTTCGCTGGTTGATACCATTAAGCTGGAGTGGGAAAACCCTGAAAGGAAGCCCTTTTTTTCTGAGATTTCCTGTTGAGGAAGTTGGATCCTACCCATGGAACAAAGTTAGACACCCCCTTATCTAAAGTTTCTAAAAAGATGGACAGCATTTGACGATATGGGGGCCCTAAAGGATCCTATAGATAAGAGGAGAAATCTTACTCCGGAGGGCCTGTGATTGCACCTCTATGAAGTTTAAACAGGCTTTATCAGCCACCTGTTTCGCCAGAAATCTGGAATGTTGGCTTACCCAGTTACAGATGCATCTCTTGGCAGGGACTTCCAGGCAGCAAATTATAAAATCCTTTCCTTTGCTGTTTAAAGCGGTAGGTTTCCTTACAGATGCCTCAGCTGAATCAGTTAAACTAGCTGCAAGAATTTTTGCCCTGGTGAATTCAGCTAGAAGGGCATTATGGTTAAAAACCTGGACAGGAGACTCTGCGTCCAAGCTGCGCCTTTGTGCCTTGCCCTTTGCAGGCAATAACCTTTTTAGTCCAGGTCTTGAGGAGGCTCTGGAGTATACGGCTAATTATAAGAGGGCATTTCCAGAGAGTAAATAGAGATCTTACTCCAGGAGGGAGTCAAACGCAGGTGCAGCAAAGTAAGGATGTTCAGCCGAAGAAACATTGGACAGGGCACAAGAACAAGGGTAAGGGAGGATCTTAATCAATCCACCTCAGGGCCCCGCCAAGTCTCAATGACTCAAGCGTTCCAGTGGGAGGGATACTGGGGACCTTTCTCCCTCAGTGGGCTTCAATCTCCGCAAACCCGTACATTCTGGACTTGATAGGAAAAGGGCACAGGTTGGAGTTAGACTCCAGTCCCCCACCAGATATCTGGTAACCAACCTTCCCCAGGATCGGGAGAAGGCTCTGTGTGGCCTAATTGGAAACCTGGTAGCTCAACGGCTCCTTACTCGAGTTCCCCAGAACGAGCAGGGGAAAGGATATGTTTTTGGAGTGAAAAAGTCCTCAGACAAGTTTTGCCTTTATCTTAAACCTGCGCCCTCTCACTCAGTCACTAAGGTGCAAACACTTGAGGATGGAATCGATCTTCTCTGTAAAAAAAACATCCTTTACCCAGATTGTTTCATGGCTACGCTGGATCTGAGGGATGTATATCTTCACATCCCCATTCAACATGCATTTCAGAAATACCTAAGAATAGCGGTAAGGATGGGTGCAGAGATCCACAACTAGCCGTGTCAGGCTCTACCTTTCGGTCTGGCCTCAGCACCGAGAATTTTTATGAAAGTGCTTGCGGAGGCCTTTGCTCCTCTAAGAATGAGGTCTATTATGATCATTCCTTATCTGGATGATCTCCTCTTCATGGCCAGATCTCACCAACAGTTGACAGAGGATCTGCGGGTTGCTTAGGACTTCCTTCAGAGTCTGGGGTGGCTCATAAACAGGGACAAGTCATTTTTAGCTCTCTCCCAGAGAGTTACTTATTTGGGGTACAAGATTTCCTCGGTAGAGAGAGATCTTCCTTCCACGGGAAAAAATTCTCAGCATAGATCAGGTGCTGGCAGAACTGCAGACCAATTTGTCCATGACAGTAAGGGATATCATGACGGCAGTGGGTCTCATGACCTCATGTTTCCCAGCTGTCCCCTTGGCAAGATTCCACCAGCAGCCACTGCAGTCTTTTCTTCTTAGGGATTGGAATGGGGATAGATCTGCTCTGGATCTTGCAGTCTGGCTCCCACCCAGGATCAAGAGATCCCTTTGGTGGTGGCGGAAGCAGTATAATCTAGCCAAGTAATGGCTATGGAAATGGATTGGAATGCACCTTATCCAGTTATCATTACAACCAATGCCAACAACTTTGGTTGGGGAGCCTATGTAGGCAACAGAAAGGCCCAGGGGTTGTGGTCCTTGGTGGAAGCTCGTAGATCCTCGAATCAAAGAGAGCTAGCAGTCCAGCTAGTGTTGGATACCTTTCAAGTAGATCTAATAGGCTATCACCTGCAGATCCGTTCAGACAATATGGCTATGGTGGCATACATCAACAAACGGGGGTACAAAAAGCCCTCCTCTTCAAGCAATCACGGACAGCATTCTGTCTTGAGCCAAGCAAAACTTGTGTTCGATATCTGCCATCCATTTGAAAGGAGTGCAGAATTCCCTAGCAGACTTCTAAGTTGGCATCCAGTCAAGCACGACGAATGGTCTCTCAACCAGGAGGTGTTTGCAACCATCACTTTGAGGTGGGACATGCCGGAGGCCGATCTCTTTGCTTCCCAGGAAAACAGGAAACTCAGACGGTTCTTCTCCCTAAATCCGCAAGATCAGGCTTTGGGTGTAGATGCCTTCACAAACACGTGGGCGTTCAATCTCTGTTATGAGTTTCCTTAAATGAGGCTGATCCCATCAGTCCTGCAGAAATTTCTGTTGGAAAGGACAAACCTCATTCTGGTGGCCCCGTTTTGGCTGAAGAAACCATGGTTTTCTCTGCTGTGGAAGTCACCAAAGATCCATTATCTCCTGTGCTCAAGGACTCAGATCAAACAGGCGTTAGTGACAAGCAGCGTGTTGTGTGTTCATCCACTGGTGATCAGAGGTTGTGCAGCTCTATCATGAAGCTGGGGAAGCTTAATAAAACTGTAGAGGAAGATGAAAGAAAGAGCCATCTTTCATCTTCCTCTACAGTTTCTCTGCTGTGGAGCCTGGCTTCGGTTCCTCCGTTCCCTTTCCCAGAGAGGGAAGATCTGGTCTCTCAGGGTCCGGTGCTGCACTCTCAGATGAGATCCTTGAGGTTGGTAGCGTGGCTACTGAAAAGCAACTCCTGAAAGCTCAAGAGTTTTTTCTGACAGAGCAGTAAGGACTTTGGCGAACTTCCCCAAACCAGTTACCAGAGCTATTTATACTAAGGTCTGGAGCCCTCCGAATTTCCCAGTGGTGTTAGATTTCTTCTAGGATGGAGCAGATCAGGGCCTTTCGGTTAACACTTTAAAGCTGCAGGCCTCGGCCCTTAGTATTTTCCTTCAGGTTCCTCTCCAGCAAGATCCCCTTATAGCTGATTTTTCCAGGGCTCTTTCCAAGTCCAGGCTTGCGGCGGTCAGGTCCTGTCCAATTTGGGATCTGTCTTTGGTCCTAAAAAACTTGGTACTTTGTCCCTTTGAACCTCTGGAGAAATCTTCATTTTTGGTAGCAATCTGTATTTTTGGTAGCAATCACATTGGCCCGTAGGGGGAGTGAATTGCAGGATAGAATTGTGCTCAAAACAGATCTTGGGTTTCTTCCCAAAGTTTCCTCCTCCTTTCATAGGTCTCAAGATACAATATCTTGCCGACCTTCTATTCTGCTTATTCTTAAGTTTATTAGATGTTAGAAGGAGCCTTTTGGCCTATCTTGGTAGATGCAGAGAGTTCAGAAATTCAGATTCTTTGTTCTTTTTGTGGGAGCACGGAAGGGTTCCAAGGCTTCAAAGTCCACCATAGCTAGATGGATTATTATGGCTAACGCGGAATTGTATAATTAGAAGTTTCACCTCCGTTTGTTAATACACACTCAACCAGATCCTTGTCAGCATCCTGGGCAGAGAGAGCCCGTTCCTTGCCAGAACAAATCTGTAAGGCTGCCCCTGGTCCAGCTTTTCTACCTTTGCGAGGCATTATCACCTGGATCTGCTTTCTAGTGAAGATCAGGCATTTGAGCGCAAAGTCCTACAGGCAGTAGCCCCGCCCTAGTGGGTAAGTTCTTGATTTTTGTCTCAAAGGGCTGTCCTGGAAGACGTTTTGAGAAAACCAGAGTTAGGCTTACCTGTAACTCCTTTTCTATAAGTCTTCCAGGACAACCGGGATTTTCCACCCTGATTCTTGTACGGTAATGTATTTTTATGCATAAATGGTAATGTCTTTTAGTGCCTTCCTGTGGTTCTTGAGTAAAACCGAAGAGGGAAACCTGGAGGTCTGCCTTTTAAGGTTCTGAGCTTACCTGTTTCCTGTCTCCATGGGAGGAGCTTTACGTCTCAAGGGGCTGTCCTGGA
This sequence comes from Staurois parvus, assembly GCF_062004578.1. Lineage (NCBI taxonomy): Eukaryota > Metazoa > Chordata > Amphibia > Anura > Ranidae > Staurois > Staurois parvus. The sequence goes on from NW_028317813.1 coordinate 19,956,210, forward strand.
AGACTTCTAGAAAAAGAGTTACTGGTAAGCCAAACTCTGGTTTTTCCCTTTTGAATTTGTAAATTTGCCCATGTTTGGAATTTGAAGACTCCAAAACCATAACAATAATAGAGTATTATAATGGTGCAGAGAGTAGCGATGATGGGAAAGATGTCATAACTCATAAAAGCCAATCAGGTTCCACTGCACTGAGATTGGGTTAAAAAAAAGGAGTCAATTGTAATTGAAAAGAAGTAAATTCTAATTGATTGGTATAGCCAAAAGCACATTTGCTTCTAAATCTTTAGGAATCACTTTAAAAGTTTGTGCCTGTGCTGACAAGCCTTTGTTTGCTTGAAGCCGGTTTTGCATCTGATTATAAGTCCATGGTAATGCAAAACCTGCTTGAAGCAAGTCAAATGCAGGTCACAAGGAGGTAATCTGCAGGTCTAATAAGTGGTGTATTCATTCGTTTTGCTGCCCTAGGCAACACAAGAATCTGGGCGCCCAGCACCCCCACCCCTCCCATCACCACCACCCTCCGCCAATACCCAATCAGTCGCTCCATCTCCTGGTAGATGGAGGCTGCCAGACCAGAGACCCACTCTGACATCGAGACCCTGGCTTCCTGACACACCAATCCATCCTGCAGCTTCATCAACATAACTGACCGGGACCGCCACTTGATCCCAACCCCCTGCTCTGCTGCCAGCACTTTATCACCCCCCATTTGCTCCCCTCCGCCGCCGCTGCCAACACCCAATTAAAAGCACTTATCTGCAAAAGATCCGGCGGCCATTCCTGCACCCTTCAGCAGCGCACAGCCTGCTTACTAGGTCCCCATCTCTGCCACGCCCTGAATTACTACTCCAAGAAAACTCCTTGTTTGCCTCACGGTAAATACGCCGCTGGGTCTAATGCACCTGTCAATATATTCTAAAATCTCTCAGAAGTGTCTTAACTGTTGGCATCAACACAAGCCCAACCATGCAATGCATGAACTGGTACTGATCCATGATGTGCACATTGTTAGCTCAGTTTGATGAAATATTGCAGCGTGGGACTTTGAGAAGTCACTAGAAAAATTATTTTTATTAACACATGTAGTAGGAGCACTCATTTCCCATGCATGTTCTGTTTTCTTTGCCCGTGTCTTTGCAGAGGCCTAGTGAGTTGTTTTTTTTAAACTCTTTATGCTGTAATGTAGAGATATGGAAACTAATCTCAAATATTCTGGATTCCCTTGAAGATCCCTAGATTCCTTGTATATTGTGATCAGTGATTTGTGGAATGGCCTGCTGCTACTACACGTGCTTTACATTGCAGACACACAGGAGTCTTTCTGTAAGCCTTTTCCTTGTTAAATGGAATTACAGTTTTCCTGTGTGTAGAACACCTGCTGGCTGATAACCACAGAGCAGGTGATTCCAACAGGAAACGCAGTTATTAATCAAAATGTGACAGCGCTGTGGAATACTGCAAAACAAAATAACCGAGGCACCTTGTGAAATCACTAATTGCGGACTGTCTGTACAAATGGAGCTCTGATGCATAAATGAGGGGGAGGATTTTCTGCAAGCAGTTAATAGCTGCAAAACACAAAGATTAAATTGAAAAACACCAGGGGCCCGTAGCTTAAATTGTAAGTTCACCCTTGCAGCTCAAAAATGAAAGACTTTGACCTGTCTTATGTGCTGATATATTTCCCACCGAAATATGCTTTTCTTTATCGACCATTAAAGGACACAGGAATGTTAGGAGTTCTTAAACAATCCGGTTATACTGCCGAGTTCTGGAGGTTGGCAAACTGGTATACAAAAACCAATAAACTAACCCCCGTGTATGTCTGCAAATGTCATGGTTCAGTTATTTGCTCCTGTCCTAGAAGGTTGGGCATCTTTTTCCTTTGTTCTGCTGAGAAGATCTGTGTATTTTTGCTAGACTTTTTATTCTTATTTTTTAGGTTAATGTTCCCTTCAGTCAGGGTACTTGGTACACCATATATACTGTTGTATATATGTGTATATTTATTATTCTTAAGTGACTTTAATCAAGATTTAAAATTCTGACATGGACATGTTGGACTCACTTCCTATCTACTGAGACTTATCATGGCTTAATGAAGGAATAAGCGAGAAGATTTGGTAAACTGGAGAACCTCTAGAACTTTCACCCCAGGAATAATTCCTTTACTGGACTTTAAAGAGATTATAACCTTAATTTAAGACAGCATCTGTTATAACCAGGCCGATACTATGTGATGTGATTGGTTTAGTTATACTTATTTAATTCTAATCCCCAACTCCCCCCCCCCCCCCCTTTTTTTTTTTTTTTTTTTTTTTTTCTCTCTCCCCCTATTTATATGTCTTCCTTGTCCCACTCCTCCTCACTCTGATATTACTTCCCATACTCCTTTTCCATTTCCACTCGAGTCTCTTTCTTTTCTTTTCTTTCTCGTTTTAGCAACCCTTTTTCTCATATTCTAAATAGCAATATTATTTACAAGGATCAGAACACTTCTAGATGTACAAGTGTGATAATACTTTAGAAAACTAACCCACGATTTTTGGATACGGATATAGCAGACATATGTGCCTTGAGATAATACGTTTGTCTTGCGCCTCATAGTCTTGCTGCTTGAGCTCTCTCTACATAGAGACTAATGTATACCATATTTATCGAACATTACAGATGGTAAATATTATTACTATGGTTATACTTTTTGCATATGCTTTATTGTGGGAATTGGATACATGTTGCTCTAAAATATATTCTAACGTCCTATTCCCGTCTGCGATACGGGAGAACATATATGAAGATGTGCACGGACTGCGATCCGTATCTGTCTATGATCTGTTTTGTCTTTCTTACTTCAATAAAACTTTTTTGAATTAAGATTTAAAATTCTGTTTAAGCTAGTTTCTATGTAGTAGCAATCGTGATCAGCATATCCTCAGCAACAGCTTTGGTGGCCATACTTGTTGGGCTGGAAGATTGCAGGCCTAGTCTGGAATTTGACCTTCAAGCACTGGACTGTGCATTGTGGCACTTTCTAAACTTTTGTGTTCTGTTAATTGGCTGTGGAGCACTCTCCAGGTCCAGAGCCATTGCACAGCCTCTGATGTGACCTAGATTCTGAGGATTTATATTGAGTAAGGCCGGCTGGGCTGAAGCATCTGGTGTAAGTTCAGTGCTGGATGCCATTTTAAGATTACTTTTACCGTCATCCTACTGCAGTAACAAATCAAGCTGAGGGAACTTGGCACAGACATCATCCACTAGGTGACATTGTGTGTGTGCTCTGTGCTTTTTTTTTTTCCTGCCATGCAACTTAGAGTAATCACCATCCTGCTACTGATCCTGATTTTGAAGCGCCTCATGGATCATCCAGTCTCTGGTCTCATTCCGTTGCTCCACCAGCAGCGACTGTCACCTTTGGCTGCATCTGACCCTCCAGCTGCTTGGGTATGCAAGTCTGCAAGGTCTTGCACCGCTTTGGGCCTGCTTGCTTACACTATACGGTGCAACATGCCTTTTCAAAGACCCACATTGGACAGTCCCGCTGCAACGAGTGACCTCCGCTCATACTCTACTGCAGTGGTTCTCAACCTTTCTAATGCCGCGACCCCTTAATACAGTTCCTCATGTTGTGGTGACCCCCAACCATAAAATTATTTTCGTTGCTACTTCATAACTGTAATTTTGCAGTGGGAGGAATAGTGCCCCATCATTGGTATCAGTGGGAGGAATAGTGCCACGTCATTGGTGTCAGTGGGAGGAATAGTGTCCCATCATTGATATCAGTGGGAGGAATAGTGCCCCATCACTGATGTCAATGGGAGGAATAGTGCCCCATCATTGGTATCAGTGGTAGGAATAGTGCCCCCATCATTGGTGTCAGTGGGAGGAATAGTGCCCCATCATTGGTATCAGTGGTAGGAATAGTGCCCCCATCATTGGTGTCAGTGGTAGGAATAGTGCCCCATCATTGGTGTCAGTGGGAGGAATAGTGCCCCATCATTGGTGTCAGTGGGAGGAATAGTGCCCCATCGTTGGTGTCAGTGGGAGGAATAGTGCCCCATCGTTGGTGTCAGTGGGGGGAGGAATAGTGCCCCATCGTTGGTGTCAATGGGAGGAATAGTGCCCCATCATAGGTGTCAGTGGGGGGAATAGTGCCCCATCATTGGTGTCAGTGGGGGGAATAGTTCCCCATCATTGGTGTCAGTGGGGGGAATAGTGCCCCATCATTGGTGTCAGTGGGGGGAATAGTGCCCCATCATTGGTGTCAGTGGGGGGAATAGTGCCCCATCATTGGTGTCAGTGGGAGGAATAGTGCCCCATCACTGGTGTCAGTGGGAGGAATAGTGTCCCATCACTGGTGTCAGTGGGAGGAATAGTGTCCCATCACTGGTGTCAGTGGGAGGAATAGTGCCCCATCACTGGTGTCAGTGGGAGGAATAGTGCCCCATCACTGGTGTCAGTGGGAGGAATAGTGCCCCATCATTGGTGTCAGTGGGGGGAATACGGCCCCATTATTGGTGTCAGTGGGAGGAATAGTGCCCCATCATTGGTGTCAGTGGGAGGAATAGTGCCCCATCATTGGTATCAGTGGGAGGAATAGTGCCCCCATCATTGGTGTCAGTGGGAGGAATAGTGCCCCATCGTTGGTATCAGAGGGAAGTATAGTGCCCCATCGTTGGTGTCAGTGGGAGGAATAGTGCCCCATCGTTGGTGTCAGTGGGAGGAATAGTGCCCCATCGTTGGTGTCAGTGGGAGGAATAGTGCCCCATCGTTGGTGTCAGTGGGGGGAGGAATAGTGCCCCATCGTTGGTGTCAGTGGGGGGAGGAATAGTGCCCCATCGTTGGTGTCAGTGGGGGGAGGAATAGTGCCCCATCGTTGGTGTCAGTGGGAGGAATAGTGCCCCATCATAGGTGTCAGTGGGGGGAATAGTGCCCCATCATTGGTGTCAGTGGGGGGAATAGTGCCCCATCATTGGTGTCAGTGGGGGGAATAGTGCCCCATCATTGGTGTCAGTGGGGGGAATAGTGCCCCATCATTGGTGTCAGTGGGGGGAATAGTGCCCCATCACTGGTGTCAGTGGGAGGAATAGTGTCCCATCACTGGTGTCAGTGGGAGGAAAAGTGCCCCATCATTGGTGTCAGTGGGAGGAATAGTGCCCCATCACTGGTGTCAGTGGGAGGAATAGTGCCCCATCATTGGTGTCAGTGGGGGGAATACGGCCCCATTATTGGTGTCAGTGGGAGGAATAGTGCCCCATCATTGGTGTCAGTGGGAGGAATAGTGCCCCATCATTGGTATCAGTGGGAGGAATAGTGCCCCATCGTTGGCATCAGGGGGAGCAATAGTGCCCCAACATTGGTGTCAGTGGGAGGAATAGTGCCCCGTCATTGGTGTCAGTGGGAGGAATAGTGCCCCATCATTGGTATCAGAGGGAAGTATAGTGCCCCATCGTTGGTGTCAGTGGGAGGAATAGTGCCCCATCGTTGGTGTCAGTGGGAGGAATAGTGCCCCATCGTTGGTGTCAGTGGGAGGAATAGTGCCCCATCGTTGGTGTCAGTGGGAGGAATAGTGCCCCATCGTTGGTGTCAGTGGGAGGAATAGTGCCCCATCGTTGGTGTCAGTGGGGGGAGGAATAGTGCCCCATCGTTGGTGTCAATGGGAGGAATAGTGCCCCATCATAGGTGTCAGTGGGGGGAATAGTGCCCCATCATTGGTGTCAGTGGGGGGAATAGTGCCCCATCATTGGTGTCAGTGGGGGGAATAGTGCCCCATCATTGGTGTCAGTGGGGGGAATAGTGCCCCATCATTGGTGTCAGTGGGGGGGAATAGTGCCCCATCACTGGTGTCAGTGGGAGGAATAGTGTCCCATCACTGGTGTCAGTGGGAGGAAAAGTGCCCCATCATTGGTGTCAGTGGGAGGAATAGTGCCCCATCACTGGTGTCAGTGGGAGGAATAGTGCCCCATCATTGGTGTCAGTGGGGGGAATACGGCCCCATTATTGGTGTCAGTGGGAGGAATAGTGCCCCATCATTGGTGTCAGTGGGAGGAATAGTGCCCCATCATTGGTATCAGTGGGAGGAATAGTGCCCCATCGTTGGCATCAGGGGGAGCAATAGTGCCCCAACATTGGTGTCAGTGGGAGGAATAGTGCCCCGTCATTGGTGTCAGTGGGAGGAATAGTGCCCCATCGTTGGTGTCAGTGGGAGGAATAGTGCCCCATCGTTGGTGTCAGTGGGAGGAATAGTGCCCCATCGTTGGTGTCAGTGGGAGGAATAGTGCCCCATCGTTGGTGTCAGTGGGGGGAGGAATAGTGCCCCATCGTTGGTGTCAGTGGGAGGAATAGTGCCCCATCATAGGTGTCAGTGGGGGGAATAGTGCCCCATCATTGGTGTCAGTGGGGGGAATAGTGCCCCATCATTGGTGTCAGTGGGGGGAATAGTGCCCCATCATTGGTGTCAGTGGGGGGAATAGTGCCCCATCATTGGTGTCAGTGGGGGGAATAGTGCCCCATCATTGGTGTCAGTGGGAGGAATAGTGCCCCATCACTGGTGTCAGTGGGAGGAATAGTGTCCCATCACTGGTGTCAGTGGGAGGAATAGTGTCCCATCACTGGTGTCAGTGGGAGGAATAGTGCCCCATCACTGGTGTCAGTGGGAGGAATAGTGCCCCATCACTGGTGTCAGTGGGAGGAATAGTGCCCCATCATTGGTGTCAGTGGGGGGAATACGGCCCCATTATTGGTGTCAGTGGGAGGAATAGTGCCCCATCATTGGTGTCAGTGGGAGGAATAGTGCCCCATCATTGGTATCAGTGGGAGGAATAGTGCCCCCATCATTGGTGTCAGTGGGAGGAATAGTGCCCCATCGTTGGTATCAGAGGGAAGTATAGTGCCCCATCGTTGGTGTCAGTGGGAGGAATAGTGCCCCATCGTTGGTGTCAGTGGGAGGAATAGTGCCCCATCGTTGGTGTCAGTGGGGGGAGGAATAGTGCCCCATCGTTGGTGTCAGTGGGGGGAGGAATAGTGCCCCATCGTTGGTGTCAGTGGGGGGAGGAATAGTGCCCCATCGTTGGTGTCAGTGGGGGGAGGAATAGTGCCCCATCGTTGGTGTCAATGGGAGGAATAGTGCCCCATCATAGGTGTCAGTGGGGGGAATAGTGCCCCATCATTGGTGTCAGTGGGGGGAATAGTGCCCCATCATTGGTGTCAGTGGGGGGAATAGTGCCCCATCATTGGTGTCAGTGGGGGGAATAGTGCCCCATCATTGGTGTCAGTGGGGGGAATAGTGCCCCATCACTGGTGTCAGTGGGAGGAATAGTGTCCCATCACTGGTGTCAGTGGGAGGAAAAGTGCCCCATCATTGGTGTCAGTGGGAGGAATAGTGCCCCATCACTGGTGTCAGTGGGAGGAATAGTGCCCCATCATTGGTGTCAGTGGGGGGAATACGGCCCCATTATTGGTGTCAGTGGGAGGAATAGTGCCCCATCATTGGTGTCAGTGGGAGGAATAGTGCCCCATCATTGGTATCAGTGGGAGGAATAGTGCCCCATCGTTGGCATCAGGGGGAGCAATAGTGCCCCAACATTGGTGTCAGTGGGAGGAATAGTGCCCCGTCATTGGTGTCAGTGGGAGGAATAGTGCCCCATCATTGGTATCAGAGGGAAGTATAGTGCCCCATCGTTGGTGTCAGTGGGAGGAATAGTGCCCCATCGTTGGTGTCAGTGGGAGGAATAGTGCCCCATCGTTGGTGTCAGTGGGAGGAATAGTGCCCCATCGTTGGTGTCAGTGGGAGGAATAGTGCCCCATCGTTGGTGTCAGTGGGGGGAGGAATAGTGCCCCATCGTTGGTGTCAATGGGAGGAATAGTGCCCCATCATAGGTGTCAGTGGGGGGAATAGTGCCCCATCATTGGTGTCAGTGGGGGGAATAGTGCCCCATCATTGGTGTCAGTGGGGGGAATAGTGCCCCATCATTGGTGTCAGTGGGGGGAATAGTGCCCCATCATTGGTGTCAGTGGGGGGGAATAGTGCCCCATCACTGGTGTCAGTGGGAGGAATAGTGTCCCATCACTGGTGTCAGTGGGAGGAAAAGTGCCCCATCATTGGTGTCAGTGGGAGGAATAGTGCCCCATCACTGGTGTCAGTGGGAGGAATAGTGCCCCATCATTGGTGTCAGTGGGGGGAATACGGCCCCATTATTGGTGTCAGTGGGAGGAATAGTGCCCCATCATTGGTGTCAGTGGGAGGAATAGTGCCCCATCATTGGTATCAGTGGGAGGAATAGTGCCCCATCGTTGGCATCAGGGGGAGCAATAGTGCCCCAACATTGGTGTCAGTGGGAGGAATAGTGCCCCATCATTGGTAATAGTGACACCAATGATTGGGCACTATTCCTCCCACTGACACCAATGATACTTACCTTGCTGACCCCTGCTCCAGCCTGGGCTCGCTCCCTCCCTCTCCCATGGTACAAACACTTACCAGTCAGATGGCTTCCTTCTCCGGCCGCTTTCCTCCTCTTCACTCGCTCGTGCTTCGCGGTGCCGCTCGGCTCCTCCTTTCCAAGCTCCACCTCCTCGCCGGTGATTGGCCGCCTGTGTGCCTCTCTTGAGCTACAGTTCCGGCGGCCAATCACCGACGAGGAAGGATTGATCCCGGGGGTGTGTCCAGATGACAGAGACGGCATGTCATCCCGCCCACACCTGCAAACGGATCAAAGAGCGGTGTCTCGGTTCCTAAGGCCATCGGAAATATGTGTTTTCCGATGGTCTTAGGCGACCCCTGGGAAAGTGTCGTTCGACCCCCAAAGGGGTCGCGACCCCCAGGTTGAGAACCGCTGCTCTACTGGTTCCAGGGGCAATTTCTTTGTATCCTCAAAAGGAGGAGATGCCTGTAACCTAGGTTCTGGGACCCCTATTACTATAAGATCATTAGAGTCTTCTATAGCTCTTCCGGTATGGTATACTTTGCTATGCATATGGATTATCTATAAAATCGTATGTGTAAATGTTTTGTGTGTGTCAATGAATGATACATTTTGAACAATTGGTGTTTATTGTTAGTTTAAAATGGCACCTTAAAAAGCTGCTTTGTTTCAATTTTTAAATGGTGTCTGTAGGGATGTGGTGCTGCTGAATGTTCACCAATCCAATCAAGACTGTATGTGAGCATGTTCCACATGATTTAGATTCCATTTAATTTAGGCTACTCTGGTCAAATAACGTGATCCAGGTGTCCTGTGTCAGCGCCGGCTGTAGGAGAGAGGAGTGAATGTTGACCACAGATGGGCAAAATTAGCATAAAGTAATGTCATCACTCTAGGCATTACTAGCCATTGTTAAGCCGTCTCCCCTGCTGCTGCAGGGTGACACAGGGGATCATGTAACTGGATCAGAACAGGCTGAAAATTGGTAAGTATATACAGCATTCTTAGACAGGTTAGTCAGCATAGGTTTTAGGTGTGGGGATTGAGCATTTTTAAAACTGGTTAGGTTTATCCAAAAATTCTACTTTAAATTATAGTTTGAAAGTATTATGAAGGTGAATTGGCTCTTTAGGAGTTTAAGATATTTGTATAATAATAGACTGAGGATTTAAACATAACCCATACAGTGATGCATTATTGTTTGTCCAGAGTGTTGATTGTTCACCGAACTATTCTTTTAATCCACAGGCTAATTCTCCAATGTTCCATGAATATGCACTGCAGGTCCTAAAAAATGCTAAGGCAATGGCCTCTTCCCTACTTAAGAAGGGTTACACACTTGTCTCAGGTATTTTATAATAATTTTATAATGAATGCTGTATTTTTGGAAATGTTATAAAAGAATGATTGAAGACATGCTATACTGGCTGTATGAAATTTATAAATTATGTTTTTTAAACTGATGTATATATTATACATACAAACATACACAGTATGTGATTATAAAAAATAATTCCAGGATGTATCAATGACACAGGACCCACAGAGAATTGATTTTTTAGGGGACAATGCACAGCAGAACTAGGCAGATAGGTTTACTTCCACACTCTATTGGGACCAATCTGAAAAAAAAAGGCAGGAGACTGGTGGGGAAAAGGGTTGTTGCTCTTATAAATCATTTAATTTTGTAAATTTATACAACACATTTCTTCAACAATGCAGCTAATAGAAAGATTGAGCCTTCTCCTTGATAGAAATTTAAGAAAAAAGGTATCCTGACCAGGATGAATTTATTTTTTAGTCCAGACCTTGAAAAAAGGAAAACTGTTTGTTTTATGACAGTTTTTTTTTGCCATAAATTTTATTTATACAGAAGAAAATAAATCACTGTGAGACCGGTGGCAAGTTTATTATCACAATGAGGATTAAAAATATGCATCTTGATTCCATCAGTAATGATTAGTCACATTGCTGATGAATTTTACTGGAGACAGGATTTCTAAGAAAAGCACCATATTCACATTTAAAGTACAACTCCAGGCCTACATCTATTTACACAGTAAAAATACATGTTTACTGTTTTTACATGCTGTAATAGTTGTAATTCTGTTCAGATGATCTTGTGATTTACCAGTTTGGAACGCAGTATAGTCAGGAAGATCAATGCTGTTGTGTAATTCAATATATATTAAAAAATAAAGAAAAAAATATATTTTTATAAACCCAAGCATTGCTTATTACCCACATTGACCTAGATATCTACAAACAATATGCAAATACGTGATGACATGATGGTTTTGTCTTTTCTGACCTTGTTTTAGGCATACTTCTTGAGTATTGGCTTTCATAACCTCATTGCCTTTTCAGGAGGAACAGATAACCACCTTGTGCTAGTAGACCTGAGGCCTAAAGGTATGGATGGAGCACGAGCTGAGAGGGTGCTTGAGCTTGTATCTATAACTGCCAACAAGAACACCTGCCCTGGGGATAAGAGTGCTCTGACTCCTGGAGGCCTGCGATTAGGTAAGTCTCCTTTTATTGGGTGGTCAATTTTTTTCTTTTGAAGACATTTTTGTGTCACTTTCAGTGTCCTCGCCAAAGGGGGCCACCTAAGGTGCTTGAGATTCCAGTATTTTCATGCGGGCGGAAGGCACGGGCACACCTTCCAGCCGGCAGTTTGTTAAAGGCTGAAGGTTGCTATGACTGGATGGTGCACTGAGTGGTAGTAACGTTTAGGGCAGTATTTCCCCAGGGACGAATGCCTGTAATGCAAGAATTCTGGAGATGTATTTTGAAGACCGCATAAGGTTTGCTTCGGTCACTGGTTCAGTAGCCTGCTTGGCCGGAGGAGGTCTAGAGCCGCCTTGAAAAAGTTATCCGAGCAGAGTGGAATTCGTACTTACTCCAGAGTCCTGCACCTCACCACTTCACCTCCGCACCTATAAACTGTTGTGTAAAAATCTCACTTTTGGCTTCTCCAAGAAACATAATCCAACCCAGAAGTTTTTGCCCAAGACTGAAATAATATGGTGCTTTTTTCATTTCAAATAATATATGTTGAGAGAAAATATACCTGTAGAGCTGTATTTGAGTTTTGTCTGTGGACATATTTCTTTAAAATATGTACAGCGAGCGCTCAATATATGTAAAATATTGTATATAAAAATAAATACATTAAATAACCAGCTGCAAATTGCACCGACATAGGATATCAAACTAACCTAGTAAAAGTTTATATATATATATATATATATATATATATATATATATATATATAAAAAGGTGCAACGCTAAAATATAACAATATATGTTAAAACCCGTACAATAAAACTTCCAGATGAATATGGCGGTTATTAAGGCGCACAAATGAGAAATAATATTGCACAGTCTAATGAGTAGAGATGTGTGGAAAGAAGTGCAGGCTTGACTCAGATAGGTCAGCAATACAAGTGGTTAAACGTCAACTTCATAGGTAATTTCCATAATAATAATCCTTGTGATGTGACTCTGTGCAGCATTGTATAAAATGCGCACTCACCAAATGCACATAGGTTATGCGCATTGAACCAATATGACTCTGTAGGGGCCCCTTTAAATGGAACAGCCAGCCAGCTTGGAGCAAGGATCCCTCATCTGGACACCAGCTTCACATGCAGCCTCGCTTCCTCTGGGGGTCTCTAAGAGCAGTTAGCTCAGAGCCAGACAATATATGAAAAAGCCATATAGTGTAGTACTTCTTAAAAAGTATTCAATTATTATAGGATTACCATCCAAAAGCATTCCATACAAATTTCCAAAATAAGTAAAGTGAATATAGTGCACATATAATTTCCTCTGGCTGCTCAGCCACTCTCCAAAATGGTCCTCCGTGCAGCTATGGCAGTGTGACGTCATTATGTTAGGGCTCCTCCTTGACGCGTTTTGTGCAAGAGTACGCTTTCAAAAGGGGTGTGCCTACCGTCGGACATCTGATTCACCCTCTATATACAATCAGTGCATCCGCGCATGCGCAGTGTGCGGGTGCCATTTTATCGGAGTGTTAGGGACAAAAATACCAGAGCGTGTGCGCACACAGCCAGATTCCGGACACCGGCAATCTGTTCACAGCTGCTGCTATTCAGCTCATCACGAACTGATAAACAGTATTGATTATGCAGATATTAGCATGCCTAGAACAACTTCTAAAAATGGGGAACAACCATGGCAATAGTGATATTACTATAATATAAATATAAATACCATTCTTGAAAAGTGGGGCAGCAGCAAATGATCGCTCATTATGATTGGACATTACAATGTATATTTCTTTACTGAAAAAAAGTGGGTATATAAAAAAAGCAACAAACATTATATATCCCCAGAAAAAATATATATATAGGGGAAATAAAAGAAAAAGATATATGAAAATGTACTAAAATTAAAAAACTAATAAAAAGGCTATGAATAAAATTACGTAAAGGGAGAAATAAAAGAAAAAGAATCTCCCCTCAAAATAATGTTCGGTCCGGCAGCCATTTTGGAGAGTGGCTGAGCAGCCACAGGAGGTTATATGTGCACTATATTCACTTTACTTATTTTGGAAATTTGTATGGAATGCTTTTGGATGGTAATCCCATAATAAATGAATACTTTTTAAGAAGTACTACACTATACGGCTTTTTCATATATTGCCTGGCTCTGAGCTAACTGCTCCTAGAGATGCCCAGAGGAAGCCTGGCTGCATGTGAAGCTGGTGTCCAGATGAGGGATCCTTGCTCCAAGCTGGCTGGCTGTTTCATTTAAAGGGGCCCCTACAGAGTCTTATTGGTTCAATGCGCATAACCTATGTGCATTTGGTGAGTGCGCATTTTATACAATGCTGCATGGAGTCACATCACGAGGATTATTATTATGGAAATTACCTATGAAGTTGAAGTTTAACCACTTGTATTGCTGACCTATCCGAGTCAAGCCTGCACTTCTTTCCACACATCTCTACTCATTAGACTGTGCAATATTATTTCTCATTTGTGCGCCTTAATAAGCGCCATATTCATCTGGAAGTTTTATTGTACTGAGTTTTAATATATATTTTTTAGCGCTGCACCTTTTTATATATATATGTACATATTTCTTTGTTTACCTTTTTCTTATTGTAAGCAAAAATACTGAAAGACTTGTGATAGTAAAAATAGGAAGGGGTAAAATAACTGAATGAAATGCTGTGATTTATTTCTAGAATAGTTTTTAAACTAGATCCCTCTTCAGTAGTTCAGAAAGTAGTTTTCAAGACTTTAGCACTTCACTCTTCTAAATGTTAAAAGAGCATCATTGTTTTCAATGTAAAATTATCAGTGAACTGATGTTATCTAGGAAATAATATAGACATGTGCCAAGATCAGAAAGTGTACTCTAGCCATAATTATCAGGATTGGTGTAGTAGGGCATGAACAAGTAAATACAGCCTTTTGTATGATATGATGCTTTGCAACCTCACTTTCACGTTCCAGTGATTGTTGAGGTGGTATGGTCCGTGGACCATGGTGCTCACTGGTGTTCATTGTTACAAGCTCAGATTAAGGGCCAATTACACCATAAGAGCACTGGTAGTTGAAGGGGTTTAGCTAGCTGAATAGATACGTTTTAATGCTAAGACACCACAATTACAATTCAAGACACTCAGCTAGTAGGCAGTGCTCTTTTCGTCAGTTTAAATGCATTTTTTTACTCTACTTTTCAAAATTCAAACACGGTTTTGAAGTGTGTATACAGCACTAGGTAACTTGAATTTTAAAATGCAGGATGACCTTGAAAATGAAGTGCAGGTCAGGTCAGTGGAAGAAGAGATCTATCATGAAGCTGTGCAGATGTAGAAAACATCCACCTGGGCCTTGTTCAATCAATAGACAATAAAAGAAAGGTCCTGCAGCAAAGCTATGTAATGTGCCAGAGCCCTGGAAGAATGAGGATAGGGGGCAGAAGGCACATTTTCCTGTGTCTCTCTGGATGATTTGATTCCGTTTGTTTCTATATATTATTACATGTTGAGGGAAATCATACAAAATTATATAGTTGGTCAGGTGGAAAAAAAAAACACTGTCAGTTTAATCAAAAGGGCAAAAAAAAAACGTAATCACCCTTGCTTCCTCGGAACCATTACCCCACAGTTGACTAGAGAAAGGCAAACACCCTTATAAAGCATGGTTCAATTTGCTTCAACAGGAAGAAAATCCTTACAGATCCATAAAAGACAAATATATGGCATATATCAATAGTCTACAGTGTTATTTCTTATAAATGTTAATGAATATATTAAAAAAATTATTATTTATTTTTATTATACAGGATTTATATAGCGCCAACAGTTTGCTCAGCGCTTTATTTAAGGAATCTACTGGTTTAAATTGCGGCTACAAAGCAGAAGGACTCTGCTACTGATCCAAATCCATGTTTGCTTTCTATAAAATAACATATAACTAAAACAATATGAACGTGCAAATACATTTTTTAATACTAAAAGCTAGCAGCCACTTTCCCTCAACCCCAGCATCAATACCCACCCTAAAATATTCTATAATATAGTTTCCTGCCATCTGAATTGCCCTATCCAGTAATGCCTTATTTTCAAACAAAAATGTTTTTGGTGAGACAGCTAGTCTACAGACAAGGCATGACCATAGAAAGGAATGTCAGTCCTCGGCATGTATTCAGTGTGTTTACCAGGTGACTGGTTGACTTCTAAAGCCAATCCTGGACAAGTGACTAGCGCATGCTATAGGCTTTATTATTGGAAGTTAGCATTTCTGGGGCGAAAGCAGCTTTGGATGGGGTTAGCATGCTTGTGAAAAATGGCTGGCTGTGTTCCAACATCAGGGCAGCCCATTTTGTGAACCTTACTGATGCTTAATATAAAAGTACAGCTGCCTTTTGACACTTTATATGTTTTTATACCATATGTCAGAAGTCCGCAAACCATTTACCATTGAGATCTTGGATTACACATTTTCACTGCTTTTATTTTCTTAAAAGGTGCCCCTGCACTTACATCCCGCAATTTCAGCGAGACCGACTTTGAGAAAGTGGTTGACTTTATTGATGAAGGCATTCAGATTGGACTCGATGTGAAGAGCAAAACATGTGAGTAGCACTGGAGTGAAAGAATAGGCTTATGATTCACCTTTTACTCAATATATTGACAGCTAAACCCTGTACTGTAAAATACACTAGTGCAGTGATCTTACACTATGGGACAGGGGACGTATTTTTGATGGGTCGCCATTTTACACTGTAGCCTAGTTTGTCCAAGTGTAAAATATGTGGCTAATGCATTCCTGATTTATTGTGGACATTTTATGTTTTTATATGTACCTGGAGTTCTTCTTTAACTACTTTTTGTATATGTATGGGCATTTCTATTGGAACAATGCCCAGGAATCTATTTTCTATTTTGAATTCTAAATATTTGTTTTATATGTTTGCTTTTCACATCGTTCTTAAGTACTGAGGCCCATATACTGTGAATGGGCCTTCCCCCCCCCCCCCCCCCCCACAGCATCTCTAGCCTCCAGGTTCTTGCATGCAGGCAGCCCATTGAAGTTTATTGGAACAAAGAATGAGAACCCTGAAAACCCTACTCTTCAAAGAATCCTATTCTGCATCTAATTAATGCACTGTTTTTACTTTCTCCATCAGCTCATCCCCCACAGCTTTTGTATCACTTAACCCTCCCTATTAGATTGTAAGCTCTAATGACCAGGGCCCTCTGATTCCTCTTGTACCAAATTGTATAGTAACTGTAATGTCTGCCTTCATTTTGTAAAGCGCTGCACAAACTGTTGGCACTATATAAATTCTGTATACTAATGTATAATAATAATTAACTTGGAGGGGACATGAGTCTGAACCCGCTTGAGCTATCCTGCCCAGAAGCAAATCAAACCCAACTGCCAATTCTAAGCAGAGGAACCGCACAGCAGCATGTATACAAGGAGCATGTGTCGGAACCTGTCTGACCTTATCCCTAATTAGGTGCAGCATCTGCAGGGATGAAGCTGCTTGTCCTAATGTGATAGGTGTGGTGTGCTGGTAAGGGGTCCCCGAACACAAACTTAGAATTTGGGGCTACGCACCTGTACGCCTGTCACATTAAGACAAGCAACTGTGTCCGTGCAGAGCTGCATCCTAATAGGCTTCAATGGGCTGCCTGCATGCAGCACCTGGAGGCTGGAGATGACAGAAAAATCCCATTCACAGTGTACGGCCCTCAGTGCCAGCTCAAACAAGGACTTTCACTTTTCTTACCAAAGGAGAGAACTTTGAGAAAAACCGTGTACTTGAATCGAAACAAAATACATTTACTGTTTTTGTGCTTTTTTTAAAAAATGTTTAATACTATGATACCGCCATTGTTATTCGTGTTTATATGGTTTTGATTACATTTTGCTAATACTTTTCTTTGCGCATCCCACTATGGTAATGATTTCCTTCAAATGAAAATGGTTAGGAACCCCTGTACTAGAGAATAGAAAAACTGAAATTTAGTAGGCGGTTGACTGTTGTAATCAATGTAGATACATTTGCTGCTGTTTAGGTAGATTGTATCCAGGGATCTCAGCAGTTTTATTTATTTAATACAGACACACACATGCCTGCATATATACCTAATGATATTAATATTTTACTGCGTCACAAGACACAATTATTATTATTATTATTACTACGAGTTTATATAGCGCCAAAGGGTTTGCTCAGCGCTGTACAATAGGGGGGGACAATACATGGCACAGTACAACAAAGACAGACAGCGTACGAGGGGTAAGAGGGCCCTACTCTTACGAGCTTACAATCTAGGAGGGAGGGGGTAAAGGTACAGTAGGAAGTGGCTGGGGGGGATGAAGTGGTAGGAGGAATGAGGGAGGATGGCCGTTAGGTGAGGGTGGGGTAGGCTTCCCTGAATTACTTTATAATGCTATCTGCTTCATAGGCTTGGTAGCATTGCAGCGTTAATATCTATCTTCTAGCTCTGAGTGGCTTTTATGAGAACGAAAATTGAATGCTCTGAGTTGAAGAACTTCTTCAACTGGCTCTAAGCGAAACGCGTTTTTGTCCAGCCGGTGACTGCTGAGTTTCTTCAGTTCACTGGAAAACCACTTCCTCACTGTTAAAGATAACAAACTTTGCTCTGTGGGAAACCAAACATACACTAATTGCAGAGCCTTTTCATGTGGAATCCAGAAACTAAGAAGCTGAATTCAATTTTTGTTTTTTAATTGTCATTATTCTAATCCTGTAGAGCAGGGTAAATCAGTTGTAGTCTAAGGTGTACTGATATAGTATTTCCAGCTAGGGTTGTAAATATATAGATTTTGTCTTTATCTACTGTGAGTGCTTTTTGACCCATATACTGTATTGTATACTTGGTGTGAAAAGCTGTATAATACCCAATGAAAAGCCTCAGTTCTCTTTATAACACTTGCGATAGTATACTGAAATGACCCTTTAATTTAGAAGGTCTTTTACCCCCAGAACTTAA
This sequence comes from Staurois parvus, assembly GCF_062004578.1. Classification (NCBI taxonomy): domain Eukaryota; kingdom Metazoa; phylum Chordata; class Amphibia; order Anura; family Ranidae; genus Staurois; species Staurois parvus. Next base: position 19,974,144 of record NW_028317813.1, read on the forward strand.
GTGTCTAATGGAAGAACTGTCTGTTTTGTCTAAAGTTAGAAATCTTATCTAGTTTTATACACTTTAAAACCCAACTCTAGTTTAATTAGATAAAGAAAAAAAAAGGTTGCCCACAATTATAAAAGCCGTTCTTGCTGCAATCCTCACCTTCTGACTTTCACTGCCCCCCTCCCAGGCTTTTCTCTCTAAAGTCCAGCACAGGTGAGCCTTGGGTTGAATGCCATCCCGGTTTAAACCTTAAAGTGTTACTAAACTCACAACAGTAAAATCACTCTGTATATGCTAAAAAGCATGCTTATTATAATCACTGTGGAACCTATGGGGTTAATCCTCTGTATTGTGTAAAAAGGCTGTTTGAGCCTGTCTTTTCTGATCCTTCACTTTCAGTCCCCCAATCCATCTGCTGATAGAACAGAGCCCTAGGAGAAACTCTTGCACATGCTCAGTTTGGTGTGTATGTCTAGAGTGGTTTTCCTTTTTGTGATCGTGCATGTGATCAGCACAGGACCAATCAGCATTGTCTAGACAGAGGGTCAGGGGTCATGCAGCCTCATAGGGCAGTCAGAGGAGAATGAAAACTACTACAAGTTAAACCAGTGCTTTTCTGGGCACTTGATAGAAGTCACTATATACTGCTGGTGAGAAAAGGCAATTGATATTTACTAAAATAATTGCATTTCCGTGCTCTGTGTACTGTTGGAGACCAGACATAGTGAAAGCAGGGTCCTGGGTTTAGTAACACTTTACCTAAGAGACCTCACTATATTTCTTCTTTAATGTGACTATATGCTGCATCTGGATCACCTTATTGGTGAATGGGAATTTGTATTATAAGAAGATTAGCTGCCCAATTATCAGCAAGACAAAGAATCTGCTTGGTTTATTTATTTTTTTCAGTTTTACGTTTTATTTTATTTTGCATTTGCTGTTGTAATCCCTAATTTTCCACTTTGATATTCTTTTGGTTTTAAGAGCTTCATGGCCTTTAGGGAGCCTTAGGCCTTGTGACTTTTTATATTTACAGATTGAGCAGTGTCAATCCCCATTGACCTTTTTGTAATATTTTTTTTTTTTGGCAGCTAAACTCCAAGATTTCAAGAATTTTCTGCTGGAGGACAAGGAAACAGTACAGAAAATTGCAAACCTTCGTCAGCGTGTAGAGAAATTTGCTCGTGCCTTCCCCATGCCAGGATTTGATGAACGCTAGAAACAGATAGACCCTGGGAAGAAAGCTGCTCCATTTTGCCCTATGCAATCTTTTTCTTGTCCATTCTTTTTTCATCCACCTTTTTCATTATTAAAACACTCCTTCATACTTTCCTCCCTGCTTTTTGTGGTGCAGCTACTTCCAACACGACTTGTAAAAGTGACCATGCTCTATACAATCTGATTGTACAATCTCCTTTAGATCTGCTATCAACTGTTTAGTGAAAGGGCCTGCCTAATGTGATATATATTGAATGCATTGTTTAGGTTTGTCCTCATATTACGTAGTTTTTGTAAATCTAAAGGAGATTGTACTATTAGATTGTATAGTGTATGGTGAGCTCAAGTCTCACACATGAATGCGGATTTTACTAACGTAGTAATGGCAGTGAAGATTATAATAACATCTGTAGACTGGTAATAAAAGCAATAACACCCATGGTGTGACTGGATTCACTTACCCCGATATCAGCATGGTATACCAAGTCAGTTCAAAATGAACAAACATTGTTGAATAAATTATCTCTTCTTATATATTCATTTATTGCATATGTAAAATGAAGTAAGCCCGTTTTAATTCAGTAACTTTAAAAATCAGCTTCATCCTGGGAGTCGGGCTATGGGGTCCCCATTCGCATCTGCCACCCCATATAGTGATTGATGCTTGTCACTTGTCTTTAGGTAACTTAAAGTTTGCATCGTATTGATAAGAAATTAAAATGAACACTGGGGCAAGTCTTAGCCAATTGGTAAAGGTCAAAGAGGATGAACTTCCTCTGATATTTATGGCTACCTCAACAAAGGGTCCAGGGCTTTGAATACCTCAGGGTCATTAATCGGGGTTTATATCATTCATTATGGTCACTTCACACCTCTCCTGTTTTTTATGGTGTGGTGTGTGAAACCATGTATTCCAACTCTTGTCCAATAGTCTAAGTACTCTTCCCTCACCTACACCTGTTGTGTGGCATAGTCATGGGATTCTAGGAGCATGGAACAAAGATCCGAACAACTGCGCTTGGGGATGTGCAGATGACAAACTCTGGTTATGATTCCTGTTAACCACTTGAGCTCCAGAGGATTTACCCCCCTTTATGACCAGGCCTCTTTTTGCTACTCGGAGCTGCACTAATTCAACTGATAATTGCGCGGTCATGCAATGCTGCACCCAAACAAAATTTATGTCCTCTTTTTCACACAAATAGAGCTTTCTTTCGGTGTAATTTGATCACCTGTGCGCTTTTTATTTTTCACGCTATAAACAAAAAAAGGCCAAAAATTTTGAAGAAAAACAATATTTTTTACTTTCAGCTCTAAAAAATATATAGTAAACTCAAAGTTGGTTATAAATTTAGGCCAAAATGCATTCTGTTACATGTTTTTGGTAAAAAAAAATCCCAATAAGTGTATATTGATTGCTTTGTGTTATAGCGTCTACAAACTATGGTATAAATACTGCAATTTACGCCGTTTTTCTGCTATACAGCGCTGCACTAGTATAACGGACAATTGCGCGGTCATGCAATACGGTACATAAATTAAATTTACATCCTTTTTTTCCCCCACAAATTGAGCTTTCTTTCGGTGGTATTTGATGGCCTGTGCGGTTTTTATTTCTTGCGCTATTAAAAAAAAAAAAAAGGCTGACAATTTTGAGGGAAAAAAAACAATATTTTGGACTTTTTGCTATAAAACATGTCCAGTAAAAAAAAAATGCAAAAATCAAGTTTAGTCATAAATTTCTGCCAAAATGCATTCTGCGACATGTCTTTGCTAAAAAAAAAAGACCCAATACGTGTAAATTAATTGGTTTACGTGAAAGTTATAGCGTTTACAAATGGCGGGAAAGATACTGGGATTATCTATCACCTCTGGATCAAATTTTCCCACCACAAACTGGGATTCTACAGGATCTTCTTATCACATGGTTTTATTTGGACGTTATACCATATACCTTGTATTACTTTAATCACCACGCTATTGCACGCTGATTATTGTCATTGGTTTATTACATGTCTATATTATTCATAGCGCTGTACCTATACACTGTCTATATATTTTTCTGGAAGGTGTATTGGTTACCTTTTTTTGGTGTTCCAGCTGCTTTTCTGTCATATCATTAACAGTTTTTAAGGTAGCGCTCGCTAGATAATCTATTACACATTTGATATATGTATATTGCATGCACAACTGCACTTTGGACTTTTTAGGAGACCGTGCGCCCTCTTGAAGTAGTTTACATCTATTATCTGTAGGTATATTGTATGCACAATTGCACTTTGGAACTTTTAGGAGAGAGCACATCCACTTTGAAGAAATTGTTCAAATGGACTGATTAAAATCTTGCTTCCTCTTGCTTGTGTGTAGCCAGCTTACAGTACATTTATGGATGGTTTGTAAAAAAAAAAAAATAATAATTGCAGTTACAGCTTACTGAAGACAGCACAGGTAGTTGGATATCTGGGCACAATCATGACCATTTAATGGTGTTTTGAAAGACCGTTTCATAAGCATGTACATTAATATGAGCAGGTGGAGGAGAAATGGTACCAGGCCACTCTGGTGCATATTACAGGGAAAGGAACAGTGACGGGTGACGGCTGAAGATATCCAAACAAGACAATTACTTCTCCCAGTCATTCATTGACAAGGGATGTTTGGGGTAGCCTGTTGGTACCCACTGACATAAGCCTAATTTCTCAGGAATGTTTACATTGATTAACATTTTCTGTTTTATGTGAATAAAGTATGAAGATGTATGCTGTGTCTGAAAGAGGGAAGTACCATATTTTCCGGCGTATAAGGCGACTGGGTGTATAAGACGACGCCCTAATTTTCCAGTTAAAACATAGGTTTTGGGCTATACTCGCTGTATAAGACTACCCCCCTTCCGAGGCAACACCATTTAAAAACAGATTTTTTTATTGAAATGGTTATGACTTACCGGTACTTAAAATCCTAAAAATCCTCATTTTCATCCTCTGACATCATAAGTTCATGAATGACATCTTGTGATACATTTGTAAGACAGTCATCATATGGATCAAATTCCAAACCAGATGGTTAGCGCTGGATGTGCGATAATACGGTAGCTTCGGCTACATACAGTATATATACAGCCCACTGGATGTGCAGTAATGTATATACAGTATACCGTGCTGAGCCAAGCTGGCTTAAAACAAATGTCCCTATGACAGATTAATCTCTCAGCCCGCTGGATGTGCGGTATATACAGTATAGTGAGCCAAGCTGTTTCAAAACGTCAGACCGCTGGATGCGTGTATGTACAGTAGCTGAGGCTACATACAGTATACGCTGGGCCAATCACAGCGAGCGATGTATTCTACTAATGAATACAAAGCCTGCTGGGATTGGCTGAGGTTGTGACATCATCAGCCCACCTCTGACTCAGCCAATTCGAGCAGGCTTTGTATTAATAGAATACATCACTCGCCGTGATTGGCCCAGTGTATACTGTATGTAGCCTCAGCTACCGTACATACACGCATCCAGCGGGCAGACTACAGTAGGGACGTACCGGTACGTTTTGAACCTGCTTGGCTCAGCGCAGTATACTGTATATAACGCACATCCAGCGGGCTGACAGATTAATCTGTCATAGGGACATTTGTTTTGAGCCAGCTTGGCTGAGCGTGGTATACTGTATGTACAGTATTACCACACATCCAGCCTGCTTGACCAAAACAAACTCAAGGTTCACATTTTATACCCCGCGTATAAGACGACCCCCAATTTTTGGGGTATATTTTTAAGTATAAAAAGTAGTCTTATACGCCAGAAAATACTGTAGTTACACTTCACACTTTATCATTACTCTTTGTCCTGCCTGGTTTAAAGTTGAACCCAAAGCATGAATAACCCTCAGTTATCTACCCCTGCTATTCTACCATCCTACTAAACTTTCCATAAGACAGGTTATAGGATGGTGCAGTTTCATCTCTGCCATTCAATGCAACTGCTTGGGACACAGGTTTATAGTGCGTTGGGTTCCTCTGCGAATGTCCATAAAGACTTTTGCTTTTTCATATTGCAAGCTCATCCTATTGTGTACTACAGGGAAAAATGATTCTGTGCTATCAGATTTGCTATAGACTGGTCACCATAAAAATATGCTAACGGGCAGTTGTACCTCTAGGTTAGTGAATTATTGATAAACAAAGCCTTCTTGTGTCTGGGTATTTGTTTTGGCACTATAGATTATCTTCTGTGGCTGGAATTAAAGTTTAAAAATCCAGCGTAACATCATGACATGTATGTATATTATTTATATATATATATATATATACACACACACAGAAAATGATCACTAGCAGAAGTGATGAGACTATGGTTTCTAAGCCAGCTAATCATGTTTAATTTTTTGCCTGTATTTCAGCACATAAACCATGAAAAGATTTGTATCCAGTTGGAGAAAAGCCACATTGTTACATTAGGTTTGCTGTATTGTAGGAAATACCATAATAAGTTTTAAAACGTGTATGCAGGCATAACATAGTTAGTATGGCTGAAAGACAAAAGTCCATCCAGCTCAACCAAAAAAAAGTTATAATCCTATACCCACAATTGATCCAGAGGAAGGCAAAAAAAGCCCAGCAAAGCATGATCCAGTTTGCTCCTGCAAGTGAAAAAAAACCTTCCTGATCCCCTGAAAGGCAATCAGATATTCCCTGGATCAACTATACCTATAAATGTTAGTATCCAGTTATATTCTGTGTATCTAGGAAAGAATCCAGGCCTTCGTTTAAAGCAATCCACTGAGCTGGCCAGAACCAACTCATGAGGGAATCTAACATATAACAGCATAACACAATGCTGATGATTTTTCAGGGATGTTATTTTAAGGGTGAAATCTCTCTGCATTAATGTGGAAGACTTTATTAGAAATACTTATCAAGGACATTTATTTTTTTATCTTGAAATAATATCTCATTTAAACAAGATGGTATTGAATGTAGGAGCAATATACAATTACAAGTGCAGTTTAGAACATATTTGATGAAGTTTAAAGCGAAATTGTGGGCAATTGAAATACATATAGTACTGTGTAACAGGCTCTCGGCCGTAGCTTTAAATCAAAACCATTATCACAAGACTGCAAATCCTTATTAGTCAATCAGCACCATGAACTCTGTCCAGTGAGCAGGGTACTGACCCAGGATGTAGCAGATAGATCATACTGTCTAGAAGAGGTGTATCACGAGCATGGCTGGCCAAAAGTTATAAATCTTTTGACCAGTTAGTTAAAAAAACATTTAGCTTTATTGTTTTACTGGTCAAAAGATTTATAACTTTTGGCCAGCCATGCTCCTGATACACCTCTTCTAGACTGTAAGATCTATCTGCTACATCCCTGTATTTAACAGTTTGCAAAAGTGGCAGTTATAGTTGGAACAAACCATATTACACTGGCAGAGCTGCTTTTATTCATAGTCTGGCTGAAAAAAGATAAAAGTCCATCCAGTTCAAAAAAAAAAGTATAATCCTATACCCACAGTTGATCCAGAGGAAGGCAAAAAAAACCAGCAAAGTGTGGTCCAATTTGTTCCTGCAGGGGAAAAATTCCTTTCTGATCCCCCAAGAGGTAATCGGATATTCCCTGGATCAACTTTACCTATAAATGTTAGTATCCAGTTATATTGTGTGCATCAAGGAAATAATCCAGGCCTTTTTTAAATCAATCCACTGAGCTGGCCAGAACCAACTCTTAAGGGAGTCTATTCCACAAGTCTATTCATATGGCTTAGCTTTTTTTTTCCGACCAGAAAACTGTTGCTATATAAAGTCAATTTGAAAATACATGTCCACAAAAGACCTTCCCTTCCCCAATGCTATTGTGAAATTCTACTGCAGATTGAACAAGGTTGTCACCTTATTACAAGGACACTATGACCTCTTGCATGGCTGCCTGTAGCCATAAAATGTAAAATGGGGGTGTATTTTCTTGCCTGGGATTCACAGGTGTTGCGTATAGCCTCCTTTAGCAAGCAATGGCCACATGAGGGTATACACCAGTATTTTAGTAAACACACACACCACACACGGGCGGACTGACAACTTGGGGCCCCTGTGTCCTCGCCCACACCCAAAAAAGCCAATGAAAGGTACCAGGGGCATCTCATGGGGCCCCCTACTGACCCCAGGCCAGGGGCGGACTAACCATTTGGAAACTGGGGCACTGCCTGAGGGCCTGGGGTCAGTAGGGGGCCCCATGAGATGCCCCTGGTACCTTTTTCATAGGCTTTTTTGAGTTTGGGCAAGGACACGAGGGCCCCATGAGTTGTCAGTCCGCCCCTGCCCCGGGCCCTCGGGCAGTGCCCGAGTTCTCGAATGGTCAATCCGCCCCTGCACACATGTATATGGATATTCAACACTGGACTCGGACAACCTGTAACATGCATGTGTTTGCTACTGCTGCTGCTTTCTATGGGCAGATGTATGCTCCACCTGTGACTCCCAAATTTTATCTCTAACCGCCCAGGAAGCCATGTGCATGAGGCCTTAAAGTGTCAGTGAGAGATCAGTCCTACCTTCTATGTGAACATTCTCTAGAGTATGCTGAATTCAGGAAAATGCTGCTAAAGTCTAAGTGGAAGCACTGAATGGTGGCATGATGCATCCTTAAAAACAGCATGGTTTATCATACTCTTGGTAGTTTTTAAAGATGTCTATCTTATGCAGTGCCCTAGCCCATGACGCCGTGTTTCGCTCTCCTCATTCAGGGCTCACAGCCATAACTTACCATCACAGCTAGAGAACTATTATCGTAAAGCAAATTCAATTTGTTTAGATGAAATTGTATTTGCCCTGAGGCGGTGGCTGCGTTTCGTCCCTGAAAGGAGCAGGCAACAGCTTGGGAAGTAGACTCCTCGCGTTTTGTTTTTTTAAACGATCCCGGCGGTCAAATTAGAATCGATTAACAAACAAACGGAGTAAATGTAATGAAATGAGACTGGGTATTGGTGTAATGTTCCCATCTGCTCACCGCCTGGGGTGACATGCACAGTTCTGTGTTATTAACCCCTTTTGCTGAAGGGGGACAGCAGTATATTGCGCTGCCAGGCCTAATGGGTCTTCTTTCCTGGAAAGAAGATCACACCACTTTATACAGGAAAATTGTAGTCTTTTCCTAATTCTCATGGTAAAATAAACTGCTAGTACTAGGACGCATCTTTATTTTTAATATCACTTTGGTGCATGATTTGTTCTCTTCTTACCTTATGCACAGCATGTCAGAGCTGGAGTTTTAATCACTTGCTAGGTCTTTTAATTGTGAAACAAATTCCTGATAGTTCAGGTGATGTAATGAAGGTGTGTGTTTGGAATTCATTCTGGAGACTGAATTCTAAACTGCAGCATCTGTTCAGACAGCAGAGCAACAGTCGAGTCAGTGGCTTAAAGCCGTTTAATGTATTCCTGATGCATATGGATTTTGCATGCATACAAAGTCACAGCATGCATCTTCATCCGAATCTAAACTAGTAGATCTAATAAACCAAATTGCAAAGTGGCTTGTCCTGAAAATACTATCAATAGCTTTAAGATGAACTCCGGGTAAACATTAATAAAAAAAAAAAGTAGAAGTATAGTTCCTTTTTATTTATATTTTTTTTAAGTTTACTCCTATTCCCTATAATCTAATACAAACAAGTACACCCTTTCTGTTAAGTCAAATTCCAGTGGGAGGGGCTACAGTCTTCTCTGGTTTCTTATACCAACAGTCTCGTTGGGATCCAACCCCTTTTCTTCTCCTGTTTAATTAATATCAGCTCTGTGCTGTCTGCTCACTCCCTGGACTTCATACAGCACAGCTCTCCTCCTCTCCTTCCCTCCTCCACACACAGGTCATATCAGATCCTCTTACAGAAACCTACTATCTGCACACTGTGTAGCTGGCTGTTTTTATCTGGGAACTTCACAATAGCAGGCAGCTACACAGTGTGTAGATAAAGGTTGTCGGTAAGAGAATCAAGCTGAACTGCTTCCAATGTGAGAGGAGCTGTGCAGCCTGTGACCAGGATTTGGGACATAGCTCTATGGGCACAGCAGCCATGGAGGATGGGGGCACAATTGAAATCTCACAGCCCTCCCCAACACTTTACACTTGATCCAGCCATGTATATACCACTTATGTGTTTTTCCACCTTTATGCAAAGGAATAGTACAGTTGGTAGCGCACAATGTGTTCAGTGCACATGGGCCCCAATGGGGGGTAGGGTCCACTGTGCTCTGACACACACAGCACCCATGGAGGGGAATTGTAAATCCAAAAATGACAGCTGTGCAGTGTGCTCCTTACCTCTCTAGGTGCTGCAGTTCTCCCCTAATGTCCCATTGTGTCCCCTGCCTGTTGCTGTTCAGGATCTGCAGATGACTGTCAACTCGGGGTGGCTTTGGAATCACCGAGGATGGGGTGGTGATGTCATGCTCAGCCTGGGAGGGAGTAAACCTGACATGCTACTGAGATATTTCTGAGGTCTGTTATATATCTGATTGAGAAGGGAGGGTTTGGAGATTGTGCTGGGGGACATTGAACTGGGGGGAGATGGTGATCTGGGTGACACTGAACTGGGGGGGGGCTTGGTGACTGTGCTGAGGGACACTGAAATGGCGGGCTTGATGATTTTGCTGAGGGACACTGATCTGGGGGGTGCTTAGTGACTGTACTAGGTGACACTGAACTGGGGGGGGGGGGGGGGGGCTTGGTGAGTGTGCTGGGGGAAACTGAACTGGGGGGAGATGGTGACTGTTCTTTGGGGTGCAGAACTGGGGGGAGGCTTGGTAACTGTGCTGAGGCACACGTAACTGGGTTGCTTGGTGATTTTGCTGGGGGACACTGATCTGGGGGGGGCTTGGGGATTGTTCTGGGGGACACTGAATTGGGGAGGGGAGCTTGGTTACTGTGTTAGGGGACATTGAACTGGGGGGATGGTGATTGTGGTTGGGACCACTGAACGGGGGGGGGCCCTTGGTGACTGTGCTGGGGGACACTGAACTGGGGGAGGGTGCTTGTTGACTGCTAGGAGACCCTGAACTGAAGAGATGATTGTGGTTGGGGACTGTGCTGAGGCACACTGAATGGGGGGGGGGGGGCTTGGTGACTGTGCTGGGGGGGACACTGACCTGGGGGGATGATAATTGTGCTGAGGGACAGACTCCTGCACTATATACTCTAATGTACAATATATTGCAGTAGGAGTCTGTAATGTACAATATAGTGTATATAGTGCAGGAAGAGTGCATAATGTACAAGATAGCATATATAGTGCAGCAGGAGGAGTCTGTAATGTACAATATATTGTGTATATAAGCCAGGTGTGTGTAATGTACAATATAGCATATACAGTTAGGTCCAGATATATTTAGACACAGGCACAATTCTAGTTTTTTTCAGGTATTTACCAAAACCTATTCAAGTTATAGTTATATACAGGATATGGGCTGAAAGTGCACACTCTCAGGTTTAATTTGAGGGTATGTACATCCAAATTGGAGGAGGGCTAAGGAATCACAGCTTTTAAGAATAGCCATCCCCCCTTTTTCAAGGGACCAAAGGTAATTAGACAATTGAATCAAAAGCTGTTTCATGGCCAGGTGTGGGCTACTCCTTCATTATTTCTTCATCAATTAGCAGGTAAAAGTTGTGGCTTTTATCCTAAGTGTGGTATTTGCATTTGGAATTTATTGCTGTAAACCTACATCATGCGTTCAAAGGAGCTGTCCATTGTAAGGCTTCAATAATTAAACAAATCCATCAGAGAGAGAGCAACAACATTAGGAGTGGTCAAATCAAGTTTGATTTTGGATGATCCTCTCTATGATAAAGAAAAAAACATTCACAACATCCAGACAAGTGAAGGACACTCTCCAGGAGGTGGGTGTATCATTGTCAAAGTCTACAATCAAGAGAAGACTTCACGAGAGCAAATACAGAGGGTTCACCACAAGGTGCAAACCATTCCTAAGCCTGAAGAATAGAAAAGCCAGATTAGACTTTGCCAAAACACACGTAAAAAAGCCAGACCAGTACTGGAAAAGCATTCTTTGGATGGATGAAACTAAGATTAATCTGTACCAGAATGACAGGAAAAAAAATGTGTGGAGAAGGCTTGGAATAGCTCATGATCCAAAGCATGCAACGTCATCTGTAAAACATGGTGGAGGCAGTGTGAAGGCATGGGAAGGCATGGCTTCTAGTGGCACTGGGTCATTGGTGTTTATTGATGACGCAGCCAGATGAATTCTGCAGTGTTTAGAGATATACTGTCAGCCCAGATTCAGCCAAATGCAGCAAAGTTGATTGGACAGCACTTCATAGTACAGATGGGCAATGATCCAAAACACACTGCAAAAGCAACCCAGGAACGTTTGAAGGAAAAGAAGTGGAATATTCTGCAATGGCTGAATCAATCACCTGATCTCAACCCAATTGAGCATGCATTTCACTTACTGAAGGCAAAACTAAAGAGAGAAAGACCCACAAAGAACAACTGAAGACAGCTGCAGTTAGAGCCTGGCAAAAGCATCAGAAAGGAGGAAGCCCAGTCTTTTGTAATGTCCTTGGGTTCCAGACGTCAGGCAGTCATTGCCAGTAAAGGACTCTCAACAATATATTAAAATGAACATTTTATTTGATTATATTAATTTGTCCAATTACATGTGAGCCCCTGCAAATGGAGGGACTGTATATAAAAATGGTTGCAGTTCCTAAAATTTGTACTTATTATTATACAGGATTTATATAACGCCAACAGTTTGCGCAGCGCTTTACAATATAACTGGAGACAATACAGTTCAATACAAGAGAGTTAGGAGGGCCCTGCTCCTTGGAGCTTACAATCTTGATATTTATGTTCAACCCCTTGAATGAAAGCTGAAAGTCTGCACTTCAAAGTCATTTGGATTATTTCATTTTAATTTATTCTGGTGAGAGCCAGAGCCAAAGTCAAAAGTATGAAAATTGTGCCTGTATCCAGATATATTGTGTTCAAAATAACAGCAGTGTGTTGAAAAAAGTGAATAAAGCTCAAAATCCTTCTAATAGCTTTTATTTCTATACACACAAATGCATTGGGAACACTACACATTCTATTCCAAATCAAAACATGAAGGAAAATATATCAAATTTGTGTTGTTCTTTTTGAAGAAAAGTGAATATTAGACTGTTCAAAAAAAGAGCAGTGTTTGTATTCTTCTTTACAAACTCAAACATTTACTATATAAAGTGAAAAATGTTGAAGATTTTGCTTTCCTTTGAATCTCTTAATGAATATTTAGTTGTATAAGCACTGTTTCTGAGAACTGCTGTACATCTGTGTTGCATGGAGTCAACCAACTTCTGGCACCTGTGAACAGGTATTCCAGCCCAGGATGATTGGACTACATTCCACAGTTCTTCTCTATTTCTTGGTTTTGCCTCAGAAACTGCATTTTTGATGTCACCCCACAAGTTTTCTATTGGATTAAGATCCGGGGATTGGGCTGGCCACTCCATAATGTCAATCTTGTTGGTCTGGAACCAAGATGTTGCATGTATACTGGTGTGTTTGGGGTCGTTGTCTTGTTGGAACACCCATTTCAAGGGCATTTCCTCTTCAGCATAAGGCAGCATGACCTCTTCAAGTATTCTGATGTATTCAAACTGATCCATGATCCCTGGTGTGCGATAAATAGGCCCAACACCGTAGTATGAGAAACATCCCCATATCATGATGCTTGCGCAACCATGCTTCACTGTCTTCACAGTGTACTGTGGCTTGAATTCAGTGTTTGGGGGTCGTCTGACAAACTGTCTCCGGCCACTAGACCCAAAAAGAGCAATCTTACTTTCATCAGTTCACAAAATGTTGCACCATTTCTCTTTAGGCCAGTCAATATGCTCTTTTGGCAAATTGTAACCTCTTCAGCACATGTCTTTTTTTCAACAGTGGGACTTTGCGGGGCTTCTTGCAGATAGCTTGGCTTCACATAGGCATCTTCTAATTGTAACAGTACTCACAGGTAACTCTAGACCTTCTTTGATCTTCCTGGAGCTGATTGTTGGCTGAGTCTTTGCCATTTTGGCTATTCTATTCATTTGAATGGTAGTTTTTCGCTTTCTTCCACGTCTTTCAGGTTTTGGTTGCCATTTTAAAGCATCTGCGATCATTTTAGCTGAGCAGCCTATCATTTTCTGTACTTCTTTATGTTTTCCCCTCTCCAATCAACTTTTTAATCAAGGTACGCTGTTCTTCTGAACAATGTCTGGAACGACCCATTTTCCTCAGAATTTCAGATAGAAATGTAATATAACCTGCATGTACAACATTTGCTGCCTTCCTTCCTTAAATAAGGGCAATAATTGCCACCTGTTTTTCAAAGAATGAATGACCTCACTAATAGAACTCCACACTGCTATTATTTTGAACATACCCCTTTCAATTAGTGATTCAATTACACAGAATCAGCAGCATGCATGTCATGACTGTTGGGTCTGTTGGATTTCTATTACTCTACTAGACCTGCTAGTAAATTATTTTCCATGTAGAAATATAATTTCTACCAAAAACAGTGATTGATCAGGTTAGTGATGTCTGACTGCTATTATTTTGAACACAACTGTATATGGACCTAACTGTATAGTGTGAGAGGAGTCTGTAATGTACAATATAGACTCTTCATGCACTATATACATTATAAATTGTACATTACACACTCCTTCACTATATACTGTGTATTGTACATTATAAATTCCTGCACTATTTACAGTGTATTGTACATGATATATTCCTGCACTATACACACTATATTGTACATTACAGTTTGCTCCTGCACTATATACACTATATTGTATATTATAGAGCCCCCTGCACTTTATATGCTATATTGTACATTACAGGCTACTCCTACACTATATTGTACATTACAGACTCCTGCACTATATACACTATGTTGGGAATGTTTTGGAAAAAAAATTCTTTTAAAAGCAAATGCCCGTAGACTCTTGTGCAATACTAACCACTATGAGCATTTTTATGTCATTTTTTTTCTGCCAGGGGTTCTGTCATTTTGTCTGCCCCTAGTGTGGATGGACCCTTAAACAGCAAATTGCCTGTTACTGTGACATGATAGATGAAGTGCCTCTGCTGGAAAAACAAAAGGAAGGAGGGAAGAAATAACAGCTGATTTATGATTACGGTAGTATTTGTTAATTATATAGCCTATCCCATACTTCTCATTTTAGTATTAAAGTGCGACTTGATTTCAGTGTGTTTTTAAAGCTCCGTGCAGCAGACTTGGAAAGGCAGGGGCAGTACTTGGGGCCAATCAAGTGTCCTGCTTTCACTGTTCAGTCATAGGCTGGGGGCAACAGAAAAATTTGGTGTCACCATGCTTACTATACTTACTGGCCAGGCTGTGTACATTTCTGAAATGGATGGGCAGATATACAAATCCTTTGCCAGGTAAGAAAGCTCCTATACTGTACATGCATTTCAGTTGCATGTTTAGTTTGCCTGAAGTTGTCCTCATGCACACTGGACATTTGTACAGCGGCTGTTTTTGGCTTTTGATGTTTTTTTCTACAGCCAGTAAACTCTCCAGCATGTTATCCTATGTGTCCATGCACACATAGACTGTAATCAATGTTTTTTGCTGGAAGAAAAAACAGGCCTAATGGGTTTCTAGAGGAGTTTTTTAGCTGTAAAAAAAAGCCCTAACGCTGAAAAATGCTGCAAAACATGGTAAAACAACGCAAACTGGCGTTTTTGGATTTTTTACTTTTTTTTGTTAAAAACTGTTAAACGTGGCAAAATGCCACTAAACAGTAATACAAAAATGCTAAAAAAGCTGAAAAACCTCACGTTTTAAGGTGAGTTTACACAGCTAACGTTACCAGTGTGCATGAGGACTAAAGAGGAATTAAACCCAAAAGCAAACATTTCTTATGTTGTAGTTTACCATTTCTTAGATGTGATGACTGCATTACTTACTTTTAAACTTCTTTCTTTTATTTTCACCTGATGAACTGGCCAATAAGTGTGTTGTTTTTCAATAGAACAAGAGGTCCTGAAAATGTAGCAGTTTTGGGAATGAGGATGAGACAAACCATTTACCACTGAGAGGGGTGTTTCCAAAGATCAGCTTTTATTTATGTAAAACCTTTATCCTAAGGAAAAAAAAAAACCTGTTGTATCTGCTTATAAATTATTAGCTGGAATATGGCCTTAAGTTGTTAGTGTATATAAAACTAACCCTCCCCTCCCCTCAGACTGACAATGCTGCTGGCCAAAGGTGCCACAGTGCAAATTAATTGAATGTGGGGGTACTCTAATACACCAGGTGAAAACAGGGGAAAAAAGTCTAAGAAAAGAAAACGGATGTAGCCATTGCATCTAATCACTGGCACTCTGCAATATATTTCTTTTTAAGGTTTCATTCACATCTATTGAGCATCTGCGACATTCCAGTGTCCAACACACTAAATCGTGGCAAACAAGTGCTTGCACCTTTTCTCTTAGGTTCATTGAAGGACACCGCGCAGCAATATTCTTCACTGTAGGGTTTATAGCGCCACCTTCAAGAGTAGGACGCAAGGCAGAAAAAAACTACCTATGTGCAGCCCTTACCTCATTCCTCCCCGCATACGCTATAAGCAGCTCAGTTTTATCTCCCTAGTGGAGGAGTAAGGTCCTAAGCTCCCTGATGAGAATCTTAGCCACCCCCTTTTTTTTTTTTTTTTTTTGCAGGAACGGAACACTTTTTAATCAGAGTATAGCATCAAGACATATAAACTCATGGGATATTGATCTGGTCAGTTAAGTAGCAGAGGGGGTTGTTAATCAGTTTCAGCTGCTTTGGGGCTAATGAAATTAACAACAGGTGCACTAGATGGGCAACAATAAGATGACCCCCAAAACAAGAATGGTTTTACAGGTGGAGGCCACTGCCATATTTTTTTGCTACTCATCTTTTCTTTTCACTAGTTTTGCATTTAGCTAGGGTTAGTGTCACTACTGGTAGCATGAGGCAATACCTAAACCCTAAAGAGGTTACACAGGCAGTCCAAGTCCTCCAGAATTGAACATCAATACGTGCCAATGCCAGAAGGTTTGCTGTGTGCTCAACTGCCCTAAATCCAATAGAACACCTCTGGGATATCATGTTTTGGTTCATCTGAGGCTGCCAGGTTGCACCTCAGACTGTCCAGGAGCTTAGTAATGCCCTGGTCCAGATCTAGGAGGAAATATCCCAGGACACCATCCATCGTCTCATTGCTTGCTCCAACGTTGTTAGTCATGCATAACAAAACCTAAATACCCGCGCTAACATGACAAATTATAGATAAATTTCATCCATATTATTAAAAAAAATATAATGCTGCTGTTCATAAAGTGAAAATCACCCCACAGTGCTTCCCGATCACCACTTAATACATTCTAAACTCGCCATTCGTTGGACTCCCAGCTTGTACAGCATAAGAGTCAAAAAAGCTTAGACTGGTGAGATATATTCTCGGGCATAACCAGGGCTCAGGTAAAACCCAGATTACATATGCTTCCTTAGTACTTGACCATAATCCTTATGCATGCAAGAAAGTCCTGAAAAGCAAGAGTAATGCATAGTGTAACTTTGTAATACTCTTTATTTAGCAGTAATTAAATAAGTATTGCACTCACATGTGTAAAGAAATTTCAAGCTTTTAGGTAAAAAAACAGTGTTCCTCAATCCCCACTCAATGGGCACAGAATATGGATCTGGAGTGCCAGCCACACACAGCGTGCGCTCCACTCACGGGACGTGACGTCACAAAGTCGGACCGAAACCGGAAATTTGTCGACGCGTTTTGCCCCTCTTCCAGGGCGTTATCAAAGACAACAATCTCTGGTTCCTCCGCACTACATATAACCTGCCTTTACTCCTCCCACCTTCCTACCTCACTTCCCATAGGGTGTAAGGCTTCACTACCTTACACTTATACAGAGCTTCCTGGTGTACTCAACTTAGATCACACGGACAGAATGGACTGCGCTATTTTGAGAACATATTACATTCCAAAACCCGATAAACAAATAAAGAAAGAATGAGACCCCACTAGTTGGGAACGTTGCATTTTTTTTAACCCTGATAGGATACATAATTAAAATAATTATTAATTAATCCGCTCCGGATCCATTTTCTGTGCCCATTGAGTGGAGATCAATCTTTCACCCTGCTTTGCTGTCACTGACTTGGCAGCTGGGTTCTGGAAGATGGGAGGTTTTTTGTCTTTTGTTATTCCTGTCAGGTGGAAGGCACATATATCCTTTTCTTCAGAGCTAAACCATTGTTCCTGGATTTATTACATTCTTTCAACATTCTCTGACTGCTTTTCCATGCTGTTCCTTGTTCTGTTGGTCTGTTGGGAACTCTTTCCAGCTGGTCTCCTTTTTACCTGGAAGGCTTGCGTGTATTACATGGTGGGAGTTTACAGGGTTTCACCAATGCTTTTTCTCCATGAATAGGTTCTTGGCCTTTCTCCAGTGGTGTATTGTTCAAATGCTTGCTGTGCTCCTTTTAAAAACATTTAGGATTTTCCTCTGCTGACTCTTCCCTGGC
The DNA here is from genome assembly GCF_062004578.1 of Staurois parvus. Classification (NCBI taxonomy): domain Eukaryota; kingdom Metazoa; phylum Chordata; class Amphibia; order Anura; family Ranidae; genus Staurois; species Staurois parvus. The sequence goes on from NW_028317813.1 coordinate 19,991,943, forward strand.
AGTCTTCCTTTTGGTGGCTGTCACTTGGTTGGTGATGTCTTGTAAATCCCCTTATTTGCCTTCGCACAGGGATAAGGGGGTTCTCCTTCCCTTTTTCACCAAAGGAGTGACTGCTTCTCTATGAGGGCATTGTCTTTTTTTTTTTCTCTCTGTCTACATCCCTCCTATACAAGGCATTGCTCTACATTCCTCGAATGTGTTCTGGGCTGTACATGTGTAACTCATACCTCCCAACAGTCACACATTAGATGGGAATTTCCCTCATTTTCACCTATATGACCTGAATTATACACCACTGCAGGTGCACATGCAGTAGTTTCAATTGGTCCTGCCCCTTGCCGCTGTTTTCCCGGTTGGCACTGTATAAACACCGGCTGTTTCCCTATGAACGGGTTGTTTTTAAATCCCTGAAACACATATTGGCCCAGCCTATCCCCGACATCACAGGTTGGACTTGACACGCTTTTTCTAATTGCAGCCATACCCCCGCCGGCTTGTTCTCCAATCCCAGGTTGTGCTAGATGTTCACACTGCTGCAGGTCCTGCTTGGCTGCACTTATTTGTTATCCATTTGATGCCTACATTCTTGCCTTGGCTCCTGTATGCTGTTAATCAAGATTTTAGAACATAAGTGTATGTTTAATTGGTGTCTTTGTGGTTTAGCTAACTTCTGAACCTTGCACTCTGTACATAACGCATCCCTGAATCCTGCACTCTGTACGTAACGCATCCCTGAATCCTGCACTCTGTACGTAACGCATCCCTGAATCCTGCACTCTGTACGTAACGCATCCCTGAATCCTGCACTCTGTACGTAACGCATCCCTGAATCCTGCACTCTGTACACAACGCATCCCTGAATCTTGCACTCTGTACGTAACGCATCCCTGAATCCTGCACTCTGTACGTAACGCATCCCTGAATCCTGCACTCTGTATGTAACGCATCCCTGAATCCTGCACTCTGTACGTAACGCATCCCTGAATCCTGCACTCTGTACACAACGCATCCCTGAATCCTGCACTCTGTACGTAACGCATCCCTGAATCCTGCACTCTGTACGTAACGCACCCCTGAATCCTGCACTCTGTACGTAACGCATCCCTGAATCTTGCACTCTGTACACAACGCATCCCTGAATCTTGCACTCTGTACGTAACGCATCCCTGAATCCTGCACTCTGTACGTAACGCATCCCTGAATCCTGCACTCTGTACACAACGCATCCCTGAATTCTGCACTCTGTACGTAACGCATCCCTGAATCCTGCGCTCTGTACACAACGCATCCCTGAATCCTGCGCTCTGTACGTAACGCATCCCTGAATCCTGCACTCTGTACATAACGCACCCCTGAATCCTGCACTCTGTACGTAACGCATCCCTGAATCCTGCACTCTGTACACAACGCATCCCTGAATCCTGCACTCTGTACGTAACGCATCCCTGAATCCTGCACTCTGTACGTAACGCATCCCTGAATCCTGCACTCTGTACGTAACGCATCCCTGAATCCTGCACTCTGTACGTAACGCATTCCTGAATCTTGCACTCTGTACGTAACACATCCCTGAATCCTGCACTCTGTAGGTAACGCATCCCTGAATCCTGCACTCTGTACGTAGCGCATTCCTGAATCCTGCACTCTGTACGTAACGCATTCCTGAATCCTGCACTCTGTATGTAACGCATTCCTGAATCCTGCACTCTGTATGTAACGCATTCCTGAATCCTGCACTCTGTATTTAACGCATCTCTGAATCCTGCACTCTGTACGTAACGCATCCCTGAATCCTGCACTCTGCATGTAATGCATCCCTGAATGCTGCACTCTGTACATAACGCTTTCCTGAATCCTGCATGCTGTACGTAACGCATTCCTGAATCCTGCACTTTGTACGTAACACACTCCTCAGTCCTGCAGTCTGTATGAAACGCACTCCTCAATCCTGCACTCTGTACGAAACGCACTCCTCAGTCCTGCACTCTGTACATAACACACTCCTCAATCCTGCACTCTGTACATAACGCACTCCTCAATCCTGCACTCTGTACATAAAGCACTCCTCAATCCTGCACTCTGTACATAACGCACTCCCCAATCCTGCACTCTGTACATAAAGCACTCCTCAATCCTGCACTCTGTACATAACGCACTCCCCAATCCTGCACTCTGTACATAACGCACTCCTCAATCCTGCACTCTGTACATAAAGCACTCCTCAATCCTGCACTCTGTACATAACGCACTCCCCAATCCTGCACTCTGTACATAACGCACTCCTCAATCCTGCACTCTGTACATAAAGCACTCCTCAATCCTGCACTCTGTACATAAAGCACTCCTCAATCCTGCACTCTGTACATAAAGCACTCCTCAATCCTGCACTCTGTACATAACGCACTCCCCAATCCTGCACTCTGTACATAACGCACTCCTCAATCCTGCACTCTGTACATAAAGCACTCCTCAATCCTGCACTCTGTACATAACGCACTCCCCAATCCTGCACTCTGTACATAAAGCACTCCTCAATCCTGCACTCTGTACATAACGCACTCCCCAATCCTGTACTCTGTACATAAAGCACTCCTCAATCCTGCACTCTGTACATAAAGCACTCCTCAATCCTGCACTCTGTACATAACGCACTCCTCAATCCTGCACTCTTTACGTAACGCACTCCTCAATCCTGCACTCTGTACATAACGCACTCCTCAATCCTGCACTCTGTACATAACGCACTCCTCAATCCTGCATTCTGTATGAAATGCACTCCTGAATCCTGCACTCTGTGCGTAATGCATTCCGTAATCTTCCACACTTTGTGTAATGCACTCTTCCACAGTATTAAACAAATCCATTTGTAATGGAAGCTTTTTATTCTTTTTTTTAATTGTTGGATTGGGGTTTGTGTTCGTGAGACTCTTGCTTGCAGCACAGCAATCAAAGCATATTTTATAAGTACAAGGAAGCCCGGGTTTTGTTTAACCATGCCCCTTAGGCCCCTCCCACTAGTAAATATTTGATCACACCCAATTTTGCCAGGGCGCACTACGCAAGCCACAGGTCACTTCCTCCCTCAAGTGTCCCTCATGCTGAAGTTCAAAAGTTTGGGAGGTATAGTGCATCTATCTGCCATGGCTCCCTTCTGAAAGACTGTGCCTTTTTGGTGATATGGATGGTTTGTGTACAAGGTTACCAGCCTCCTCCTATACTATTTCATGTTGATTTAGATATACTGTTGTTATGACATTAGAAGTCAGGTACTCTTTTTTTCTTTTGTCATGGAGCACTCCATTGGAGTGGTTTGTGTCCAGGGTTTTTCGGCATCAGGTGTCAGTGTCTCAGATTACTAAGCTTCTACCTGGTCGTCGGTCCATGACTTTCCCAAGTTTTACAAGGTTTGCTGTTTTGTCATCTTCAGATGTGTGTTTTGACTGCAAGATTTTGCAGGCTACAGTTTGAGGTTTCTGCTCCCCTCCAGGGGGGTTCTGTGGGTTTTTGTCTTGGTTTCCCAAGCACATCATACAGTATTTCTAGCACAACAGTGTAACATTTTTAAGTTCTAAGCCACTGGGGAAGTGTGTATGTATTACAGATATATGAACATTTTTATTGTTTTTTTTTTTGCCTTGACATATTTTTTTAATGATGCCCAAACCTTGATCCTGGTTTGTACGATTCTATCTGAGGATGACTTATGACATGCGGAATAGTTCTCCCATTTTTTCTTAGAGCGGTATTAAACCCATAACCAAAAATGTAATATACTGCATCTTACAAATCATTAGATGTGGTGGCTGCATCACTTTTCTTTTCTTAGGCTTTTTTTCCCTGTTGTTTTTCACCTGATGATCTGTCCAGTAACGCTCCTCCTGTATGCAAGTGCCTACACAGGGACACCTTTGGACAGCAGTGTTGTCAGTCTTGGGGGGGGGGGGGAGATATTGGGGAGTTTGAAGCCAAACTCCAGCTAATATATTATAGGTAGGTACATCAAATGTTTTTGTGGGGGGTTTACATAAAAAAAAGCTAATTACTGTAAGCACCATTATCAGTGTTAAATGGTTTGTCTTGTCTCTGCAAAAAATGGGCGCATTCTGCTGGAGAGCTTGTTCTTTTGAAAAGTAACAGACTTACTGGCTGGATCTCCAGACGAAAATAGAAGAAAGAAAGCTTTCAATTGGTACTCCACCCAAAAGGGAAATTTACGCTTGTCTGCCTCCTCCCCCCCACATTTTGAGAAGGGGGGGGAGCAGGTACCTGGTTTTGACAGGTACCTGCTACCACTTCCAGGTCAGATCGGCATGGCAATCTGAGCCAGAAGCCCCCCCCCCCCAACCCCTGCAGCCTTCTGGAACACTTCACAGTTCCCAGAAGACTGTGGCCCATTCACAAAGCACAGCATGCTTTACGAATGCGCAGTAGGAAACCTGCTGTGAATCCACAAGGCTTTTCTTCCGGGTTAGCTTACTGAAGATGCTGGCGTCAGCACAAAAAGCCGATTAAAGAATTGGCTCGGGTGAGGACATTGCTGGACCCCTTGGACAGGTAAGGGCCCTTATATTAAAAGTCAGCAGCTACAGTATTTGTAGCTGCTAAATTAAAATTTTTTGGGGGGAAGCCCAGAGCTCCGCTTTAAGAAAATAAATACTATCACATGTAAGAAATGGTAAGCTGCAATATAATAAATGTTTGCTTTTGGGTTAATGCCAATTTAATAACATTTAGACTGAAAGTGAAGGGTATCGCAAAGTCCACTCTTTATATAAGTAGATGAATGGGGATCCAAGCTGAGTTTTAACTCTAGAGAACAGCAGAGAGAAAGAGAAAATGTGTCCGTGTTTCTTGAACTTTAAAAGTCTTCTGACTTTTCTCAGCATCCCTTGTACACACCTTTGCTGAATTTATCTACAAATGTCTTGAGGTGCCCAGAAGAGAGAAAACAATTATTTCAGTTTTTAAATGTTCATTAAACTCTGTTAATTTTGCAAGAAAATTTTGCACAGACTATTTGCCTGTTAGGCTAGCCATACACTATACAATTTTCTGTCCAATTTCTTTTAGAATTACCTTCAACTATGGAGTGCAAGGGCCTGCCTGATTGGATAGAATGGAAAGTGTCATTTAGGTTTGACCTCATATTATATGGTTTTTGGTAAATCTAAAGCAATTTTCTAAAGAAAATTGTAAAATGTATGGTCAGCCTTCATTGTTGTAAGCACTGGGCCATTATGGTAAACACAGCCCAGGCTGATACATCAAGTTTAGGTGGCAACTTTTGAGATTCATTAACCGCTTCCTGCCCGCCATATAGTAAAATGACAGACGCAAGGTGGTTCTTTCGTTCTGGGAGGACGTCATATGACATCCTCCCATTCTAACCGCGCATGCGTGGCTCCGGGAGCGCTCAGTGCGGCGATCGGTGGTGTGCTGTGTCCCTCGGACACAGTGGATCACCGATCAAAGGAAAGAGCCGAAGATGTCGGCTCGGTCATGTGATCAGCTGTGTCCAATCACAGCTGATAACATGTAAACAGAGAATTGCCGGTTATCGGCATTTCTCTCCTCACGAGCTGTCATGCTGACGGCTCGTGAGGAGAGGAGAGCCGGTAATCGACATGTAATGATCAGTGTACCCTGATGATCTGTGTAGCCCCAGCAGTGCCACCTGTCAGTGTCCATCAGTGTCAGCTCTCAGTGCTCATCCATGCCACCTGCCAGTGCCCATCAGTGCCACATCAATGCCACATATCAGTGCCTACCAGTGCACATCAATGCCACATATCAGTGCCCATCTGAGCTGCCTTTCAGTGTCACCCATTAGTGCCAGTCAGTGCCGCCTATCAGTGCCATATATGAGTGCTGCCTTTCAGTGTCCATCAGTGATGCCTGTCAATGCCTATCAGTGCTACCTACCAGTGCCTCCTCATCAGTGCCCATCAGTGCCACCTATCAGTGTCCATCAGAGCAGCCTCATTAGCGCACATCAGTAAAGGAGAAAAATCATTTAGTTACATAATTTTATAACAAAAACTAAGAAAAAACTTTTTTTATTCAAACATTTCAGTGGTTTTTAGTTTAAGAAAAAATTAAAATTCAGATGTGATTAAATCCCACCAAAATAAATCTCTATCTGTCACAAAAAAATGATAAAAATTTCATATGGGTACAGTGTTGCATGACCGCGCAATTGTCATTCAAAGTGCAACAGCGCTGAAAGCTGGAAATTGGCCTGGGTAGGAAGGGGGTATAAGTGCCCTGTAGGCTAGTGGTCAACTCCACATTTTCCATAACACCTCTGTTTAGGGTGTACCATGGTGCAAATGGGAGCTCCACTTGCACAGCCATGTCATTCATTCACAGAAATCTGTGAATGAGCTACACGTTCCCTCTGCCACCACAGCAGACATACTAGTATTTCTCAATAGAATACAAGTACAGTGGAAATCGCACTCGTAGTACATTGACACTACAGCTCTCCAGCTGAAAGCCTATACCTCTCTTCAGCCAAAGAGCTGGAGGAAGAGTCTACAGGAGCATGGCATTGGACCTGCCATCCACTGATTGTGGGTACATTGCTTTACAGGCCTTTGTAAAAAAAAAAAAAAATATATATATATATATATATATATATACACACACATATTTTTCCCTTCAAATATTTATGCATTTATTTAATTTTGTTTTCTAAAAGATGGATTTAAACTTTAATATGTCTAATATGTCTGTCCTTGCAGGCACTATTCTTTTTAATTTATAATTGTTTGAAGTTCTTGACACTAACACCACAAACAGACTTGTGGTTGTAAAAGGAAGTTTGTGCATCTCTCATCCAGTTGCTGGAATGTTAACTGGTTCCCACCGGCCTACGGCCAAATGGCGGCCGGCAAAAACCCTCACCGTTCCGGTTGAACGCTATATAGTGTCCTTTCGGGCATGCGCAGTTTGCGAGCCTGCAGAGCCGCTCAGCATCGCAATCTGTCACCGGCTGTGTACCTCGGACACGGCCGATGACAGATCTGAGTACCTGCCCCGTTGCTGGTACCATGTGACCTGCTGTGACCAATCACAGCAGGTCACATGACAGTTGTATACAATGGATGGTTTCATTCATGCCATCCATTGTATACTAGTGTGTCTAGCTGAGAATGGTCACAGCGATCACATGCAAAAGCTGGACCAATCACAGCCCAGCTGTGTCATGTGATTTAGCCGTGGCCAAATCACAGCTAAGCACAAAAAAAACCCCCAAAAAAACCCTGAATGAATTGATGTCATTCAGGTAAATGCTTGCTTATAGCAAAGTAATTATTTGCTATAAGCAAAGTGTGTAAAAAAAAAAAACAAAAACAAAATACTGATCACTTTCCCAAAGTAGTACAATGTTACCATGGTAACATTGTACTACTTTAGTCATAGTGAAATATGAAACAAAAATCTTAAAAAAAAGAAATAAATGTAATAAAAAATTAAAAATAAAAAAATTTAAAAAAGTATATTTTTTTTTTTCATACTGTCATCAGTCAGTGTCCCTGATCACCGCCATGCCAGTTATATGATGATGCTGTACTGCACTGGTGACAGTATGTAAAAAAAAAATAGTGAAAATAATTTTAACTTTTTTCATTTTCAGAAAAATTATGAAAAAAAAAATACAACTTCAAAAAATTCGCCATGCCTCTTATGAAATACGTCTGACTGTCTACTTTGCAAAAAGGGGTCATTTGGGGGATATCTGTACTGTTCTGACATTCTTGGACCTCAAGAAATTAGATTGGCTGTCAGTACTTCAGGATTGATCAATTTTCAGATATATCCCATAGTTTGTGAACTCTATAACTTTCCTACAGACTAAAAAATACATCCTAATTTGGGTTATTTTCACCAAAGACATGTAGCAGAATACATCTTGGCCTAAATTTATGAAGAACAATTATTTATTTGCAAACTTTTATAACAGAAACAAAGAAAAACGTGTTTTTTTTTCAAAATTTTCTGTCTTTTTTTGTTAATTTAGCAAAAAATTAAAAACCCCGATGTTGATTAAATACCACCAAAAGAAAGCTCTAGTTGTGTGAAGAAAATGATAACATTTTAGTTTGGGTACAGTGCTGTATGACCGCGCAATTGTCATTCAAAGTGTGAGAGCGCTGAAACCTGAAAACTGGCCTGGGCAGGAAGGGGGTAAAAGTGCCCTGTACGGAAGTGGTTAACAACAAAAAAAAGTAGTGCTAGAGAAACCACAGGGTGTTGTTGGTCACTGTCATCAATAGGCTGCAAGTTTCATCAATCTACGGCAGCCACTTCTGATGTTTTGGCTAGTACACAAATGAGAAAGCTAGCTACCCAAAATCTGAGATCTTAAATCCAATGGAGAGTCAAATATGGCAGCGTGTTTTATTAATTGGTGTGAGTAATTAAACAATTTCTTCTTTGCCTAATGAAATAAGATACAGGCTCATTCCAATAGAGCGGGTATCATTTATAAATCTGCAATTTAAAAAAAGAAATAAAAACCAAACATCGGAGTTAAGTTTGAGCTGCAGCATGTAGAGTGGTCAAGTAATTGTTGTGGCCAGAGATCATTTTCGGGGTAACCCTTAAGAAGGATGTTTAATAGAAGGATAAGAAGCAGGACTGTCCCTCGTTAGCACTAGTAGCATGCAAGGAGGCACGTTTCAAGGATCTTCACCATCTGCTCAGTGTCACAAGCCTCTCCTGTGCTGAGAGTGTATTTAGACTCCTCCTGGCCTGAGGTTTGTGCTCCAGACATGGACAGCTGCTCAGAGGTCTTAAAGGTCCCTGGAATTCTAGAGACATTTAACAATCTTTCTGTAACCCTCTCGGTACTGAGCAAGATGGTTCACTAATAAAGTTTATATTAAGTCGATTTGTTATATAAAGTCAGAAGGAAAACGATTAAGAAGAACCATGGTAATGATCTGCCCTGTGATTACAATGACAAATAATGAATATGCACAACTAGGATACAAGCAATTAAGAACATGAGTGATGAAGTCTATTCATTGTTTGTGTATGCTATTTCAGTGTCATTTGCATTGCTTGCATCACTCTGGCTAGTTCTCAGGCCAGGAACAACATCTATTGCTGTGTTTTTGTTACTTCCTTTTAATGAAGTGAAAACAGTGCCTTATATCAGCCGCAAATTGTTTTAGTTTGTCCTGGGAAGTACAATTTGTTCTCTGAATGTCCTATCATAGGGGAATAGAATGTCTTCTGCTTCGTGACACATGGGGGATGAAGTGTATTTATTCACTAGAATGAACGCCCTGCTGCTGAGACAGGAGCTACCATATGTTGCCTAGGGCAGATTGGACCTGTCCCAGACTGAGAGACACTTATGCTTTCACATTATCATGGCTCTCCTCTGGGAGGTATACAGTTGGCCAACCTTGCTCACTTTCTTACTGTTGTACGCTGCTATCCACTTGAGGATACAATCTGCATTGTACATCTCAGTGGAAATACACAATTCACTTAATATGCCTTGTTGCATAGAGTAAATACAAATCCAATAGCGCTCCTGGTTTGTTTTAACCTTCTTACCTTGGCAGAGCAGGGATAGATATTGTTAATACTTTGGCATATATATATAAACTTTGGAAGCCCTTTTTTTTTTTTTTTACTAAACACCTTTACTTAACCATTCTTACACTGCTATGTCTTTACTGAACAGATTGTATTCATCATGGTAACTAGAGATGAGCGAATCGAACCAGGCGAACCGGAATTCGAGTCGAATTTCAGGAAATATTCGATTCGCGGCGAAACCGAAATTTTGCCTACTTCGGGTGCGCGAATCGAACATTTCCCGATCAGCCGGCAAAAGTGTCCCTGCAGTGAGCTCCGCTATTTCTGACAGTTCTCTGACAGAAGGAACACATGTTTAGCGGTTGAAACATTGTATCTATTAGTTTACATTTAGGATACAGATGTTTCAACCACTGTTCATGTGAAGAAGCTGTGAGAGAACTGTCAGAAATAGAGGAACTCTGCACATACACTTTTTGCCGGCTTGGAATTATTCTTCTTTTCATCCTACTTCTTCTTCTTCTTCTTCTTCTTCTTCTTCATCCTCATCCTCATCCTCTTCTTCTGAGGATGAGGATGAGGATGAAGAAGAAGAAGAAGCAGTAGGATGAAAATAAGAATAATTCCAAGCCGGCAAAAAGTGTATGTGCAGAGTTCCTCTATTCTGCAGATACACTTAGAGGAGCTCTGCACATACACTTTTTGCCTGTTTGGAATTAATCTTATTTTCATCCTACTTCTTCTTCTTCTTCTTCTTCTTTATCCTCATCCTCAGAAGAAGAAGAAGAGGATGAAGAAGAAGAAGAAGAAGAAGAAGAAGAAGTAGGATGAAAATAAGAATAATTGCAAGCCGGCAAAAAGTGTATGTGCAGAGTTCCTCTATTCTGCAGATACACTTAGAGGAGCTCTGCAGATACACTTAGAGGAGCTCTGCACATACACTTTTTGCCGGCTTGGAATTAATCTTATTTTCATCCTACTTCTTCTTCTTCTTCTTCATCCTCATCCTCATCCTCAGAAGAAGAAGAAGAGGATGAGGATGAAGAAGAAGAAGAAGAAGAAGAAGAAGAAGTAGGATGAAAATAAGAATAATTCCAAGCCGGCAAAAAGTGTATGTGCAGAGCTCCTCTAAGTGTATCTGCAGAGCTCCTCTAAGTGTATCTGCAGAATAGAGGAACTCTGCACATACACTTTTTGCCGGAAACCGCTGTATGGAGGGAATGTCCCAGAACTGTCATAAATAGTCTATTTCTGACAGTTCTGGGACATTCACTCCATACAGCTGTTTCAACCGCTGTATGGAGGGAATGTCATAGAACTGTCAGAAATAGACTATTAATGACAGTTCTGGGACTGTCCTTCCATACAGCGGTTGAAACATTGTATCTATTTGTTTCCATAAATGGATCCATTTATGGAAACAAATAGATACAATGTTTCAACCGCTGTATGGAAGGACAGTCCCAGAACTGTCATTAATAGTCTATTTCTGACAGTTCTATGACATTCCCTCCATACAGCGGTTGAAACAGCTGTATGGAGTGAATGTCCCAGAACTGTCAGAAATAGACTATTTATGACAGTTCTGGGACATTCACTCCATACAGCGGTTGAAACATTGTATCTATTTTTTTCCATAAATGACATTCTGCAGATACACTTAGAGGAGCGCTGCAGATACACTTTTTGCCGGCTTGGAATTATTCTTATTTTCATCCTACTTCTTCTTTTTCTTCTTATGAGGATGAGGATGAAGAAGAAGAAGTAGGATGAAAATAAGATTAATTCCAAGCCGGCAAAAAGTGTATCTGCAGCGCTCCTCTAAGTGTATTTGCAGAATGTCATTTATGGAAAAAAATAGATACAATGTTTCAACCGCTGTATGGAAGGACAGTCCCAGAACTGTCATTAATAGTCTATTTCTGACAGTTCCATGACATTCCCTCCATACAGCGGTTGAAACAGCTGTATGGAGTGAATGTCCCAGAACTGTCAGAAATAGACAGAAACTGTCACAGAACTGTCCTTCTTCTCATCCTTCTCCTTCTTCTCATCCTTCTTCTCATCCTTCTTCTCATCCTTCTTCTCATCCTTCTCCTTCTTCTCATCCTTCTCCTTCTCCTTCTTCTCATCCTTCTCCTTCTCCTTCTTCTCATCCTTCTCCTTCTTCTCATCCTTCTCCTTCTCCTTCTTCTCATCCTTCTCCTTCTCCTTCTTCTCATCCTTCTCCTTCTCCTTCTTCTCATCCTTCTCCTTCTCCTTCTTCTCATCCTTCTCCTTCTCCTTCTTCTCATCCTTCTCCTTCTTCTCATCCTTCTCCTTCTCCTTCTTCTCATCCTTCTCCTTCTCCATCTTCTCATCCTTCTCCTTCTCCTTCTTCTCATCCTTCTCCTTCTCCTTCTTCTCATCCTTCTCCTTCTCCATCTTCTCATCCTTCTCCTTTTCCTTCTTCTCATCCTTCTCCTTCTGCTTCTCCTTCTCCTTCTCCTTCTTCTCATCCTTCTCCTTCTTCTCATCCTTCTCCTTCTTCTCATCCTTCTCCTTCTCCTTCTTCTCATCCTTCTCCTTCTTCTCATCCTTCTCCTTCTTCTCATCCTTCTCCTTCTCCTCATCCTTCTCCTTCTTCTCATCCTTCTCCTTCTCCTTCTTCTCATCCTTCTCCTTCTCCTTCTTCTCATCCTTCTCCTTCTCCATCTTCTCATCCTTCTCCTTCTCCTTCTTCTCATCCTTCTCCTTCTTCTCATCCTTCTCCTTCTTCTCATCCTTCTCCTTCTCCTCATCCTTCTCCTTCTTCTCATCCTTCTCCTTCTCCTTCTTCTCATCCTTCTCCTTCTTCTCATCCTTCTCCTTCTTCTCATCCTTCTCCTTCTTCTCATCCTTCTCCTTCTCCTCATCCTTCTCCTTCTCCTTCTTCTCATCCTTCTCCTTCTTCTCATCCTTCTCCTTCTCCTTCTTCTCATCCTTCTTCTCATCCTTCTCCTTCTTCTCATCCTTCTCCTTCTCCTTCTTCTCATCCTTCTCCTTCTCCTTCTTCTCATCCTTCTCCTTCTCCATCTTCTCATCCTTCTCCTTTTCCTTCTTCTCATCCTTCTCCTTCTGCTTCTCCTTCTCCTTCTCCGTCTTCTCATCCTTCTCCTTCTCATCCTTCTCCTTCTTCTCATCCTTCTCCTTCTTCTCATCCTTCTTCTCATCCTTCTCCTTCTTCTCATCCTTCTCCTTCTCCTTCTTCTCATCCTTCTCCTTCTTCTCATCCTTCTTCTCATCCTTCTCCTTCTTCTCATCCTTCTTCTCATCCTTCTCCTTCTTCTCATCCTTCTCCTTCTCCTTCTTCTCATCCTTCTCCTTCTCCTTCTTCTCATCCTTCTCCTTCTTCTCATCCTTCTTCTCATCCTTCTTCTCATCCTTCTCCTTCTTCTCATCCTTCTCCTTCTTCTCATCCTTCTTCTCATCCTTCTCCTTCTTCTCATCCTTCTCCTTCTCCTTCTTCTCATCCTTCTCCTTCTCCTTCTTCTCATCCTTCTCCTTCTCATCCTTCTCTTTCTTCTCATCCTTCTCCTTCTTCTCATCCTTCTCCTTCTTCTCATCCTTCTCCTTCTCCTTCTTCTCATCCTTCTTCTCCTCATTCTTCTCCTTCTTCTCATCCTTCTCCTTCTCCTTCTTCTCATCCTTCTCCTTCTCCTTCTTCTCATCCTTCTCCTTCTCCTTCTTCTCATCCTTCTCCTTCTCCTTCTTCTCATCCTTCTCCTTCTTCTCATCCTTCTCCTTCTCTTTCCTCATCTCCAAGGGCATTTAAATTAAAGGTACAGTGTTCTGCACTAATTTAAAGGCTCTCTGAAGCCTAGAAACCCTTTTTATAAGTCATCTTCGTAGCGAAGAAATTCGCATCGAATCGAATTTCACACTGGAATTCGCCGAATCAGCCGAATCGAATTTTTGAGAAATTCGCTCATCTCTAATGGTAACTAATGGAACAATAGTGTGAGCCGATATATCTAGTTACTGCTTTATTTGCAGTAACCACTACCAACAACTTTTTTTGCAGCTGATTTGGCCTGCATAGCAGTTAGGAGGTATTTTGTGATAATCTTTTTTGGGGAGGAGGTGAAGGGATGAAGGGTTGTTGGATGGCTTACTTCAAATTGCACCAAGGCGGTTTAGGTGGAATTGGGGTCTGGGCTCTGACTTTACTATAGTACATTTCAGAGCTTCATGAGACTTTGAGTCTCTTGTTTGAAGTATTGAACTGCTGCATTTATAACTTTTGTTGCATTCTCAGTATTTTAGATCAGAGACAAAGTCATTGACATTTTGCTATGCAATTTCCTAATACAGATGAAAATCAGTGGCCTGTGAATAAATGCAAAACAATCTAGCAGCCCCAGCAGCAAAGCATCTCTGCATTATTATACTACTTTCATCATTCTTCACAGTTGGAAAGAGGACTTTGTTATTGTGCAGTAATTTGTCTGCACATGTAGAGCTTTGTACATTAGTTCATGTTACCTCCAGGGGCAGACTGACAACTCATGGGGCCCTCCTGGCAATAGGGGATCATGGGGCCCCTGTGTCCTTGCCCAAACTCAAAAAAGCCTATGAAAAAGGTACCAGGAGCATCTCATGGGGCCCCCTACTGACCCTGGGCCCTCGGGCAGTGCCCGACTTTCCAAATGGTCAGTCCGCCCCTGCTTACCTCAGATCTCACCACAAAATATGGTTTCAATGACCATATGATCATGGCATCCATGATTTTGTTATAGTACGCTCTTCAATGTAGGGTATGTAAAGTGAGAGATGTATCTGCAGATTGTGAGCATTCACCAAATGTTTACTTTGAGGATTGTGACGTTTGCCCTTACATTGACCAGTGTAGGATGACAATTCTGTAAACTATCCTTAGGACTGTGGACTGGTGGAAGCTAAAGCCATTTAAAGATTTTGTAACATGATCTTATGTTATGATCTTTGGCAGCACTCCTTCTGGGATCCCCCAAAATCTCTTTCAATTACATTAAATTACATTGGAGTCTTTTGAAGTGCAACCAGTCCTTTCATTAGGCTACGTTCACACAATCCTTTTTAGCAAGTGGCAGACAGGCGTTTAGGAAGCATTTTTATCGTTTCTCAATCGCCTGGGAAAATCCTGCACATTGCAGCACATGGTGCTGTTCAAACGGGAGCGTTAGCGTCGCAACGGACGCCTCTGGTCGAGTCAGGAGGAGTTGAAGCCTCCTATTCAAGTCTATGGTGTCGCTCCGCGAATGCCCGGCCGGCATTTGCGGTGCGGTTGCGATGCAGTTGCGGGGCCTTTGCGCAGCGTTAACTCCATTCAAACTTCATTATAGGCATTTGTGGGGCGTTTTTAAAGCTTGGCAAATGCCTAGCAAACGCCACTAAACCGCGCATGCGACGTTTGCGGAGCGTTAAAAATGCTCCGCAAACGCCAGACCAACGCTTGTCAAACGCTATAGGGGAGTTTGGCAAGAGTTGGGAAAACAATCAAGTGTGAACGAGCCCTAACTGGGCCAAAAAAAAAGGTAAACAAAGAAAACCAGCTTGTAGAGGGAGGTTTCTTAGTACTGGAATTATTACTTGATTTAACATTATGGATCTTTGGCAATTGCAGCTTACTGCAGAATGAAATGAAAACGAGAAGCGCAGCAACCTTGCGCATTACCTCAGTAACCAAAATTTATTAATTGTAAAAAATATACTTACAAACCGCGAATAAAATCAGGCATGTAAGTCCTCACAGGGACTTGAAGATAGCGTGAGTCGCATCAAGGGAATGGGTGTTCAGTATAGCTGACGTGTTTCGAAGGGGGTCCTTTCTTCATCCCTGTGAGGACTTACATGCCTGATTTCATTCGCTGTTTGTGAGTATATTTTTTTCAATTAATAAATTTTGGTTACTGAGGTAATGCGCAAGGTTGGTGCTCTTCTCGTTTTCATTTCATTCTGCAGTATTGGTCGGGCTTCCCCAGCCTTGTTTTGGAGCCGCACAGCCCTTTATGCATTGGTGGACGATTTCTCCAGGCCTGATTCCATCTATTTGCCACCTGTCTGAGTCCTAGAGCGCAGGAGAATTCGTCTTTGATTTACTAATTGCAACTTACTGCCTGGATTTAGCAGCAATTCAAATACAATTTTTACATACATTTTTATCTCCATTTTTGTCCTATAAAGAAGTGGGGCATAAACAGCAGCACCAGTGATGATTAGTAATCCATCTGACAGCTACACTTCTCAGCTGCTTTCCTATGGCAAATGCATTATAACAACAGTAATAATTGGTGGACAATTTCTGACCTGTTTCATCGAATATATTTTTCTTGCTATGTTCACTACAACCATTTTTTTTCATTCGCCAGAAATGACTAATAGATAATTCACACTGAACTGCTTCAACTCTGCCAAGTCTGCCCGTATGCAATACATCTCTTTCTGGTCCCTGTATGATCTGATCAGTTACTGTGCTGAGCATCTGGATCCCACAGATTTGGTTATACACCTGGCTATGACAATTTGGCAGAGCGGTCTGAAATGAGCCTGCACAAGTGGCTCATGCAATTACCGTAGATTAGGTGTCACATGTAATTCGTATGTAATTCTCACCAAGATCTTAGAAAACCAGAGCAACTAGTTGATAGATTTACATGGGTGATGCGTCAAGTAATTAAACACATTTATCTTTGCTCATCTTCAGTTATGTACAAAGTGTATCTTTATTCTGAGACAATGTCCACCCTTTAGTACTTATTGCACAGCTCCTTCTTTTGGAACCAATTCACTCTATCCCTGTACCTTTCCTGTCTGATTGATCAACCTTTTCAATGGACTATTTAACTATGAAAAGTGTTAGACTAAAACACTTTTTTCATCCAACCTCTAAGTGATTACATTAGTTGTTTTGAAAAGCCAGTAAGGTTCCATGCACACTGGGCGTTTTAATAATGCTGGTAGCATTAGCTGTGTAAAGTCGCATTAAAAACGTGAGTTTTCAGCAATTTTTAGCATTTTTGTATTAGCGTTTAGCTGCGTTTTCCTGCGTTGGTATTTTTGAGCATTTTTTTAGGCTAAGTTCACACTAGCTTTGTTGGCAGGCGTTAGACAGGCGTTTGGGAAGTGTTTTTAACGTTCCTCAAATGCCTATGAAAATTATACACACAGTGCTGTTCATACTGAATCGTTAGCAACATGTTGCAGCAAAATTGACACCTCATGTCGAGTCAGGAGGAGTTTAAGCATCCCATTCAAGTCTATGGTGATGCTCATCTGGCAGGTGTTTGCAAGGTGTTTGTAGAGTGTTAATACCATTAAACTTCATTATAGGCATTTGTGATGCGGTTTTAATGCCTCAAAAACGTGCATATTGTGTTTGTGGTGCATTTGAGGAATGTTAAAAATGCTTCCCAAACACCTAACGCCTGTCAAACGCTACAGGGGCATTTGGCAAGAGTTAGAAATTAGTCAAGTGTGAACGAGCCTTTACACAAACACAACAAAAAATCTTTTGCTCAAAACACGTCAGTTTGCTACATTTTACTATGTTACAGCATTTTTAAAGCTAAAAAAACTCTAGAAACCCCTAGTTCTGGTTTTTTTTTTCCAGCCAAAAAACGCGCATGCCAGAAACCGCTGATTAAAGCCTATGTGTGCAAATATGCTGGGGAGTTTACTGGCTGTAGAAATAAAAAGCCAAAAAACAAAAACAGCAGCTGTGAAAATGTCTCTAGTGTGTATGAGGATTTAAGGCACAATGCACTTGTGGATTTACCAATGATTTGTTTGCACATTGTTTCTTTATAATCCATGTAATTAGCGGTGTGGTGTAGAGGTTGTGGCATTTGCATACATATCAAAGAATTAAAGGTGAAATCATTTTTTGACTTGAACCCTTAGGAAATATGTTTATTGCAGTGGACTGTTCGATTAGTTATTTTGCTTGACTTCAGTTGACATCACAGATGTGATTTGTAGACATGGAAAGCAGGAAGTTTTGACCTCTTACACTTAGAGATGTATGGGAAAGCTTTCCTTACATCAAAGACCCTCCACATAGCAGACATTTAATCCTTGGGAGCTGAAATGGTGTTGAAATCCTTGGGACTGGGCATGTTGGAAATATAAAGGCAAAATATCATTTTTGGGAAGCTTTATTAGGAGTTCCTCAGGCGAAATACAGTTTTTGTTTTTATATATATATATATATATATATATCATAACAATTAGCCACTAGGATGAGTGGATCCACAGGCAGTGTGTATTAAAAGGGTATGCCCCAGTCTTCATTCTTAGGCAAACCTTAAAATGTTATCTGCTCTACTATCAGGTATTATATACAAATGAACCATAGCACAAAATCGCCAGCACCATCAGTCAAAGAGCTATTTTATTTCTCCATATTAAAATTCATAACCATGATCACAACAGCAAGTATACAGCAGCTGCAATGTTTTGGGATCTCTAACCTTTTTCAAGCCTTTACTGTCATCTTACCAAGTTTGATATGAATAAATACAAAAAAAGACATTTTAACTGTAGAAGATGCCAACCACTTCATGTCATAATGCTGTTCAGATCTGGTGACCAGTTGGATCAGGTCAAGTCACATCATTCATTGGGTGTCTCTGGACTACTTTACAATGCAAATGAGCCACTGCAATTTAAATCCTATTAGTTATATTTTTTGCTGATCTAAGATAGGAATTTGCATAAACCCTTTGCATTCACATCCCGTACATGTCCAATATGTTCTATGCGCAAAATCAAATTTGGCTGATCTAGAATGGGATTTTGCATAAAGCCATTACTTATACATTCCATACATGTCCTTGTAGAAATATATACAGTTCCTTGAAAAGGTATTCATACCCCTTGAAATTCTCCACATTTTACAACAAAAAAACATAAATGTATTTTATTGGGATTTTATGTGATTGACCAACACAAAGTAGCCCATAATTATGAAGTGGAAGAAAAATAATAAATGGTTTTCAAAATTTTTTTTACAAATAAATATCTGAAAAGTGTAGCATGCATTTGTATTCAGCCCCCGAGTCAGTACTTTATAGAACCACCTTTCACTGCAATTACAGCTGTAAGTCTTTTTGGGGATGTCTCTACCAGCTTTGCACATCTAGAGAGTGAAATTTTTGCCCATTCTTCTTTGCAAAATAGCTCAAGCTCTGTCAGATTGAATGGAGAGTGGCTGTGAACAGCAACTTTCAAGTCTTGTCACAAATTCTCAATTGGATTAAAGTCTGGACTTTCACTGGGCCCTTCTAACACATGAATATGCTTTGATCTAAACCGGGGGTCTCCGAACTATAACCCTCTAGGTGTTGAGGAACTGCAAGTCCTATGAGGCCTTGCAAGACTTGTAGTACTTAGCTGGAGGGCCATAGTTTGGAGACCCCTGATCTAAACCATTCCAATGTAGCTCTGGCTGTATGTTTAGGGTCATTGACCTGACTGGAAGGTAAATCTCCACCTCAGTCTCAAGTCTTGGATTTAGGTCTGAACTGTGACAGAGTTGCCTTGGGCCTCATGACTGCTTCTCTGAATAATGCTCTACTTGTCCAGTCTGTCAGTTTATGTGGACATTCATGTCTTGGTAGGTTTGCAGTTGTGCCATACTCTTTCCATTTTCAGATATTGGATAATGCTCCGTGAGATGTTCAAAGCTTGGGATATTTTTTTTATAACCTAACCCTGCATTAAACTTCCCCACAACTTTATCCCTGACCTGTCTGGTGTGTTTTTTGGCCTTCATGATGGTGTTTGTTCACTAATGTTCTCTAAAAAACCTCTGAGGGATTCACAGAACAGCTGTATCTATACTGAGATTAAATTACACACAGGTGGATTCTATCTGCTAATTAGGTGACTTCTGAAGGCAACTAGTTCCACTACATTTTAGTTAGGGGTATTAGAGTAAAGAGGGCTGAATACAAATACATGCCACACTTTTCAGATATTTATTTGTAAAAAATGTTGAAAACCATTTAATATTTAAACCATTTTCCTTCCACTTCACAATTATGTGCCATTTGTGTTGGTCTATCACATAAAATCCCAATAAAATACATTTACGTTTTAGGTTGTAACATGACAAAATGTAGAAAATTTAGGGGTATGAATATTTTTTCAAGGCATTGTAAGTAAAATAACTGGGGTTGATTTACTAAAACTGGTGCACTCAGAATTTGGTGCAGCTGTGCATGGTAGCCAATCAGCATCTACGTTCAGCTTCTTCAGTTAAGCTATGACACTCTCCAGTTTTAGTAAATCAATCCCTATGTGTCCTTAACAGTACTTTCATATTTGTGCCCTAGTTTTGAAAGTGATCTTTTCTATCCTGAGCAGGGCTACTTGGGTAAACACAGTTGTACTGTACATACACTCAGATGTCAGGTATATGTCACACATACACATCATAAATGACTCTTTTAGTTGCAAGTGTCCTCCAAGTGTTCAGTGCAATAGCTTTATACTTCTTGATCCATGTTAATGTCACTAATACATGTGTGATTACAGGGAAAACTCACTGCTTATGTTCTACATTCTTAAAGAGAAGCTGAATTCTGGAAGATGTGCTCCAAGAAAAGGCAGGCAGAGTACAAAGGACTAGTCATTAGAATTACCTGCGGTCTTCCCTTCAGCTGACCTTTCCCCATTACTGACTTACCATGCCTTACTCTACACTGTATCTCTGCATGGAGGTGGATATCTTAGTAGAAGCAGGGTTATGTTTCCTCATGTTGGTACCTCCAGCAAGGAAAGCAGTGAGCAGCACAGTAGTGACATCATCAAATCTCATTCTAAATCTCCTGAGACTAAGGGGTTTATTTACTAAAGCTGGAGAGTCCAAAATCAGACTCCCTTCTGCATAGAAACCAATCAGCTTCCAGGTTTCATTGCCAAAGCTTCATTGAACAAGCTGAGGTTAGAAGCTGATTGGTTTCTATGCAGAAGGGAGTCTGATTTTGGACTCTCCAGCTTTAGTAAATAAACCCCTATGTGTCAGAGGTAGTGGTGTCTGAGATCTCACATTGCAGATATACAGTCACAAGGCTGTAGGCACCCTAACATGCCAGGAGGTACACTACTATTTTTAGAAGGAAATCCAGACTCAAAGTACACCTTTAAGGGTACTACTCAGGCCCAATTAACATAAAATATATTCACTTTTTAAAATTAGTTCCACTTTAAGCATGACTGTCACTATACAAGGGCTACCGTTGCTGGCATCCATCTAAAATATGTTAGTTGCCCAGCTGAGTCTGGTGTCAATACATTTTGAGCCTTGTATCTGGAACACACATGCTATAAATGAGTGTCAGAATTCATTATCTTTGTTCATGTTCTAGGTGGGTGACATGGGAAACAGTGAAGCTAAAGTATCAGCATGACAGGAGTTTGGTTAGCAATGGCAACCTCCAACAATCTCTTAGGACAGGTTTTCTTTGGTCCTCCTATAACATGGTGATTAGACAGTGAAAAAGCTTTGCTAAGGTCTTCCCTGTGTTCTCCTCTCCTGTAAACATTTTCACAGTTTTAGGCTAACCAATTCAGCAGAGCCCTAAGGTTGGCCATACATTATGCAATTTTCTTTAGAAAATTGCTTTAGATTTACCAAAAACCATATAATAGGAGGTCAAACCTAAACAACACTTTCAATTGTATCCAATTAAGCAGGCCTTTGCACTACATAGTTGAAGGTAAATCTAAAGGGAATTGGGCAGAAATTGAACAGAAAATTGTATAGTGTATAGCCAGCCTAAGGCTCCTTTCACACAGGAGGTCAGTTAGGGGGTGGTAAAAACATGCAGTTAAGCAGTTTTACTACCTCCTGACTGCCCATTCAAATTCTATTATCGCAACTGGATTGGGTTGTACACGTCTTAGCAATTTTTATTTGGCTTGCATAGTCTGACTGGTCAATGGGAGTATGTTGCAACCACGAGCCAAATGCTTAGTTCACAATATTTCAATACAAAATCTCCCTTGGGATTTTAAATTCCTCCCTCCAAAAAACAGACATTCAGGAGCATTAGCTCCTGCACACCTGGCAGCCACTTCTCTACCTCCTCTTGACATGCAATCCACCATTCTGCTTGTCAATATTTCCCTCCAAACTGCTGTCAATATGAAATAACCATAACCACTCACCGGCCACTTTATCAGGTACACCTTGATAGTGCCAAGAAAATATCCCCCACACCATTACACCACCAGCCTGAACTGTTGATACAAGGCAGGATGGATCCATGCTTTCATGCTGTTTATACCAAATTCTGACCCTACCATCTGAATGTCGCAGCAACCAGTCTGTTCATTCTCCTCTGACCTCTGACATCAGCAAGGCATTTTCATCCACACAACTGCCACTCACTGGATATTTTCTCTTTTTCAGGCCATTCTCTGTAAACCCTAGAGATGGTTGTGCATGAAAATCCCAGTAGATCAGCAGTTTTTTAAATAGTCAGACCAGCCTGTCTGGCACCAACAACCATGCCACCATAGTCACTTAAATCTCTTTTTTTCCCCATTCTGATGCTCGGTTTGAACTTCAGCAACTCATCTGCACCACATCTAGATGCCTAAATGCATTGAGTTCTTTCCATGTGATTGGCTGATTAGCAATTTGTGTCACCAAGTAAACTGAACATGTGTACCTAATAAAGTGGCCAATGAGTGTAAATACATTTTATGTTGGCTTTTTTTAGAATCCTTTTATAAGTAATTATTAAATAGATCCTTTCATTAACTTAAAAAATGCATGTAAAAGCAAAGAATATCAAGTGTTTTAAATGCTTACTTGCCTTAGTTTCCTTTCCAGAACTAATTTTCACTTGCAACTTGTCTTTGAACTTACTAGAAAATTTGACTTGTCAAGTCCTAGCTCAGCCCTCTCCTTCCTTGCATTTCTTGCCTCTCCTCTTCCTAAAGCTCGGTACACATCACAATATTTTTTCATTCATCCCAGTGGGTTGAATGAAAAATAAAAACTGAATGATCGCCATACCAACACAAGCGATGTTGGTGTGGCGATCTCTCCTGCTGTGCTATTGTATTCTAACACGGGTCCCCCCCCCCCCCCCCGCACGCCAAAATACACTGATCAGTGCTTGCAGCCATTGGCTGAGAGTGCTGATAGGATTCTGGTTTTCCAGCATGTCCCTTCAACAGAGATCGGTCTTTAGACTGGCTTATGTCAGACTGCTGTACACACTGACTGAAAGTTGGCTGGTTCCTACTGAGCTGACCAGTTGTATCTAGCTTAATTAGTGTGCTGGCCAAAGTTCTCCACCCCTCCATTCATCTCCCTACACCTCTGGGGGAAAAAGTAAAGGGGAATACTATAGAGTGTCACTTTGACTTCTCTTGGAGAGGCTGGAGATGCTTCCATCATGTCCCCAAAATGGCGGCACCCAGCAATAGTCCCTGGGCTTTTGGATGTCCACACAAGGAATGCCTTTACAGGTAAATAATACATCTATAATATGTTACATGCATATATAAACTTATGGGAAGACTTTTTGATGAAACAAATGGTCTAGTGATAGGGTCCTTTTAACTGAAGTTAAGGGGCTTTGTTTACAGTGACCCTGTTGCTATACTTAGTTTACTCAGCCAAGCCCTGACCTAGAGACTGTACATTCAAATTTTATTGCATAGTTATCTTGTATCCTAAAACTCAAATAATAACATGTATACCATCTAAATCAGTTCAAAAGACTTATGAGCATATATGTATATACTGTACAATTTATATATACTGTATAGTTATATTATGAGAATAAATACACATTTTACTCCTGGTTTGTCCACATTAATATGCATTTTCCAAATAAAGAAGAGATTATGATCATTTTATATAATACAAGTGACTGGTCAGTGACACGGAAATAATATCCTATGCAGGAGCAGCATGAGTCCACCTTGCAAAACTCATTTTGAGATCCAGGAAATCTGTGGAGAAAAATAATAATATTACAGTTTCTATTATGCCAATCACTTTACATTCCAAATAGTTCCTTATAACCCATTTGTACCCTATAAAACCAACAGAAAACAACACAAGTGTTGATGGATATGGATCCTAAGAAAGGACATGGCCCTGGATGGTTACACTTATGTTCTTGCATGTATTATTATTTTGGAATAAAAAAAAAAAAGATTGTTATTCTTTAAGCTGATTTAAAATAAGATTTTACAGATAATGAACTGATCTCAAAGTCCATTGCTTATGATCATTTACAAAACAGTGCTAATAGTAATTCATTTTGTGACTAGTTACTACAGGGATTTTATGAACCGTTTAGAGACAGGTGGGCCCCAATTAATGCATGTTTGTTAAAGACTTACACACTAAATTAGAATCTGCTCTAGTGACTGGTCTATAAAAAAGAAATGTTGAGAAGCCAGGTTAACTATATAACTGCTTGCTGTCATTGACATTTCCGCCTTTAGATTGCCTGGTAATTGCTTCCTTTGTGAAGGTGTGGTGTTACTTAGATGCACTTGGCTGCGTTACATGAATATTGTTTTTAGAATAGGCAGTGATCTTGTATTATTCAGTACTTAACTAAATTTAGTGACAGCTGTGAGGCATGGAAATTAGGACAACAGCAAAGACAAGATCGATCAAACAAAGAAAATAATGGGCAGGTGTCTCATCCAGGGAAGTAAAACAAATGCATATCCTCTCTGAAATTGAAGGAGCATCAGATAATCTCTCTCAAATTAGTGGATGGGTGTATATGGCACACACAATCAACCCTCTTTTCTCACCACCTTAAAGCATATTTCCACTTTAGCTGTCAATTTGAGAAAACCCCACTACATGTCTGTGATGTGTTCCCATTCACACAACATACCTAAAACAATTACAAATATGTATTACCTTTTAGATGTTTTTAAAGAGGAGGTGTCATGTCTGACTGCAAGGTTTTTTTTGTTTTTTTTTTAACAATGTTATAGGGAGCCAGTCCCAAGTCTTCATTAACATTCAGTGCAAGATATCCAGCCTCTACACCTTTAACACTTTGTTAGAACAGACAGTGTTCAAATCCAGTTACCCCTGATAATAAAGATCTGCCTACACAGTACAGACAGGGTTAATAATTGCAAGCACAGCTGCCCAGCCGACTCATACACAAAGAATTTCCTAGAATGTTTTCCTTGCTGGAGGGTCCAGAATTATTAATATTATTATTATTAATAAAAAGGAGTTCCGGTCGCACTGTGAAAAAATAGAAGTCAGCAGCTATAAAAACTGTAGCTGCTAACTTTTAAAAAACAGCCACTTACCTGTCCCTCAATCCCGCAGTGTCCTCCTCGCATCACGTTTCACTAGCCGTCTGGTGTTCCAGGTGCCCAGGGGTGGACTGACCATTTGGCAATTCGGGCACTGCCCGAGGGCCCGGGGTCAGTAGGGGGCCCCATGAGATGCCCCTGGTACCTTTTTCATAGACTTTTTTTGAGTTTGGGCAAGGACACAGGGGCCCCATGATCCCCTATTGCCCGAGGGCCCCATGAGTTGTCAATCCGCCCCTGCAGGTGCCGGCATCTTCAGTGTGGGCACCTGGCTGTGTCAGCTTGCGGCTTCACAGCCAGGTGCCCACTACGCATGCACGAGTAGCGCTGTGCTTTGTGAATTGTCCCGTAGTATTCTGGGACCTGTCACGTGTCCCAGAACACTACTGGGAGGGGGGACAACTTCCACTTCAGATTGCCTAGGCGATCGCAGTGGAAGTGGGAGCGGGTACCTGCCAATTTTGGGCGCCAAAGGTGCCAATCCTTAATGGGGAGCGGGGGACAATGCATTCAAGTGGAACTTCCCCTTTTGGGTGGAGCTCTGCTTTAAGTGCCATCAACTCCAGTCCGAGTCCTAGTGACTAAATGAATAAGAGCTCTAAAAAGCAGTCCGCTTTGTGTTAGGCTTCTTTCACATGGGGCGGATCTGCTTGCTCAGCGGGAGATTTGTCCTGCTGGGCAAGCGGATGAAAGGTTTGTGTCTGCTCTGCTTATGCAAAGCAGACACGGACACAACCTACTGTCCTCTATGGGCTGTTGGATGGAAATGGACCGCCTGTCCATTTCCATCTGACTGTCATCTGATCCAATCAGCCAGACAGATGGGGAACGAATCCCCATCCATCTGTTTTTAGTGGACAGGATGGGATCGGATGCAGTCGGGTGTAAATGGACACATGTCCATTTACACCCACCGCTCCATAGAGAGAAATGGAGCGTCTGATCGGGTCCGCTTGAAAAACAGACAGGCGGACCCTATCAGTCCACGCATGTGAAAGGGGCCTTAGTCTTGTGAGATCCTCCAGTGTCATCTCCACAATTATAGTCTATGTTTCCAACCACCCAGTAGTCTGTCTCCCTTTTCACTTGGTATAAAATAACTAATAGAAGTAACTAAATAAAAAAGTAACTAATAAAAAAGGTAAGCAGGAATTTTAAAATCTTTTTTATGTTATGCTATGTGAATGGGGACTTAAAGCCGTTGTAAACGTAAATAGTGTTAAACACTTTTTTATATATAAATAGCTAAAGCAATCAATATAATATATATAGGTTTCTTTTTTTTCATCAAACTTGCCTGTAATGTGTTTTCTCTAGTTAAAAAGCAGGTCATGTGACCGCTGTATGTTCCCAAGCAATTGACAGACCTGCTGGTGGGCATGTGTGTTTTGGGGCGAAAATGATGTTGGCTGTTGGGCATCCATGTTTCCAAGGCAATGAAATACAAGCAGACCGGGCAGCTATATAGGAGGGGAGGAGCTGCTGAAGGAGAATACACTGTAACTCAAGCCAGGATGGATGGGTAGACGGGGGGCAGAGCAGCTCTGTACTGACTATGGAAGGTACAGGCACGCTACGCTTTTAGAACTCAAATAATAAAACACCTCCTGCACATAAGTGTGGTAGACCAGGGTCAATTTGCATGTGCCTTTTTATAACAACATTCAAGGGAGTGCCAGGCCTTGCTGCCCAGTGTGCCTGTACAAACTGATATATGGTACAAGACAAACTGACCACGCTAGCATAGATCAGCTGCCATGCTTAGCGTGGTCAGTTTACTCTCAAGAGGAGGGACACAGGAAGGATCAACCAGGTATTACAGAACACCAGCAGGAACAAATAAAATAGTAACATTAAAATGCACATTAGTATACATTAAAGAGCGAGTAACATGATTTTTTTTTTGTTAGGTTTACAAACACTTTAACATATATAAAGTAGGTAATATCCCAATTTGGCTGCAAAAGTGGAAATACCATTAAAAAAAAACACTTTAGAAAAATCTTGGTAATAAGAACCTTCAACGGCTTGAAGTGCCTGTCGTCTTGCCTTAATAAACTTTTACATGGCTCATTGTCTTTTAATAGTTGCAAGATGCGTACTTGATAGTATTGGTCTGCACCAGATACCTGTACTAGAACATGCCCCGCTGCCACTGTCATCCATATGCAGAGTGGGAATGATGTGACAGGTACTGGAGGAAGCCTGATGTCACTCTGTCTATGGTCCAATCAGATGCCTCACAGTTCAACCACCTGAGCTGCTAAATTCTTCCTCTGACACCTGGAATAGACTTCTGTGTCAAAGGGAGAAAGGTTAGGGCTCCACACAGTGTTTTGTAACTGTATGGAGAAGCACTGTTATGAGAAGAGAGAGTAATGTGGGACTGCTGGACAGGTAAGGCTACTTTCATACTGATCTGTAGAAAATACATATATGTGTTTTTACCACAGTGCATTTTTCACAGGACTTATGACTCAAAAACCTAACCAAAAACACAACACGTGTACATTTTTTTTATATGTTTTTGCTGCTTTTTCCATTCATTTCATTGGCAAGGAACGTTTTTGGTGTGCTTTTTTTACTGCTCCAAAAATGCAGCGTAGGATTTAAAAAAAATGCACATACCTGCAAAGGATCAGTATGAAAAGTTTATAAGATTACATGTTTACACATTTTTCTTCTGCTTTTTATAACACAAAAGCGTAAAAAAACTGGATCAGTGTGACAGCAAAGTGATGCATTTTATGCTGGGGAAACTGTTGGAAGCTGTCTTAGGCCTCATGCATGCAAGGTGTTTTTTCAGCCACTTTTAGGCGTCAGGCATTTTTTTTTACTACTTCCAAATGGCCCTCCATGTTATCCTATGTGTTCATGCACATATAGACTTTTAGAAGCTTTTAGTAGCAGTAGCATTTACCAGCAGGAGAAAAAACGATTGTAGCGCAATTTTATTGTGTGATGATCGCGGCAGAACCACACCACGTTTTCAGGTGCCATTAAAATGAATGGCACCTGAACACATGGTTCCACAATTTGTAATTTTAGCAGAGCATTTTTAAATCCTGGGCAGAGTCACTGTGATTCTGCTCACAATTCAAAATGCTCTAGTGTGAATGGGGCCTGAGAAGAATACAGTCCACAGTCCACAGTTG
Source organism: Staurois parvus (assembly GCF_062004578.1). Lineage (NCBI taxonomy): Eukaryota > Metazoa > Chordata > Amphibia > Anura > Ranidae > Staurois > Staurois parvus. The sequence goes on from NW_028317813.1 coordinate 20,019,977, forward strand.
CTAATAGCCCCAAACTCGACCATGCAGCTCATTTTTGTTCAAGTGTCATCATATTGTGCTCCTTCAAAACAACCACACTGTCTTTTTCCAGAGCAGCCTATATTTTTCTTGTGTTTACCTATGGGTTTCCCTTTGTATCCCGAAAAATTCTTCTGGCAGTTGTGGCTGCAATCTTTCTTGGTCTACCTGTACTTGGCTTGGTATCAAGAGGTCCCTGAATTTTCTGCTTCTTAGTGGAAGTGATAACTGGCATATTCAAGGCTTTAGACATCTTTTTATGTCTCTTTCCATCTTTATAAAGTTCCATTACCTTGTTACGCAGGACTTTTGACAGTTCTTTTCTGATCCCCATGGCTCAGTATCTAGCCCAGTCAGTGCTTCCATGTAAGAGCTAACAAACTCATTGACTATTTATACCACGGGTCCTCAAACTACGGCCTGCGGGCCACATGCGGCCCGCCGAGCGGCCCGGCGAACATCGAGTGAGGGAGAGGCCGGAGTGAAGAAGGACAGCTGACAGGTAAGTGTGCCGTGCTGATGGGGCTGCTGCAACCAGGTATGCTGGCTGCAGCAGCACCATCCTGGAGCAGGGGTCAGCAAGTTAAGTGTCATTGGTGTCAGTAGGAGGAATGGTGCCCCATGATTGGTGTCACTGATACTAATGATGGGGCATTATTCCTCCCACTGACACCAACGATGGGGCACTATTCCCCCCCCACTGACACCAATGATGGGGCACTATTCCTCCCCCCACTGACACCAACGATGGGGCACTATTCCTCCCCCCCTCACTGACACCAATGATGGGGCAGTATTCCACCCCCCACTGACACCAGCGATGGAACACTATTCCTTCCCCCACTGACACCAATGATGGGGTACTATTCCTCCCACTGACACCCATGATGGGGCACTATTCCCCCCCACTGACACCAATGACGTACTATTCCTCCCACTGACACCAATGATGGAGCACGATTCTTCCCACTGACACCAATGATGGGGCACGTTTCTTCCCACTGACACCAATGGTGGGACACTATTCCTCCCACTGACACCAATGTTGGGACACTATCCCCTTCCCCCACTGACACCAATGACGGGGCACAATTCCCCCCCCACAATGACACCAACGATAGGGCACTATTCCTCCCCCCACTGACACCAACAATGGGGCACTATTCCTCCCCCCACTGACACTAATGATGGGGCACTATTCCTCCCACTGACAGCAATGACGGGGTACTATTCCTCCCACTGACACCAATGATGGGGCACGTTTCTTCCCACTGACACCAAGGATGGGGCACGTTTCTTCCCACTGACACCAATTATGGGGCACTATTCCTCCCACTGACACTAATGATGGGGCACGATTCTTCCCACTGACACCAATGATGGGGCACTATTTTGCTCCACAAGACACACTTGGGGGGAAATGTCTGTGCGTCTTATGGAGCGGCTGGCCCAGTATTCCCTCTGCCGTTGTATGTCCGCAGTCTCTGGTAATCTCCTGTACTGTGTCTGCATTTGTTCATAGTTTTTTTTTTTTTTTTGAAACTATAGTCTGGCCCTCCAACGGTCTGAGGGACAGTGAACTGGCCCCCTGTTTAAAAAGTTTGAGGGCCCCTGATTTATACACTGACACTAATTGCAATTTAAAAAGCCACAGATGTGGAACATTAACCTCTCATAGGCATTTTAACCCGTGTGTGTCACCTTGTGTGTCTGTACCAAGGCCAAACATTCCAGGGTATGTAAACTTTTGATCCGGGCCATTTGGGTGATTTCTGTTATCATTATGATTTAAAAAGGAGCCAAACAACTATTTGATAATAAATGGCTTCATATGATCATCATCCTTCAATAAAAGAGCATTTTGTTGGAATGATAAGTCATATTTTCAATATCAATGCCAAAATTTCACAATTTCTGCCAGGGTATGCAAACTTTTGAGCACAACTGTATATATAGACTGTATGTGTATCATTTATATATGCGGTATATTCTGTATTATCATGAGCATGCTATGTTTCAGTCCTGCCTGCATGATCACCTTTTATATTGCTATATATATATATATGGAGATATGGACAGGATATATTAAATCTTTGGTCATTTCCTCATTTCAGCATTGTGTCTTGAGTGGGACAAGTAACCGAAAGTGACATGCTTTTCAGAGGTGGGTGTGTAGATTGCACCTATTGCAGATCTGCTGACTAATCTCACACTGTAGCAGGTACAAGTACAGTCATTTAGAATTCAATACATTCTACCTGTTTTCATTATAAAAACACGTTAAGGTCCTCACCTCTCCTTCAGAGGTCCAGACCTCATTTATACCATGGTTCTTGCTCTTCCTTCTTTGCCCAACTGAGAAAAAAAATGCGAGACAAAAATATATGAGTCAAATCAAATTATTATTTTCTGTCCAGTAATGGAACAGATAGGGGACATTCATAGACTTATCCTGTGAGATTTTAAAACTGTGATTGTGTTAAGATTACCTGGGAAGTTCCTTTTGATGGCAGTTCTTTGTTGCTGATAGAATCAAAACCAAGCAGTATTACACAGCACCTTGTGCAGCAGGTACAGCCAATGTGATCATGATACAAACAAGCACACATACTGACAAGGAGCTGAAAGTACTTAGAGACCACATTTCGACCACCATCTGCATGCTATTATATGAACATTTGTGTAAAGATAATAGATAGGGAACTCCTGCAGTAGCATATGCTTGCCATTAAGGCAAGCGAACTACAAATGATTAACAAGAATCTTATAGATAGTTGTTGTTTTTTTACATAAGACTCGAGGGCCTATTCATACCTAAGTGTTCTGTTGGGTTTGTGTGTGTTCTGGTACGTGTTGTGTGTTCATTATGAATGACCTTCCAACACACCACAACGAATGGAAAAACATACATGGCCCCTTTTTTGCCAGCATTCATGGTATGTATGTGCTATAGTGCCTTTGGGGTACATTCTGTAGGGTTTCAATAACAATGAATGGCACTACAATGCACCACGCTTCAGGTAAGGAGCGTTTCCATGTGTTGGGGTAATGTGTGTTTTAGCTATTGTTGCCAAAACTCCCAAGTGTGAATGATACCTTATAATGTATTTGGTGAGGTCACATTTTTTTCAAAATGAATTTTTTGGGGCAAAAGAAATACAAACAAATCAAACTTCAAAAATGTTTTCCACAAGATTCACAAAGTCTTTGCCCAAGGAACCACTTTTTTTTTACTGAATCGGGAAAATATCTCAATCTTAGGTGGAAGTTTTATGGATCTTGTGCGAAAACATTTACAAATTGATCCCTACAGAACTTCCACTTAGAAAATTGTCACCAGCACATTTCTTCTTATTAAAAGATTTACACTCACCTCTTCTGTGACAATTCTAAAATCCCAGATTTCTCAGCACTATCTGTTTTGGTAAGAATGGTCTCCGGGACAAATGGAATGGGTTAATCTCCCCAGCAGGGACACACACACCTTATACATATATATTATTATTATTATAATACAGTATTTATAAAGCACCAATAGTTCACTCAGTGCTGTACATTACAAAGGGAGACAGGACATGCGACAGTACAATAACAATACAATGTGATACACGAGGGGTTCGAGGAACCTACTCTTTCAAGCTTACAATCTAGGAATGATTGCTTCCCGTGGTCACTGATTCCTAAGGAAGCCGTGGAGGACATATTTGGGCAGTGATGAACCCATAGCCATACTAGGAACCACTAAAGCCACTGGGAAACCCTGCTCCTTTTAAGTATAAAAGTGGGGAAAGTAGTGACATCACCACTCAAATATGGCCAGTGCCCATTACTATCCCTACCCTTCCCTTATATAGTTGATGAATGCTTAAGGAGCGGCCATTAGCTAGTGTCACTGTTGGGATTATATGCATGCACCAGGTCATCAGCTTTTTTGTTTTTGCAGCTATCCATCAGGTGGTGGACATCATGACTGACTATGGATTTACATCAAGGAACTTTTTTGAGGATTTGTTTTTGTGAAAACACCATACTCATTTATGTGGACAGGTGATATTTGAGGGCCCCCCTATTAAAGTGTGCTTCCAAATTACCATTAGCCCCCCCACCCACAGATCTCCACAACCATTGGGCCAGGGCTGTGGGGAAGAGGCCCTTCTCCTCATCAACAAGATGCTTTGCCTGGGAAAGGCATCCCCCCATGTTGGGGGCCTGGTATGTTTCAGGAAAGGGGAGTGCACAATCGTCCCCTTCTTTCCTGGCTAACCAGGCTGTATGCTTGGATTAAGGGTCTGGTATAGATTATTTGGGATTTCATGCATTTTTTTTCTTCATGGAGTCCCCCTTAAAATTTGTACCATGGTATGGTATGGATATCTTGGGGGAAATTAAAAATTTTTTTTTTCTTGTGTGGAGCACCTCCTTAAAATCCATACCAAATTCAAGTGTCTGGTATGAATTTTGGGAGGGTGAATCTCTGTCATTTTTTCATTCTTGCTATAGGATGTGCCAGAACAAAAATTACATTTACAAAGAATGACATTCATTGCCAGTTTCTTAAACAAAAAAACCCACACAAACCCATCCAAAGGTTCCCATAAGACATAGAGAACTGTTGGAGAGGTCTGTGTACTGTTTTTTCAAAAACAAAGAAGCTGGCAATGGCAAAAAACCATATTTTTGACTTTGCTATTAAACATGTCTAATAAAAAAAATAAAATTTCATCATAAATTTAGGCCAAAATGTATTCTGCTACATATCTAAAAATATAAAATATAAAAAATCCCAATATATGTAAATTAATTGGTTTACATAAAAGTTATAGCGTCTGTAAGTGGTGGTATATATACTGGAATTTTTATTTTTATTTTGTATTACTAGTAATGGTGGTGATCAGCGACTTTTTAATTATATCTTTATTACATTTTTATCAATCAAACCCATTTCCATCCAACATCATATGGTACATAAATATATACTTGTTTACATCCCATAATCCTATATTTATATAAAAAACCAAACCTCCCCCTTCCCCACTCTCCCTCTTCCTCTTGTCAACCTAATCCTTCTGTTTACTTCTTAATCTTCTTTTGTTATTCTACCTTACTATTTCCCCTCCTTGTCTTTTACCTCTCTCTTTCCTGTTTTTCCTAGCAGCTTATTTATATTTCTTTATTCCCTTACACTCCAACTACTTCTAAAAATCTTTTTAATTTCTTGAAAATATACAATCCTTTCCAGGTATTCTTGAATTTTTCCATTCTGTCCTCATCTGCATGATGCGATTCTTCCATCCTACATACTGTATATATTCAACTCTTTCCATCCAATCTTTTCTTTTTGGAGCTGCTGTTTGCCAATATTTAGGAATAAGGATTTTGGCTGCATTTAAAAGATGGAACAATATTATATTTTTATATTGCTTCACTGAAAGCTCTGATTTATAAAATAGGCAAACCTACGGATCCATCGGTACACTGATCCCCTGGATCTCTTGTATATTTTGCACTCCTGTATTTTGGGACAGTCCCACCAGATATGTGCCATTACTTCCACATCCTTTCCAGCACTGGGTTGAGACCTCTGGGCGTAATTTATGCATCATGTTAGGAGTAATATACCTTCTAACCAGACATTTATAATTCATTTCCGCTGTATTCATATTCACCACCCCATGTGTTTACTTTCTTGTTGCTCATTCAAATTTTGTTCCAAGCGTTTCCCACTTTTCCAAAAAATTTGGGATATTGATCCCTCTATTTCAGTTAGGATTCTATAAATCCTAGAGGTGGTGTGTTTTTGTGTTCTATTTGTACTCAACAGTTGTTCTAAGGGATACATTTCTTTCTCGGTCCTTAGTGGTTGTGGGAGCTTTGCAACAAAATGTCTTATTTGACCATACCGCCTCTCATCTAGTGTAGAAAATATTTCCTTTTTATTCCTCAAATCATATAAAGAACATACAACCCCTTTAACCACAATATCTTTTAAAGGTACATTTCTATCAATAATCCATTTCCATGAAATATTATCATTCCTGGGTGGAAAGAATCTAGTCCCCGCCAACGGGATTGATAGTGAATTAAACTTACACTCCTGCTTGTGTAATTCATACCAAATCTTAAATACATTCCGTGTCAGTGCTTGTGTCCTCTAATGGTGCCTTACTAAGTGAACTCTCCATTTTTATCCAGCTTCTCCCCTGAGCATTATATATCCATTCTACAATTTGTGATAATAACATTGAATTATAATATCTCTTGAAATCTGGCATATTAAGTCCCCCCTTTTTTTTTGTTTATGCATAAAATTTCATATTTAACTCTTGTTTTTTAATAACCCACACATATCTGAGTATTATTTTTTTAAGACACCTAAAAAAAGACCCAGGGAGAGGTATTGGGAGCATATTAAATTTATACAAAACTTTTGGTACTATTATCATCTTAATTATATTTATCCGGCCTATCCAGGACTGCTTTCCCACAGAAGCTTTCCTCAAATTATCCTTTATCTCATTTATTAACGGGATATAGTTTGCCTGATATAGATTTTTTATGGGCGATGTTAATTTTATTCCCAAATACTTTAGTTCTTTTTCTCTCCATTTAAAGGGGAATTCTTTTTGTTAAATTTTTTTTCTCAGCCTTTGGGATATTTATATTTAAGATCTCAATTTTCAAGGGGTTGATTTTAAGGTTATATAGCTCTCCATATTCTTTCAGTTTTCCCAATAAATTTGGTAATGTTAATCGGGGTTTGCTATATAAAACAGCATATTATCTACATATCCTGCCACTTTATGTTCGGTATCCCCCATCCGCATTCCTTTGACATCTGTACTATTTCTAATAGTTGCTAATAATGATTCCAAGGAGATCACAAATAGCAACAGGGATAAGGGACATCCCTGCCTGGTTCCATTGCACATCCTAAAAAATTTGGATAGTGAGCTATTTACTTTTACTGCAATTGTGGGAATTTCTATATAGCTCTTTTATCCACTGCATCAATCTAGGCCCGATTCCTAGTGTTCTCAGTGTATCGATCATAAACCCCCAGTCTATTCTATCAAAGGCCTTTTCAGTGTCAACCGACAAAATAATTCCCAAAACCTCTCCTCTTTAATGTTTTAGCAAAATAAGTAAAGTTCTTAAATCATTATCTTTTCCCTCTCTACCCGGGATAAAACCCACTTGATCTACTTGTATCCAGTCAGACATCAGCTCTTTCAACCTTGTCGTTAATACCTTTGCATACAATTTTGTATCAGTCTTCAACAGAGATATAGGTCTGTAGCTGGTACGCTGAGACCAATCTTTCCCTTCCTTAGGTATAACCATAATATATGCCTGTAGCGACTCCTCCCTCATCTTTGTTTCCTCTCTCAGTGCATTCATATAAATACACTACTTAGGGGATAGTTATTCTTTAAACTTCTTATATTATCCCACTGTGAATCCTTTGGGCCCTGGGCTCTTCCCTTTAGCTGTGCCTGTCAGGGATCTCCACGATCCCCGCAGCGATGGTCCCGGCGCAGGCGCAGTGCGCCTCCCTGTGCAGGGACACGGGCACTAGGTCCGGGTCGGCCGCGGCGTTCGAGTTCGCGCATGCGCAGTAGAAGCCGCGGCCGCCCGCTGGGCACCAATGGCAGCGCAGGGCGGGATATTTAAATGGCCCTGAGCTGTCATTCAGTGCCTTCTGGTCTTGCCTGCATCCTGTATACTGTGAACCTGTGCCCTGTAAATTTTTGACCCGGATTGTACCTGACCTTGCTATGTTATCCTGTCCTGACCCTTGCTTTGCCTGACCTCTCTCCTGGATGCCCCCTATTGAATTTGACCTGCTGTTGCTGACCTGGCGTGTGACCCGACTATTCTCTGCCCGCTGCCTTGTACCTTACCGTCCTCTCTGTTACCGACCCGGCCTGTCTGACCTTGCTCATCCATCCATCCCTCGCAGTGGGGTCTTCTGACCTCCTCATATCAGACTCTTTCCCGTGGGAGCCCTTGGCGCATACCACTACCACTGACGGACGTACCCAGTAGCCACGACCTGGTCTCGGGGTGCTCCAAGTCCATCCCCACCATCATGGGCCCTGGTGAACAAGCACACTGGGACTTAGATTCCGTGCGCTGGGGGCGTCTATTCAGTGGAGTGCTAGTGGTACAGTGCCCTTTAATGCTAGGTTGACTTCTTCAATTGATATTGGGCTAACTAAAGCTGTTAATCTGGCTTTATCCAATCTAGGCATACTGGCCTCATTCAGAAAAATCAACCTCTTCTTCCTTCTCTCTTGTTCTGATTCCTTCTGAGGTTTACCTTTTGACCCATATAGCCTATAAAATCTCTGAAATGTATTGGTGATGTCGGTGGTTGAATATACCATCTGTCCTTTTTCATCTTTAATTCTATCTATAAAGTTCTTTGATTTCTTTTCCTTCAATTTGCTCAATAAGTATTTTCCTGGTTTATCCCCCACCAATATCTTTCCTTCGAAACCCCATTAAAAATTTTCCTTTTTTCTTGTTCCAAAAAGTCCTTTAATTCCTCTCTTTTTAATATTATCTCTTGTTGTAACTCCGTATTTATCTTCTTTTTATGTAGTTGTTCTAACTGGTATAGTTCTTCTGTTAATATCCTAATTCTTTTTCCCTATTCTTTCTTTATCTCCACCCCTATGGCAGTATACCCCTGAGATAAGTTTAAGCCTTATGGAAATAGAAACTTCCTCAGACTCATTTATCTTAAAACATTGATCTATTTCCTGTTTTACTCTTCTTTCTGCTTCCGGGTTTTGTAAAATAGTCTTGTTTAATCTCCACATATTAATTAATTAAGTTTCCGCTTTGGGGATTTATAGCCTCCCCCAGCCACTAAACCGCTCCTGTACTGACTGGCTGTTAATAGTTTTCCTTTTCTTCCTGCGTCACACTGGCTCTCCTTTGGTGTCTGGGGGGTCCCCAGCCTGGTGGGCTTTGTCTCAGGGCTCTACTTAGCAGCCCCTGTCCAGCTCTGCAGTACATTCCTTCCTTGTTCTTTCTTGCAACTGTCACCGACCTCGCTCCCTTCCCCAGCGAGGCCTCTCCCACAATGAGGAGAAGGAACTGCCTGGGACCCGTTTAGAGAAGGTGCAGTAAGATTCCATCCACCCAGTTCCAGTCACTCCGATCTCCCCGATCAGGCTGGTTCCCAGGTATCCCTGACGATCACCTGACCTCTCACATGGGTCCTCCCAGTCCTCTGCTCCTCCCCTGGGTCCCTCTTCTGCTGACAGGCAGCCGCCTCCCGATGCTCCACAGCCACACAGCTTCCCCCCCGCTTCCCGGGATCACCGGCCGCACAGAGCCACACTATACCTCCGCACCGGACCACTCACTATGAAGGGACGCAGCTGTAGCACCAGCGGGCAGCGCAGGCAAACACACAGCGGGATCCGGTATGCACCATTTCTCGGCGGGCATACGAAGCTCTATACTACTGCAGAGCGCCATGGTCACCGTGATCAGTGACTTATAGTGGGACTGCGGCAGGCATTCTGACACTGGGGGGGGGAACTGACTAACTGCCACTGACATCCCCAGTAACACTAATACAGTGATCAGTCTAATAAAAAGCACTGATACTGTACTAATGACACTGGGCAGGAAGGGGTTAATATCTGGGATGATCAAAGGGTTAACTGTGTGCTGTGTGTGTGTGTTTACTGTGTAGACAAGCTGTTTTGTATTGCTCTACTATGCAGAGCAATACAAAGTAGCCTGTTCGTGCTGACAGGGTAGAGATCTGTATTATTTACATACAGACCTCACGCCTGTCAGCTCTGGCAACGATCACCGAGTCCCGGCCAAGAATTAGCAGCCATGACCCGGTGATTGACATGCCGAGCGCCAATAGCAGCATGGGTAGGGAACGTGCACGCATGCCCCCTACCCATAAAAGCAAAATCCTGTATATATTATTATTATTATTATTATTATTATACAGTATTTATATAGCGCCAAAGGGTATGCTCAGCGCTGTAAAATAGCAAGGGGGACAGAACATGAGTCAAGACAGTAACAATACAATACAATACACGAGGGGTTCGGGGGCCCTGCTGCCCTGTATCAGTACTTCTGCTATAAGGCGGTCAGGAAGCGGTTAATAAGAAAGTACATTTTTTTTGGTGCTTTTTTCCATTTTATAGTAAAAATAGTGATTGTTAAATCCACCGAAATTAATGTGGAGCTCCAGTTAAGTCTGAAAAAATAGCAGCTACAAAAATTGTACTTCCGCTTGCGATCGTCTAAGCAGTTGGAGTGGGAGTGGGTACCTGTAAAAATTAGGTTACTCCCCAAAGATGCCAATTTCTCAAGGGGAGTGGGGGACCAGTCCTTAAAACGGAACTTCCCTTTTTGGGTGGAGCTCCACTTTAAGTTTTATGTGTCCCAAAAAAAGGTATACAATTCATTTGGGTACAGTTTTGCATTAGAAAGTGAAAAATGGTCTGGTAATTAAGGTGTAATACATGCTGGTACTCAAGTGGTTAAAAAAAGACTCATAAAATAACTTGCCTATAAGAGGTCAGTTATGAGATGTGTCCTAATTTTAACATATTCCAGTTATTAAGCTATGATAAAAGGTAGCACACATCTTGCTAGGATCCCAATGGGCAAAACCTATATATTTTATATACACTCACCAGCCACTTTATTAGGTACATCTTGCTGGTGCCAAGAAAATATACCCCACACCATTACACCACCAGCCTGAACCATTGATACAAGGCTGGATGGATCCATGATTTTGTGTTGTTTACACCAGATTCTGACCCTACCATCTGAATGTCGGAGTTGAAATCGAATGCCCATTCTCCTCTGGTCTCTGACATCAACAAGGCATTTTCTTGCACACAACTGTTGCTCACTGCAAATTTTCTCTTTTTTGAACCATTCTCTTAACCCTAGAGATTGTTGTGCATGAAAATCCCAGTAGATCAGCAGTTTTTGAAAGACCAGCCTGTCTGGCACCAACAACCATACCACGTTCATAGTCACTTAAATCCCCTTTCTTCCTCATTCTGATGTTCAGTTTGAACTTCATCACCACATCTTGATGCCTAAATGCATTAAGTTGCTGCCATGTGATTGGCTGATTAGCAACTTGTGTTACCAAGCAATCGAACACGTGTACCTAATAAAGTGGCCTGTGAGTGTATGTCATTCATGCAGCTGCTTTTTTGATTCACAGATTCTAGTATGTTACACTGCAAGTGAAAGCAGGTGTTATGAGTAGCATCCCAAGCAAAGAACAAGCCTTTTCAAAAGGAGATTTGCAATGGCAGTCCACCTCTTTCTCTTGGAATTGGTTTTCTTGTAAATTATTTTAATAAAATGATACATTTCTATTTGTCATAAAATAGTGCCGTGCATATATCTCTATAACCTCATATATGAATTAAAGCATCCAAACCATGTGATTATGCAATAATTGTGAATACACTGAATACAACTTAAAAGTCTATAATGTGTGCTTGATCCGTGTGTATATAATTTGTTCCCACACAGGTGCTCTTTATTGCTTTCATCCACATATATTCCTATAGGTGCTCCTCCACCAGAGATATACATATACTGTATACTTTCACCTCCTTTTATGACCCAAATTGCATAGGTCAAATACCGCCTTTCCCTTTTACCCGGGAAGGTATACTGCGTAGATAGATAACCTGATGAAGTCACATGTCATCGTGACGCAACGCGCGGGCACGTGGTGAGACAACTTCCGGTCGTGTTGACGCAAATTCCAGCATGGACGCCATCTTGGAACTCCTATTCAGATCCATGTAAAGTACACCCACAGAATGTGGATATGTACAAAGGCATATATTTCTAGTGGTAAATGTGAGTGGGATTTGTACCTTTTTACCATTTGAGTTATTAAACTTTAATACACTATGGGAGCATCTTTTATTCTCTTTGGCCATATGAGGAGCAATTACTTCCAGGACCACTTTGAGGAGGCTACGTGCGGGACCTTGCACACCAGTGAGGGAAACTGACACAGCAGGTGGACCTTACATCCATTGGAGAGGGTACGTGTTCTACAACGGTGGTGTTTGTTACTAGAGATGAGCGAAGAAATGAAAAATTCGATTCGACTGATTCGGCGAATTCGTGGACAATATTCGATTCGAGTCGAATAAATTCGCTGTGAATTTAACTTAAAAAAGGGTGTTTCTAGGCTTCAGAGAGACTTAATATTAGTGCAGAACACTGTACCTTTAATTTAAATGCCCTTGGAGTCTGCTGGGGAAGAGAAATAATACTGTCAGTCAGTATGACATGCAGATGAGTGCCGTCGATCTTAGAATCACCGCACACTTCACTCATTTGGGCAGTCACGGGGCCAAAACCAGAGTGTGGAGCCACAGTGTGGCGGTGGAGGCAGCAGCAATGGGAGGCCATACAGCACCCTATGACAAAAATGGAAACCACCAGCAGTGTGAGGAGACCTGAAAGTGGCACATGGCAGAGTGTGGCGATAGAGACAGCAGCAATGGGAGGCCGTACAGGGACCCATGACACACTCTGGACCTGGCAGCAGCATGAGGAGGCGGTACAGGGGCCCATGACAGATTACGGGCCTGGCAGCAGCATGAGGAGTCGGTACAGGGGCCCATGGCAGATTACGGGCCTGGCAGCAGCAATGGGAGGCCGTACAGGGACCCATGACACACTCTGGACCTGGCAGCAGCATGGGGAGGCGGTACAGGGGCCCATGACAGATTACGGGCCTGGCAGCAGCATGAGGAGTCGGTACGGGGGCCCATGACACACTCTGGACCTGGCAGCAGCATGAGGAGGCGGTACAGGGGCGCATGACAGATTACGAGCCTGGCAGCAGCAACTTGGACAGGAGGACGTTCAGCTTCTGCACCGTCGGGTGCGTGCTCGCAAACTGTTGTCTCTTGGAAACGGATTCCAAGAAAGACTGCTGACGGAATCCGTGAAGAGGAGTAGCAGGAGAAGGAGCATCTGAACGAGCGGAATATGCCAACAAGCGACAACAGTGGCCCATGACAGATTACGGGCCTGGCAGCAGCATGAGGAGTCGGTACGGGGGCCCATGGCAGATTACGGGCCTGGCAGCAGCTATGGGAGGCCCGTAATCTGCCAGCACCCTATGACAAAAAATGGAACCCACCAGCAGTGTGAGGAGACCTGAAAGTGGCACATGGCAGAGTGTGGCGATGGAGACAGCAGCAATGGGAGGCCGTACAGGGACCCATGAGAGACTCTGGACCTGGCAGCAGCATGAGGAGGCGGTATAGGGGCCCATGGCAGATTAGGGGCCTGGCAGCAGCTATGGGAGGCCCGTAATCTGCCAGCACCCTATGACAAAAAATGGAACACACCAGCAGTGTGAGGAGACCTGAAAGTGGCACATGGCAGAGTGTGGCGATGGAGGCAGCAGCAATGGGAGGCCGTACAGGGACCCATGAGAGACTCTGGACTTGGCAGCAGCATGAGGAGGCGGTATAGGGGCCCATGGCAGATTAGGGGCCTGGCAGCAGCTATGGGAGGCCCGTAATCTGCCAGCACCCTATGACAAAAAATGGAACACACCAGCAGTGTGAGGAGACCTGAAAGTGGCACATGTTTGGGGCATGATTCATGGCGGATTTAGTCAGTTGTGTCAGGAACTGGTGGTTTGAAATCCAGACTAATCCACGCCTGATTCATTTTCACAAACGTCAGTCTCTCCACACTTTGGGTGGACAGTCGTGTCCTCCGCGGAGTTGCAATACCTCCTGCCGCACTAAACACGCGCTCCGATGCCACGCTACTGGCCGGGCATGACAGCCTTTCAAGGGCAAATTCAGCTAGTTGGGGCCAAAGGTCAAGTTTCGTTGCCCAGTAGTCAAGGGGATTGTCTACCTCGGTTGGCAGGGTGCTGTCCAAGTAGGCCTAAGCCTGTTGTTTGAGGTCCTGCTCCAGGTCCACCTGATGCTGCTGCTGCTGCTGCGGCTGGTTAGTAGTTTCCTCACTGCGCTGGTGAAGAAAGCTACTCATCATCGACTGCAGACTGAGGCAGCCGCTGCTGGTGGAGCTGCCACTGCTCCTACCACCCCACCCCTCCCCTGCTGCCATGGCAGCGGAACACGAGCGCACAGGGCCCACAGTGTCTGAGGATGGACGTTGGCGCAGACAGGCAGAGACCAGCTGACTACATAGGTGTTTTTTATAGTACGTTATTTTGGCCTCCCTCTCAGCAGGTGTGAAAAAGGCCACCATTTTTGAACGGTAGCGAGGGTCCAACAAGGTGGACAGCCAAAAGTCATCCCTCTGTCTGATGGTTATTATTCGGCTGTCGCTACGCAAGCAACCGAGCATGCTATGGGCCATTTGTGCCAAGGAATGCGAGGGACTCCCTGCCTCCATCTCCACAGCATACTGCCACGGTGCGTCTAGGTCCTCTGTCTCCTCTTCCTCCTCCTCTACCAGATGCTCCTGCTCCTCCACTCCTGTCCGCTGAGTGGAAAAACCACCCATTTCACTCAATAATTCCTGAGCACCAATGTCCTCCTCTACCTCCTCCTCTTCTTCCAGTCCTGCCCCCACAGGGGCCATGTGGCGTTGAGATCTGTGCGCCACGTCTACCGCACCCTGACCAGCCATTGTTAACAGCATTTGTTCCAGGACGTGCAACAGAGGAATGACGTCGTTCATCCCATAGTCCTGCCGACTCACGAATAGCGTGGCCTCCTCAAAGGGCCTGAGCAAGCGCAGGTGTCACGCATGAGCTGCCAATGGCTGACATCTAAGTTACACAGGGAGTACCTTTATCTGCTTTTAACATCAGGAAATCTGTGATGGCCTTTTGCTGTTCGTAAAGGCGGTCTAACATATGTAGGGTTGAATTCCACCTTGTTGCAACGTCACAGCATGAGGAGTCGGTATAGGGGCCCATGGCAGATTAGGGGCCTGGCAGCAGTTATGGGAGGCCCATAATCTGCCAGCACCCTATGACAAAAAATGGAACACACCAGCAGTGTGAGGAGACCTGAAAGTGGCACATGGCAGAGTGTGGCGATGGAGACAGCAGCAATGGGAGGCCGTACAGGGACCCATGAGAGACTCTGGACCTGGCAGCAGCATGAGGAGGCGGTATATAGGGGCCTACGGCAGATTAGGGGCCTGGCAGCAGCTATAGGAGGCCCGTAATCTGCCAGCACCCTATGTCAAAAAATTCAACACACCAGCAGTGTGTGAGGAGACCTGAAAGTGGCACATGGCAGAGTGTGGCGATGGAGACAGCAGCAATGGGAGGCCGTACAGGGACCCATGACAGACTCTGGACTTGGCAGCAGCATGAGGAGGCGGTATATAGGGGCTTATGGCAGATTAGGGGCCTGGCAGCAGCTATAGGAGGCCCGTAATCTGCCAGCACCCTATGTCAAAAAATTCAACACACCAGCAGTGTGAGGAGACCTGAAAGTGGCACATGGCAGAGTGTGGCGATGGAGACAGCAGCAATGGGAGGCCGTACAGGGACCCATGACAGACTCTGAACTTGGCAGCAGCATGAGGAGGCGGTATATAGGGGCCCATGGCAGATTAGGGGCCTGGCAGCAGCTATAGGAGGCCCGTAATCTGCCAGCACCCTATGTCAAAAAATTTAACACACCAGCAGTGTGAAGAGACCTGAAAGTGGCACATGGCAGCAGAGTGTGGCGATGGAGACAGCAGCAATGGGAGGCCGTACAGGGACCCATGAGAGACTCTAGACTTGGCAGCAGCATGAGGAGGCGGTATATAGGGGCCCATGGCAGATTAGGGGCCTGGCAGCAGCTATGTGAGGCCCGTAATCTGCCTGCACCCTATGTCAAAAAATTAAACACACCAGCAGTGTGAAGAGACCTGAAAGTGGCACATGGCATGAGAGACTCTGGACCTGGCAGCAGCAGGAGGAGGCGGTATAGGGGCCCATGGCTGATTAGGGGCCTGGCAGCAGCTATGTGAGGCCCGTTATCTTGCAGCACCCTATGTCAAAAAATTTAACACACCAGCAGTGTGAAGAGACCTGAAAGTGGCACATGGCAGCAGAGTGTGGCGATGGAGACAGCAGCAATGGGAGGCCGTACAGGGACCATGACAGACTCTGGACTTGGCAGCAGCATGAGGAGGCGGTATATAGGGGCCCATGGCAGATTAGGGGCCTGGCAGCAGCTATGTGAGGCCCGTTATCTTGCAGCACCCTATGTCAAAAAATTTAACACACCAGCAGTGTGAAGAGACCTGAAAGTGGCACATGGCAGCAGAGTGTGGCGATGGAGACAGCAGCAATGGGAGGCCGTACAGGGACCCATGAGAGACTCTAGACTTGGCAGCAGCATGAGGAGGCGGTATATAGGGGCCCATGGCAGATTAGGGGCCTGGCAGCAGCTATGTGAGGCCCGTAATCTGCCTGCACCCTATGTCAAAAAATTAAACACACCAGCAGTGTGAAGAGACCTGAAAGTGGCACATGGCATGAGAGACTCTGGACCTGGCAGCAGCAGGAGGAGGCGGTATAGGGGCCCATGGCTGATTAGGGGCCTGGCAGCAGCTATGTGAGGCCCGTTATCTTGCAGCACCCTATGTCAAAAAATTTAACACACCAGCAGTGTGAAGAGACCTGAAAGTGGCACATGGCAGCAGAGTGTGGCGATGGAGACAGCAGCAATGGGAGGCCGTACAGGGACCATGACAGACTCTGGACTTGGCAGCAGCATGAGGAGGCGGTATATAGGGGCCCATGGCAGATTAGGGGCCTGGCAGCAGCTATGTGAGGCCCGTTATCTTGCAGCACCCTATGTCAAAAAATTTTACACACCAGCAGTGTGAAGAGACCTGAAAGTGGCACATGGCAGCAGAGTGTGGCGATGGAGACAGCAGCAATGGGAGGCCGTACAGGGACCCATGAGAGACTCTAGACTTGGCAGCAGCATGAGGAGGCGGTATATAGGGGCCCATGGCAGATTAGGGGCCTGGCAGCAGCTATGTGAGGCCCGTAATCTGCCTGCACCCTATGTCAAAAAATTTAACACACCAGCAGTGTGAAGAGACCTGAAAGTGGCACATGGCAGCAGAGTGTGGCGATGGAGACAGCAGCAATGGGAGGCCGTACAGGGACCATGACAGACTCTGGACTTGGCAGCAGCATGAGGAGGCGGTATATAGGGGCCCATGGCAGATTAGGGGCCTGGCAGCAGCTATGTGAGGCCCGTAATCTGCCTGCACCCTATGTCAAAAAATTTAACACACCAGCAGTGTGAAGAGACCTGAAAGTGGCACATGGCAGCAGAGTGTGGCGATGGAGACAGCAGCAATGGGAGGCCGTACAGGGACCCATGAGAGACTCTAGACTTGGCAGCAGCATGAGGAGGCGGTATATAGGGGCCCATGGCAGATTAGGGGCCTGGCAGCAGCTATGTGAGGCCCGTAATCTGCCTGCACCCTATGTCAAAAAATTTAACACACCAGCAGTGTGAAGAGACCTGAAAGTGGCACATGGCAGCAGAGTGTGGCGATGGAGACAGCAGCAATGGGAGGCCGTACAGGGACCATGACAGACTCTGGACTTGGCAGCAGCATGAGGAGGCGGTATATAGGGGCCCATGGCAGATTAGGGGCCTGGCAGCAGCTATGTGAGGCCCGTAATCTGCCTGCACCCTATGTCAAAAAATTTAACACACCAGCAGTGTGAAGAGACCTGAAAGTGGCACATGGCAGCAGAGTGTGGCGATGGAGACAGCAGCAATGGGAGGCCGTACAGGGACCCATGAGAGACTCTAGACTTGGCAGCAGCATGAGGAGGCGGTATATAGGGGCCCATGGCAGATTAGGGGCCTGGCAGCAGCTATGTGAGGCCCGTAATCTGCCTGCACCCTATGTCAAAAAATTTAACACACCAGCAGTGTGAAGAGACCTGAAAGTGGCACATGGCAGCAGAGTGTGGCGATGGAGACAGCAGCAATGGGAGGCCGTACAGGGACCCATGAGAGACTCTGGAACTGGCAGCAGCATGAGGAGGCGGTATATAGGGGCCCATGGCAGATTAGGGGCCTGGCAGCAGCTATAGGGGGCCCGTAATCTGCCAGCACCCTATGTCAAAAAATTCAACACACCAGCAGTGTGTGAGGAGACCTGAAAGTGGCACATGGCAGAGTGTGGCGATGGAGACAGCAGCAATGGGAGGCCGTACAGGGACCCATGAGAGACTCTGGACTTGGCAGCAGCATGAGGAGGCGGTATATAGGGGCCCATGGCAGATTAGGGGCCTGGCAGCAGCTATGGGAGGTCCGTAATCTGCCAGCACCCTATGTCACTCTCCTCGCCAGTACTTCTTCGCCTGGCTGCTGAAAAGGCTGATGTCTCCCCCCGTTTCTGACCGCCCTCTGTTAGCTCTTCCTCACTGTACAGTGGGGCTGAGCCCACAGCATGCGATACTTCGCTTGGTGAGGGAACAGCAAAGGACAGGGGCAGGTAGAGGACACGTGATTTCAGTGGGCTTGGTCCCGGGCCATGCCAACTAACGGTTGTGTCTGACGTACCCACCGACCGTTGGCTGTAGGTGTCAGAGGTGACCTGGGAAGAGGAAGACGACCGAGCCAACCAATCAATGACGGCAGGGTTGTCGGTGGAGACACGACCGCTGGATGACACCGGGAGCACTGGCCTCTGGCTGCGAATACTGCTGCCTCGACCCCTTCCTCTGCTGCCACGTCTGCTCGCTCCTAAAACATTGCCTCCTCTGCCACTCCTCTGCATGTTGTCTGACATACTATTTAATTCAACGATTAGGTGTCCCTGAGTAACAATTCTCTGGCACTCAGTAACAATTCTGTCTGTCCCTGAGTATGAATTCTGTGGCCCTGAGTAACAATTGTGTGTCTGTGCAAGTAACAATTCTGTGTCTGTGCAAGTAACAATTTTGTGTCTGTGAGAGTAACAATTCTCTGGCACTCAGTAACAATTCTGTCTGTCCCTGAGTAACAATTCTCTGGCACTCAGTAACAATTCTGTCTGTCCCTGAGTAACAATTCTGTCTGTCCCTGAGTATGAATTCTGTGGCCCTGAGTAAGAATTCTCTGGCACTCAGTAACAATTCTGTCTGTCCCTGAGTATGAATTCTGTGGCCCTGAGTAACAATTGTGTGTCTGTGCAAGTAACAATTCTGTGTCTGTGCAAGTAACAATTTTGTGTCTGTGAGAGTAACAATTCTCTGGCACTCAGTAACAATTCTGTCTGTCCCTGAGTAACAATTCTCTGGCACTCAGTAACAATTCTGTCTGTCCCTGAGTATGAATTCTGTGGCCCTGAGTAACAATTCTGTCTCTGTGCGAGTAACAATTCTGTGTCTGTGCAAGTAACAATTTTGTGTCTGTGAGAGTAACAATTCTCTGGCACTCAGTAACAATTCTGTCTGTCCCTGAGTAACAATTCTCTGGCACTCAGTAACAATTCTGTCTGTCCCTGAGTAACAATTCTCTGGCACTCAGTAACAATTCTGTCTGTCCCTGAGTAACAATTCTCTGGCACTCAGTAACAATTGTGTGTCTGTGCAAGTAACAATTCTGTGTCTGTGCAAGTAACAATTTTGTGTCTGTGAGAGTAACAATTCTCTGGCACTCAGTAACAATTCTGTCTGTCCCTGAGTAACAATTCTCTGGCACTCAGTAACAATTCTGTCTGTCCCTGAGTATGAATTCTGTGGCCCTGAGTAACAATTCTGTCTCTGTGCGAGTAACAATTCTGTGTCTGTGCAAGTAACAATTTTGTGTCTGTGAGAGTAACAATTCTCTGGCACTCAGTAACAATTCTGTCTGTCCCTGAGTAACAATTCTATGGCACTCAGTAACAATTCTGTCTTCCCTGAGTAACAATTCTCTGGCACTCAGTAACAATTCTGTCTGTCCCTGAGTATGAATTCTGTGGCCCTGAGTAACAATTCTGTCTCTGTGCGAGTAACAATTCTGTGTCTGTGCAAGTAACAATTTTGTGTCTGTGAGAGTAACAATTCTCTGGCACTCAGTAACAATTCTGTCTGTCCCTGAGTAACAATTCTCTGGCACTCAGTAACAATTCTGTCTGTCCCTGAGTATGAATTCTGTGGCCCTGAGTAACAATTGTGTGTCTGTGCAAGTAACAATTCTGTGTCTGTGCAAGTAACAATTTTGTGTCTGTGAGAGTAACAATTCTCTGGCACTCAGTAACAATTCTGTCTGTCCCTGAGTAACAATTCTCTGGCACTCAGTAACAATTCTGTCTGTCCCTGAGTATGAATTCTGTGGCCCTGAGTAACAATTCTGTCTCTGTGCGAGTAACAATTCTGTGTCTGTGCAAGTAACAATTTTGTGTCTGTGAGAGTAACAATTCTCTGGCACTCAGTAACAATTCTGTCTGTCCCTGAGTAACAATTCTCTGGCACTCAGTAACAATTCTGTCTGTCCCTGAGTAACAATTCTCTGGCACTCAGTAACAATTCTGTCTGTCCCTGAGTATGAATTCTGTGGCCCTGAGTAACAATTGTGTGTCTGTGCAAGTAACAATTCTGTGTCTGTGCAAGTAACAATTTTGTGTCTGTGAGAGTAACAATTCTCTGGCACTCAGTAACAATTCTGTCTGTCCCTGAGTAACAATTCTCTGGCACTCAGTAACAATTCTGTCTGTCCCTGAGTATGAATTCTGTGGCCCTGAGTAACAATTCTGTCTCTGTGCGAGTAACAATTCTGTGTCTGTGCAAGTAACAATTTTGTGTCTGTGAGAGTAACAATTCTCTGGCACTCAGTAACAATTCTGTCTGTCCCTGAGTAACAATTCTCTGGCACTCAGTAACAATTCTGTCTGTCCCTGAGTAACAATTCTCTGGCACTCAGTAACAATTCTGTCTGTCCCTGAGTAACAATTCTCTGGCACTCAGTAACAATTGTGTGTCTGTGCAAGTAACAATTCTGTGTCTGTGCAAGTAACAATTTTGTGTCTGTGAGAGTAACAATTCTCTGGCACTCAGTAACAATTCTGTCTGTCCCTGAGTAACAATTCTCTGGCACTCAGTAACAATTCTGTCTGTCCCTGAGTATGAATTCTGTGGCCCTGAGTAACAATTCTGTCTCTGTGCGAGTAACAATTCTGTGTCTGTGCAAGTAACAATTTTGTGTCTGTGAGAGTAACAATTCTCTGGCACTCAGTAACAATTCTGTCTGTCCCTGAGTAACAATTCTATGGCACTCAGTAACAATTCTGTCTTCCCTGAGTAACAATTCTCTGGCACTCAGTAACAATTCTGTCTGTCCCTGAGTATGAATTCTGTGGCCCTGAGTAACAATTCTGTCTCTGTGCGAGTAACAATTCTGTGTCTGTGCAAGTAACAATTTTGTGTCTGTGAGAGTAACAATTCTCTGGCACTCAGTAACAATTCTGTCTGTCCCTGAGTAACAATTCTCTGGCACTCAGTAACAATTCTGTCTGTCCCTGAGTATGAATTCTGTGGCCCTGAGTAACAATTGTGTGTCTGTGCAAGTAACAATTCTGTGTCTGTGCAAGTAACAATTTTGTGTCTGTGAGAGTAACAATTCTCTGGCACTCAGTAACAATTCTGTCTGTCCCTGAGTAACAATTCTCTGGCACTCAGTAACAATTCTGTCTGTCCCTGAGTAACAATTCTGTCTGTCCCTGAGTATGAATTCTGTGGCCCTGAGTAAGAATTCTCTGGCACTCAGTAACAATTCTGTCTGTCCCTGAGTATGAATTCTGTGGCCCTGAGTAACAATTGTGTGTCTGTGCAAGTAACAATTCTGTGTCTGTGCAAGTAACAATTTTGTGTCTGTGAGAGTAACAATTCTCTGGCACTCAGTAACAATTCTGTCTGTCCCTGAGTAACAATTCTCTGGCACTCAGTAACAATTCTGTCTGTCCCTGAGTAACAATTCTCTGGCACTCAGTAACAATTCTGTCTGTCCCTGAGTAACAATTCTGTCTGTCCCTGAGAATGAATTCTGTGGCCCTGAGTAAGAATTCTCTGGCACTCAGTAACAATTCTGTCTGTCCCTGAGTAACAATTCTCTGGCACTCAGTAACAATTCTGTCTGTCCCTGAGTAAAAATTCTGTGGCCCTAATAACGTTTCTGTGGCCCTAAGTAACAATTCTCTGGCACTGAGTAACAATTCTGTCTGTCCCTGAGTATGAATTCTGTGGCCCTAACTAGCGTTTCTTTGTCCCTAAATAACGATTCTGTGGCCCTCATTAACAAGTCTGTGTCCCTGAGTAATGGTTCTCTGTCCCTAAGTAACTTCTCTCTGTCCCCAATTCTCGTTTCTGTGGCCCTAACTCTGTCCCTGTCCCTAGTACAGAGCGGTCTGCCTCTGTTCAATGACTGCAGGCAAATGAAGATTTCCAAAATGGCCGCTATATATACCTCGACCATTACACAGTGCTGGCTGGCTGGCTGCTGATTGGCTGATGCGATCACATGTCGTTGAGGAATGCATTATGGGGCAGCGCGCCTTGTCTGCGCGCCTTCCCCGACATCCCCGCTCCGTCGCCGCACATGTCAGCCGCCATTTTCGGAAAAATTTCGATTCGCGCGTCCGAATTAGGCTGTTTTTCGGATTCGGCACGAATCGAAATTTTTCCGAAATTCGACTCGAATTCCACTTCGGATACTTCGATTCGCTCATCTCTATTTGTTACCAAAAGTCGTTTTGACCCTGTAGGGTCACCTCATGGAGGTGAGGGACCATTGCACCTAGTGTGGAATTCACAGTATCCTGTTTCATGTTCTCATTGATTACAGGACTATAGAACACCTCCATCATTTGGACTGTTCTGGACTATTCAGTTAATTGGACATTTATTTCACGTTTGCGATTATTATTTAGGACACTTTACCATTTCATGGTTTTGGACTTTTTAGTTCATGTTGGTTGGTAGTTTATCCACTGATGATTTATGTATGGGGTTTTATGGACAGCGTGAGGCACTTTTGGTGTCACATATTCTCATGTTATTTTAGAACTCCCATTTGGGGTCACTCCTCATGTCATTATTTACATTTACAGCCTATTTTTTTTGTTCACTTTAGTGTATTGACACACATTTGCGCCTATCCCAGGTAGGGGGGCCACATATTCATTCAGTGATTGTTTGTTGTTCACAGGTGATTAGCCTGTATTCCTCTTCTTTTTTTCACGTTTACCACAATTTGTGGTTTCACTGATTCACTTCGCTTTACATCCTCCATTGGGATCACTTTATACACTAGTGGATCTTGGGCATGTAGGATATACATGTGCTTGTGTCACTCTATTTCATTTATATACTGGTACTGTTATATATGGTTCTATATTCATTATCACGGCATATATTGCATATATGCATATATACTTTTTTTTTTTCATTTATTTTCTCTGTGTGGCTAATTCTAGCCCAATAAGGGGAGGTGTTGTGGTTGTTTTTTTCTTTTCTGTCTTTTTTCGGGGTCTCATTGGTTGTAGTTTCACATATGCTGTTTATTTAGTCACATAGATACTCAGGAATTGTTTTCATAGGGGGGTTTATTGTCCACTATTTATATTCACATTGTGACTTATTATTATACAGTGCATTTACTAGCGCAGCATCACATTATTATACTGCGTAGATGACTCCACTTTCCTCCTCACTCTGCTGCAAACGGTCACGTCTCCTCTTTATCCCACAAATCCTCCGCATATGTAAACAGAAACGCTTGCCATAGTGCAGTATATAAACATAGCGTGATTTATTAAAAAAACAAAGTGCACTCACTTTTAAAAGTGTCCTGCTGGGACACCACAGTAAAAAACCTTGTTATAATGTATTTTCAATGTGTTCAGTAATTTCCAAGATGGAGGCTCGTAAACTTCCTGTTTAGCAGCTTGACTTCATTGGTCCACTCTACCTACTCTACTCTACCCTGCCAATGACGTCAAGCTGCTAAACAGGAAGTTTACGAGCCGACCATTCTTTGCTCTTATGCAGCATCACTTCTTTCTGACAGTTCAATTATCCAATATTTCTTCTGTATATATTTTATTTTAGTGTAGTTTATACCTTAATTCTTGGTTGAACAGAGTATTCTTCACCAAGTAGATAGAAACATTAATAATTCCCAGTCCTGTGAAACCAAGCAATGGCACCAGCTGTATTGAAAATAGAAAGTATAACGTTAAGCAATAGCAAAATGTTATTATTGGCAACAACAAATATCATTTATTTCGTTAAAAAAATGATCAGTCACCTATCCAAAGTGAGAAAAGCCTATTTGATAGGGATGACCATCTCAATTCACCAGGAATCTTTGACTTTATTAAGAGATCAGTAAAACTGATAACAAAGAATCTGACATTAACCACTTCCAGTCCAAGCCAGTACTGACATTTCTTTCCTTTTTGTAAAAAACATAATTTGTTTCTGCTAGAAAACCACTTAGAACCCCCAAACCTTTTTATATATATACAGTATATATATATATATATATATATATATATATACACATACATACACACTGCTCAAAAAAATTAAAGGAACACTATGAAAACACATCAAATCTCAATGGGGAAAAATATCATGCTGGATATCTATACTGATATGGTCTGGGTAATGTGTTAGGAAAGGATGCCCCATCGTTTCATGAAAATGAAAATTATCAACCTACAGAGGATTGAATTCAAACATACCCTGAAAATCAAAGTGAAAAAATGATGCAGCAGGCTAGTCCATTTTGCTGAAATTTCATTGCAGCAATGAAAATGGTACTCAGTAGTTTGTATGGCCCCCACGTGCTTGTATGCATGCCTGACAATGTCGGGGCATGCTCCTAATAAGACGACGGATGGTGTCCTGGGGTATTTCCTCCAAGATCTGGACCAGGGCATCACTGAACTCCTGGACAGTCTGAGGTGCAACCTGATGGCATTAGATGGACTGAAACATGATATCCCAGAGGTGTTCTTTTGGATTTAGATCAGGCGGCCATTCATGGTATCAATTCCTTCAGGGAACTGCCTGCATACTCTCGCCACATGAGGCCAGGCATTGTCATGCGCCAGGAGGAACCCAGTACCCACTGCACCAGTGTAGGGTCTGACAATGGGCCCAAGGATTTCATCCCGATACCTAGTGGCAGTCAGAGTGCCATTGTCTAGCCTGTAGAGGTCTGTGCGTCCTTCCATGGATATGCCTCCCCAGACCATCACTGTCCCACCATCATGCTGAATGATGTTACAGGCAGCATAACATTCTCCACGGCTTCTCCAGACCCTTTCACTTCAGTCACTGCTCAGGGTGAACCTGCTCTCATCTGTGAAAAGCACAGGGCACCAGTGGTGTTCTGCCAATTTTGGTGTTCAATGGCAAATTCCAATCGAACTCTATGGTGCCGGGCAGTGAGCACAGGGCCCACTAGAGGACATCGGACCCTCAGGCCACCCTGTCTGCTTCTGATTGTTTGGTCAGAGACATTCACACCAGTGGCCTGCTGGAGGTAATTTTTATAGGGCTCTGGCAATGCTCATCCTGTTCCTCCTTGCACAAAGGAGCAGATCCCGTTCCTGTTGATGGGTTAAGGACCTTATATGGCCCTGTCCAGCTCTCCTAGAGTAACTGCCTGTCTCCTGTAATCTCCTCCATGCTCTTGAGACTGTGCTGGAAGACACAGCAAACCTTCTGGCAATGGCATGTATTGATGTGCCATCCTGGAGAATTTGAACTGCATTGTGCAACCTGTATAGGGTCCAAGTATCACCTCATGCTACCAGTAGTGACACTGACCATAGCCAAATGCAAAACTAGTGAAAAACAGTCAGAAAAGATGAGTAGGGAAAAAAATGTCAGTGGACTTCACCTGTAAAACCATTCCTGTTCTGGGAGTCATCTCATTGTTGCTCATCTAGTGCATCTGTTGTTAATTTCATTAACACCAAAGCAGCAACTGAAACTGATTAACAACCCCCTCTACTACTTAACTGACCAGATCAATATTCCAGGAGTTTAATTGACTTGATGCTATACTCTGATTAAAAAGTGTTCCTTTAATTTTTTTGAGCAGTGTATATCTATCTTTATATACTGTATATATATATATATGTGTGTGTGTGTATTTTTAACTAGAGGCCCTAGATAATAAAATGGTGGGTGTTTCATATTTTATGTCACACAGTATTTGCACATCGGTTTTTCAGGTGCAAATTTAAAAAAAAGTATTAAAAACATCCAGATCCTACCCTAGCCATTTTGAATATAAATATAGATACATATCCAATCCATTATCGACTCTTAGTGATACATTCTTCTTGCATCAATACTTACCATTACTAGACACTGGAAATAGACTGATTCCCTTTTCTTTAGCTTACCTAAACGATAGAATTACTAAATTTGACAAAGCTTGGAAACCCTGGTCCGACTGGTTCAGAACTGTAACCTAAGATATTATTATGTTTAACCTTTTTTGGATACTCTAAAATGATTATTTCGTGGAACTAGTAGGACTGTTAGGAATTATTCAATATTTTCTTTTTTACCGCAACGTCTATACTGTGATATTGTGTAGCTTTTCACCGTCTTATTTTTTTTGCTTTTTTTGTTGTTGTAACTATATTTGTAAAACCAAAAAAACATTTATTATGGAAAAAAAATACCCTTTAATGAACTTTAATGCACAAAAGCACAGCATAATACCCAAGTGTCTGGTAAAATATAAAAGATGATGTTATATTAAGTAGATACCAAACCTGTCACGTTTTAAAATTGCGTATGCTCATCGAATGGTGCCGAATTTCAGTACCTAAAAAAGTAGGCAACGCTTTAAAAGCCTTTACAAGGTTACCAGTTTAGAGTTACACAGAAGATCTGACACTAGAATTATTGCTCTCACTCTGACATTTGTGGTGATACCTCACATGTGGTGCAGTATACATATGCATGTGGGACCAATGCGTGTGTTCTCATTTGTGTGTGAGCATGCAGGAATGGGGGGCAATTTATTTATTTTTTTATAGTGTAAGTTTACATATTTTTTAGTCACTTTTATTGCTGTCACAAGGAATAAACAACATCCCTTATGATAGCACGGGCCATGACAGGTTCTATTTTGGACAGATCTGGTGTCTATTAGACCCCATATTTCTTCTCTGGCCTCCAGAGCATCAGATCAAACTGAGATCAGTTTGATTTGATGCTTAACAAGCCGGTAAAGGCTTGTTTACATGAGAGCGAAACAAGAAGTGATGCCAGAGTACGCATCCTTGCCGGACTCCCTGATAGCTTCAGAGAGCCCGGTAAGGGCAAAGATGGGGGGCTCCCTTCAGTTGCCTGTAAAAGTCCAGAGGCTTTTTAGCTGCTCAAATTACTTTTACAGTGTGTAGAATTGCTGGCTCTAAAAAATTATACCTGCAGCTGCAGCAATGACCAAGATATCACCCTTCCAATCCAGCAACGTAATGGTACGTCACTGGGCGGGAGGTAGTTAATGATATTTAATGTCATTTTGTTGTGAATTTGTGCAGCTTTCCAATTTTGTGCAGATTTGTGCAGCTTTCTATACGATTTGTCATCAATTATTACCCTTAAATTAAACACTTGTCTTCCCAGACTATAACTCAGGGCTCTCAACTCTGCCTCCTGACACGTGTTTAAACTTTGTGTAACCTCTGTTGTTCTGGACATGATATGCCATCTGTACATCAGAAATTGCTCAGTGAGAGCTTATTATGTAGACACAATGAAAGATATGCAACATTTTAGGGCCACACAGGCTCACTTTCATCAGGCAACTATTGCCTGATAAAGCGGACCCCGTGTGGCCCTCAGAACTCTTCATGTCTGTCATTATGACTAAATTAAAAGCTTGCTGAGCAGTTTCTTATGTACAGATGACATATCTTCTCTTGCATTTATGGAATGGCACCATCTGTTTCAGTCATTCAAGCCAACTATAACAAAATTCTATTATATGGAGAGTGGCTGGTAATTTCTCCTGTTTATCTTTACTGTGCTGTCTAAATAGCCTACCTAATGTCATTGCATTTAATAAGACAGTAGGATGCAGGAAAAAGCATACGGCAGAGAATATTTTGTATCAATCATCCATGCTCTGCCCCTTCTTTCCAGCCTCCAGTGCATTCACAGCCACTGTCAGTCTACATTGAAATTTAAAGGACAACTTCAATTTTAACTAAAAGTTCTGAGTTCTCCACCAAGTGTCTTTGCCTGGTGCCACACAGCCTTTGCAGAAAAAAGTCCTGGTCATGCCCAGCTCCTACTGCTCATGCAGTCTGCACCCATTCAAAGGCGTGCTGAGCAGCTATAGGAATGAATGGTCTGAAGGGTGCATATAGGCAGTAGGAGCTGAAAGCAACTGGGACACATAGTGCCACATACGGTGGTTTAGAACTCAGAAGTGGGGCTAAAGGTAAGTATTAAAGTAGATGGCTGCCATTTAGGCAGGGGGGACGGGGGGCATTTAAAGGACAACGTCATTAAAGTAACACTGTTCTCTAAGCAGAAATGCATAAATTTGATGGAAATTGAACATCACTACGAATTAATCGGTTAACACTTCTGCCTGGTAGCACTAGGGACGTTGGTTCGAATCCCAATCTCAGCAGCACCTGCCTGGAGTTTGAATGTTCTCCCTTTGCCTGTGTGGGTTTCCTCCCACACTCCAAAGACATGCTGGTAGGTTAATTGTCTAAATTGGCCCTAGTATGTGTATGTATGAATGTGAGTTAGGGATTCATGTTAGAATGTATGCTCCTTGAGGGTTGGGGACTAATGTGAATGTAATATATATATATATATACACACACACATAGACCAACACAAACTGGTACATAATTGTGAAGTGGAAGGAAGATGATAGATGGTTTTCAAACTTTTTTACAAATAAATATATCTGAAAAGTGTAGCGTGCATTTGTTTTCAGCCCCCTTTACTCTGATACCCCTAACTAAAATCTAGTGGAATCAATTGCCTTCAGAAGTCACCTAATTAGTAAATAGAGTTCACCTGTGTGTAAGTTAATCTAAGTATAAATACAGCTGATCTGTGAAGCCCTCAGAGGTTTGTTAGAGAACATTAGTGAACAAACAGCATCATGAAGGCCATGGGACACACCATAAAAGGTCAGGGATAAAGTTGTGGGATACGTTTTAAGCAGGGTTAGGTTATAAAAAATATCCCAAGCACTGAACATCTCATGGAGCACTGTTTAATCCATTATCTTAAAATGGAAAGAGTATGGCACAGCTGCAAACCTACCAAGACATGGCCGTCCACCTAAATTGACAGGCCAGGAAAGAAGAGCATTGATCAGAGAAGCAGCCAAGAGGTCCATGGTAACTCTGGAGGAGCTGCAGAGATCCACAGCTCAGGTGTGAGAATCCGTCCACAGGACAACTATTAGTGCACTCTGCAAATCTGGCCTTTATGGAAGAGTGGCAAGAAGAAAGCCATTGTTAAAAAAAAAAGCCATAAGAAGTCCTGTTTGCACTTTGAGAGAAGCCATGTGGGGTACACAGAAAACATGTGGAAGAAGGTGCTTTGATCAGATGAGACCAAAATGTAACTTTTTGGCCTAAAAGCAAAATGCTATGTGTGGTGGCAAACTAACATTGCACATCACCCTGAACACACCATCCCTACTGTGAAACATGGTGGTGGCGGCATCATGTTGTGGGGAAGCTTTTCTTCAGCAGGGACAGGGAAGCTCGTCAGAATTGATGGGAAGATGGATGGAGCCAAATACGGGGCAATCATAGAAGAAAACCTGCAAGAAACTTGAGACTAGGGCAGAGGTTCACCTTCCAGCAGGACAACGACCCTAAACATACAGCCAGAGCTACAATGGAATGGTTTAGATTAAAGCATATTCATGTGTTAGAATGGCCCAGTCAAAGTCCAGACCTAAATCCAATTGAGAATTTGTGGCAAGACTTTAAAATTGCTGTTCACAGATGCTCTCTAACCAATCTGACATAGCTTGAGCTATTTTGCAAAGAAGAATGGGTAAACATTTCACTCTCTAGATGTGCAAAGCTGGTAGAGACATCCCCAAAAAGACTTGCAGCTGTAATTGCAGCGAAAGGTGGTTCTACAAAGTATTGACTCAGGGGGACTGAATACAAACGCATGCCACACTTTACACATATTTATTTGTAAAAAAAACATTTTTACATTCTCCTCCCACTTCACAATTATGTGCCACTTTGTGTTGGTCTATCACATATAATCCCAATAAAATACATTTACATTTTTGGTTGTAACATGACAAAATGTTGAAAATTTCAAGGGGTATGAATATTTTTTCCAGGCACTGTATATGTAAAGCACTGTGTAAATTGACGATGTTATATAATTACCTCTAATAAACAATACATGTAATTACACAATGCAGTCTTAGGTGCTTCTGTTGTTCAAGCAATTGAAAAATTTTAGCTAAACTGGAGATTTTTATGCCTAGAGCATATGAGATGTCAGACAGTAATGTTGTCCCCATTTGCAAGATGATTTTTCCTAAAAAAAATGCAGTGTTTAGTTACGTCTGATTGTGCAACAATGCATGCTGGATACCATACAGATACAATCATCATGTGATATATCCTAATAATGGGCTTAATATGGCCGTTAACGCTAATATTAACTGCTCTTAAATACCCCTCCCCCCCCCACACACACACCTATTCTGCAAACCCAAACCCATGTGTATTTACCTAGATTTAATTTTCTCCAGTCCTATCGTGATCTTGCAGCTCCAGTTCCTCTTTTTAATAAGCATCTACTGCACGGGAGAGGAGGGAGCTCTGACAACGGCTGGGTCATGATAGTCTATAGGTGATGCGATGGCTCTGGGAACTCCCAGCAGTTGTTGAGCGCTTCCTTAAACAGGGGAGCTAGAGCAGCTGAATCATATGACTGGACCAGATTAAAAAAATTTAAGTATACAGATCTTTTTAGGGTATGCCCCATAGTTGTGTGTGTGTGTGTGGGGGGCATTTTTAAAGAATAGTTAGAAATGGCCATTACAATTAAAATAGTACCTCTCAAATGCCCCCAAACCTGTGTTGGTTGGATCAGCATGCGGAAAGATTGGTGCAAGACAGACAGTCTAGTGGACTTCAACAAATTGGCAGCCAACTACAATAGGAAACATGGTCAGCTTTAAAGTGTGTTGCATAAATGTGAATGGAATGGGTAAAGGATTGCTTCAGCTCCTGTTCTCCACCCGATGATAATGCCTTAGATGTGTTTCACCCTTTTCGAGACCACTATGATTAGGCCCCAAAAAGTCATGCAATGCTGTACGCAATTGTTTCGCACAAACAGAGCTTTCTCTTGGTGGTATTTGATCACCATTGGGGTTTTTATTGTTTGCGATATAAAGGAAAAAACCCCAAAATGTTGTTAAGAAAAACAATATTTTCTACTTTTTGATATAAACCATATATAATAAACAATGTAAAAAAATCTAATTTTTTCATAAGTTTTGGCCAAACTTGTCTTGGGTAAAAGAAGAAAATCCCAATAAGTGTGTATTGATTGGTATATTGATTGGTTTGCATGAACGTTATAGTGTCTACAAGCTATGGTATAGATACTGGAATTTGTATTTTTTAATTTTTTTAATACTAGTAATGGTGGCGATCAATGACTTATAGTAGGACTGCAATACTGCAGTGGGCAATACAACACTAACTGACTCTGAGGGGAACTGACTAACTGCCACTGACATCTCCAGTGACATTAATACAGTAATCAATGCTAAAAATATACACTGTCACTGTACTAATGACACTGGCTGGAAAGGGGTTAACATCTGTTTAGTGTGTTTACTGTGTGTTGTTTTACTAAGCAATGTGCCAGTTTTTACACCATGCTTTTCAGGGAGAAACAAAACAGCACATTTTTGCTGTATGAAGAGAGCTCTGTGCTATTTACAAAACACAGAGCTTTTTACTGTCATTCAATGAGCCAATCAGCAGATCCTGGCCTTAAATCATTGGCAGGACCTGCTGATTTGCTTGTGCTACAGCCAATGACGTATGTGGACCCAGAAGAAAGCAGCAACATACAGGTACTTGATTTTGCCTGTATGAGCTGACCCATTGCAGTAAATGCACTGTGGCAGGTCGGCAAGCGGTTATTCAACGTATTATAGAAAAGTAACAGCAGAAAAAAGACCAAGTGGTCAATCAAGTATGCCCCCCCTTTTTTTTTCTTTTTTGTCTGAGCATAGATGTATGTTAGTTCCAAGTATGTTTGAATCCAGTAAGGGAAGATTTAGACATATGTCTAAAGCTCCCTTCCTTCTGAAGCTCATTCAATGTTCAAATTGTTCTTCAAAGGTTACTGACAGGCAGTGAGAAAGCAATGTGATAACTCCTCACAACCTGTTTTAGCTCCATATTTGCCGACAAATGTGCCACAACTGTGCGCATTATACGTGGTTGATGCTCTTTTTTGGCGCTTAACCACTTGCTTGACTGTGTAGCATTCAGTGGGCTTGCCTCCCCGCTGATTGCTAAATGTTGGGTGAACTTAGCTGTGGTCGCAACTGCATGTAAACGCCCCTGTCCGCTGCCTATTGCAGCTTACAGGGGGGTGGGGGGGGGGGGGGTTGGTGGAAGGCAGAAACATGGCTCAGGTGCACATTTTTCCCACCACCCAACTGCAGGTCTAAGCAAAGCCTGTTGACTGACACACTGCCTCTGCTGGAAGTCTATTCCAAAGAATGGACCACTTTTTCTGTAAAATAATACTTTTTGACATGCAGAATAGACGATCAACAATCTGCAAAAAAGTTAATTAGAATCCACATTTTCTGTATTTATCTTTTAAACATTTTTCAAAAGGAAAGGCACTTAAGAAAGATAGATGTGATCTGGACACAGCACTAAGTGGATGTAGCCTTCTAAAAGTAAGACCTTGTTCTAAGCGATTCCACTTGTCAGTGGGAGAACTAATATTAATTTCCTTCCAGCTGTGTAACCCATAGTAATTGTATTAGTCAGGGCTATGATGTCACAGCTATGAATAACAATCTTGCAGAACCATAGGTGATAATACAAGTACTCATAAGCTCTCCTGTCATGCTGACCATTGTACTGCTTTTATCTATTTTTAGCGGAAAAAAACCCTTTTATAATTACATTTTATTTTAACTATATAGCACTATTCAAGTAACTGCCAAAAAAATGAAAAGAAAATAACAGAATGCTTTGTAATTGCAATTTCTTTTTCTAACAGATAATTGTAGATCATTTTTAGGTCATACAGTATAATTAAGTGCCCCTGTCTTCTTGTCCCTCTTGTTAGCCAATTTGAAAAAGATTAACCAATTTTTTTTTTTTTATTACAGCTATTTACATGTACAGTATATGGCACCAACAGTTTTGGCAGTGCTTCACAAACCATGCATTCACATCATTCCCTATCAAGGAGCTTACAATCTAAGATCCCTATTTCACATGCATACAGTTAAGGCCAAAGATATTGGCTCCCCTGCATTTCTTGCAGATAATCCACCTCTTCGTCCAGAAAATTGTTGCAATTACAAATGTTTAGACGTTCTCATGTTTATTTTTTTGGTTTGTATTGGTATGATACAAAGTGGAGAAACAAAAAGCCAAATCTGACACATTCAACGCCAAACCCCAACAATGGACTGGACAAAATTATTGGCACCCTCAATTTAATATTTGCTGGCACACCCCTTGGAAAAAATAACTGAAATTAATTGCTTGCTGTAACCATAAATGAGTTTCTTACACCTCTCTACTGGAATTCTGGACCAGCCTTCTTGTGCCAACTGCTCCAGGTCTCTCAGATTGGAAGGGTTCCTTTTCAGGCAAATGGCTTGTTATTTACATGGACATCTTTATTAAGATGTGTTAGTTCTATTTTAATTATTTTTTCTGTATATTCTATTCTTCCACATAAAGATGTTTAAAAGGGCCTGCCCACTTGAAATAGCTATTTAAGTTTTTGATAGATGCCAAATAGTTGGACATTCTGGCAGTTTCTTGTGTTTCTAGGACTCTAGTAGTAAAATCTTCGTGCTTGGGTTTCTGAATCTGCGCACCAGCTCTGGCCCTTATGAGGGGTTCCCACTGTCCTAGTTTTCATTTATTTTATGGTAAGGATAAAGTATCAGAAGGTACTGGAACCCATAAAAGTGGATGAAAAAAAATCAGCATTGTGACAGGAAGATCATGCTGTTAGAAAACTCAAGACTAAGAAACCAATGTCTGAATCGGCATTCCAGGCTCCAGCTATAACTACATTCTCACTTCCATCTTAGTTCATATTTCCAACCTAGTTGTAAAGTTTATAACTGCTGTCTTTGAGGACTCTCATTCACACGGGTGTACAGAACAGGCATTCACAATAAAATATGTTTGTTTTGTAAAATCCACAACCTATTTTACAAATAAAGAATAAATGAATATCATGTGAAAAAAAAATGTACAAAAAGTTATTTGTGAAAGCAGTTCTCCACATGTTCCATGAAAGTAGCCCATACCTAGAGCAATTTGTGTCTTACTGATTGCATCACCACATGTGTTTGTAAAAAGTCCAGGTGTCACTTCAAGCTTCAATCCTGGTGCAAGAAGCATACAATAATGCACCAACAATTACACTCCAGCCTCTTACCAGATTATTTTGACCATTATATTTTGAAATGGCCAACAGCTCTTTAAGAGTTAATACAGCATAGTTCAATCTTACTATCTGGTGTGAGTCACCAGCAAACTTTTAAAACTCTATTCAGTGGGGACAAAGAAAGGAGACACAGTGCAACCCTTCCATGAAATGGAGGTCCATTAACAGCTATTGGTGTAAACCTCCTGCACTCCTAACTAAAAAAGTGATAATACAAACAGCAAAGAGAAGCTGCTAACATCTAATCATATACCTAATGATCAAATGAACAAGACTGAAAAAATGATGTAGCGCTACTCAAATAGTATATAAATAAATAAATCAATCACATACCATAAACACATATAAATGTGATAAAGTGACGAAGAGTGAAAAATATAATAAACGTGACCTGATCCACATGGGATCCAAAAAATAACAATGAAATTACTATAAGTGTCTAAATGTGACCTGATCCTCTAGGGATCCTTTGTGAAAAAAGTGAATTATAATCCACCAAAGTGATGGTAATAACTGAAGTGTCTATACCAATACTCTCATCGAGTATGGTATATAAGTGAATTGATCCTAAATTGGATCTATGGTGATGGTGGACACTCAAACGAAAAAGATAGAATAGTTCAAATGGGACTAATATGTGAATACTGTCCAAAAACAGGACTCCAAACCAAGGAAAACGCACATACATACAGGAAAACACTTCTTATATCAAATGTGCACACTTAATATCAAAAAGAATATACCCCCAAGAAACAAATATCAACCCAAACACATACCTTGTGTTGAAAAAGTAAATAAATAAAATAAATGCCACGTGACAATAAAAAATAAACAAATTGGAATGACCGTGTCACACTAAATACGAATGAACATGCAAAAAAAACTCATGACACTAAAAAAACTATATATACATATATGTGAAGAAAGTCCAAATTGGTGCTTAAACACCACGTAGTCCAATCAATAAACACTCATGCACATGGATAGTGGATGTGCGTACCACAGAAGGATATCCACAAATAGCTTAAATACCCGCTCACCTCCTTGCTTCGACCCACAAGAGTCAAAACACTTTTAGGATCACCAAATTGGATCCTCCATGTACATGATTCCTCTGTCACTGCGCACCTCCCCCTGCAGCGAGCTCCACCTCAGGAATATACGTAATGGTGGAGAAATCCTCTCCAGGTATACAGGTGTGGTATACGCCAATATCTCAGTAGAAAAAATAAGCAGAACCTCCCATAGTGTATTATCTTTTATTATATGCAGAATAGAGAAAAGCCTTCCAAATTTTGCACTCACATTATAATCATGGATAAACAAGCATTTAGAACCTCATGTTCTGGGTGTACTTGCATGGGTGTAGTAAAATGGCGTCTGCGCTGGAAGTGCGTCACTGCATGCCTACGCGTTGCATCACGTTAGTCACGTGACTTCCTCAGGGCTCACGTGGCATTTATTTTATTTATTTATTTTTTCAACACAAGGTATTAGAGATGAGCGAATTTCTCAAAAATTCGATTCGGCTGATTCGGCAAATTCCAGTGTGAAATTCGATTCGATGCGAATTTCTTCGCTACGAAGATGACTTATAAAAAGGGTTTCTAGGCTTCAGAGAGCCTTTAAATTAGTGCAGAACACTGTACCTTTAATTTAAATGCCCTTGGAGATGAGGAAGGAGAAGGAGAAGGAGAAGGATGAGAAGAAGGAGAAGGATGAGAAGAAGGAGAAGGATGAGAAGAAGGAGAAGGAGAAGGATGAGAAGAAGGAGAAGGAGAAGGATGAGAAGGAGAAGGATGAGAAGAAGGAGAAGGAGAAGGATGAGAAGAAGGAGAAGGATGAGGAGAAGAAGGATGAGAAGAAGGAGAAGGAGAAGGATGAGAAGAAGGAGAAGGATGAGAAGAAAGAGAAGGATGAGAAGGAGAAGGATGAGAAGAAGGAGAAGGAGAAGGATGAGAAGAAGGAGAAGGAGAAGGATGAGAAGAAGGAGAAGGATTAGAAGAAGGAGAAGGAGAAGGATGAGGAGAAGAAGGATGAGAAGAAGGAGAAGGATGAGAAGAAGGAGAAGGAGAAGGATGAGAAGAAGGAGAAGGAGAAGGATGAGAAGAAGGAGAAGGATGAGAAGAAGGAGAAGGATGAGAAGAAGGATGAGAAGAAGGAGAAGGATGAGAAGAAGGAGAAGGAGAAGGATGAGAAGAAGGAGAAGGATGAGAAGAAGGAGAAGGATGAGAAGAAGGATGAGAAGGATGAGAAGAAGGAGAAGGATGAGAAGAAGGAGAAGGATGAGAAGGAGAAGGATGAGAAGAAGGAGAAGGAGAAGCAGAAGGAGAAGGATGAGAAGAAGGAAAAGGAGAAGGATGAGAAGATGGAGAAGGAGAAGGATGAGAAGAAGGAGAAGGAGAAGGATGAGAAGAAGGAGAAGGAGAAGGATGAGAAGAAGGAGAAGGATGAGAAGAAGGAGAAGGATGAGAAGAAGGATGAGAAGAAGGAGAAGGATGAGAAGAAGGAGAAGGATGAGAAGAAGAAGGAGAAGGATGAGAAGAAGGAGAAGGATGAGAAGAAGGAGAAGGATGAGAAGAAGGAGAAGGAGAAGGATGAGAAGAAGGAGAAGGATGAGAAGAAGGAGAAGGATGAGAAGAAGGAGAAGGATGAGAAGAAGGAGAAGGAGAAGGATGAGAAGAAGGAGAAGGAGAAGGATGAGGAGAAGGAGAAGGATGAGAAGAAGGAGAAGGATGAGGAGAAGGAGAAGGATGAGAAGAAGGAGAAGGATGAGAAGAAAGAGAAGGAGAAGGATGAGAAGAAGGAGAAGGAGAAGGATGAGGAGAAGGAGAAGGATGAGAAGAAGGAGAAGGATGAGAAGAAGGAGAAGGATGAGAAGAAGGAGAAGGATGAGAAGAAGGAGAAGGATGAGAAGATGGAGAAGGAGAAGGATGAGAAGAAGGAGAAGGAGAAGGATGAGAAGAAGGAGAAGGAGAAGGAGAAGGATGAGAAGAAGGAGAAGGAGAAGGATGAGAAGAAGGAGAAGGATGAGAAGAAGGATGAGAAGAAGGAGAAGGATGAGAAGAAGGAGAAGGATGAGAAGAAGGAGAAGGAGAAGGATGAGAAGAAGGAGAAGGATGAGAAGAAGGAGAAGGATGAGAAGAAGGAGAAGGAGAAGGATGAGAAGAAGGAGAAGGATGAGAAGAAGGAGAAGGATGAGAAGAAGGAGAAGGATGAGGAGAAGGAGAAGGATGAGAAGAAGGAGAAGGATGAGAAGAAGGAGAAGGATGAGAAGAAGGAGAAGGATGAGAAGAAGGAGAAGGAGAAGGATGAGAAGAAGGAGAAGGATGAGAAGAAGGAGAAGGATGAGAAGAAGGAGAAGGAGAAGGAGAAGGAGAAGCAGAAGGAGAAGGATGAGAAGAAGGAAAAGGAGAAGGATGAGAAGATGGAGAAGGAGAAGGATGAGAAGAAGGAGAAGGAGAAGGATGAGAAGAAGGAGAAGGAGAAGGATGAGAAGAAGGAGAAGGAGAAGGATGAGAAGAAGGAGAAGGATGAGAAGAAGGATGAGAAGAAGGAGAAGGATGAGAAGAAGGAGAAGGAGAAGGATGAGAAGAAGGAGAAGGATGAGAAGAAGGAGAAGGATGAGAAGAAGGATGAGAAGAAGGATGAGAAGAAGGAGAAGGATGAGAAGAAGGACAGTTCTGTGACAGTTTCTGTCTATTTCTGACAGTTCTGGGACATTCACTCCATACAACAGTTGAAACATTGTATCTATTTTTTTTCCATAAATGACATTCTGCAAATACACTTAGAGGAGCGCTGCAGATACACTTTTTGCCGGCTTGGAATTAATCTTATTTTCATCCTACTTCTTCTTCTTCATCCTCATCCTCATAAGAAGAAAAAAAAGAAGTAGGATGAAAATAAGAATAATTCCAAGCCGGCAAAAAGTGTATCTGCAGAATGTCCTCTAAGTGTATCTGCAGAATGTCATTTATGGAAAAAAATAGATACAATGTTTCAACCGCTGTATGGAGTGAATGTCCCAGAACTGTCATAAATAGTCTATTTCTGACAGTTCTGGGACATTCACTCCATACAGCTGTTTCAACCGCTGTATGGAGGGAATGTCATGGAACTGTCAGAAATAGACTATTAATGACAGTTCTGGGACTGTCCTTCCATACAGCGGTTGAAACATTGTATCTATTAGTTTCCATTTAGGATACAGATGTTTCAACCGCTGTACATGTGAAGAAGCTGTGAGAGAACTGTCAGAAATAGAGGAACTCTGCACATACACTTTTTGCCGGCTTGGAATTATTCTTCTTTTCATCCTACTTCTTCTTCTTCTTCTTCATCCTCATCCTCATCCTCTTCTTCTGAGGATGAAGATGAAGAAGAAGAAGAAGTAGGATGAAAAGAAGAATAATTCCAAGCCGGCAAAAAGTGTATGTGCAGAGTTCCTCTATTTCTGACAGTTCTCTCACAGCTTCTTCACATGTACAGTGGTTGAAACATCTGTATCCTAAATGTAAACTAATAGATACAATGTTTCAACCGCTAAACATGTGTTCCTTCTGTCAGAGAACTGTCAGAAATAGCGGAGCTCACTGCAGGGACACTTTTGCCGGCTGATCGGGAAATGTTCGATTCGCGCACCCGAAGTAGGCAAAATTTCGGTTTCGCCGCGAATCGAATATTTCCTGAAATTCGACTCGAATTCCGGTTCGCCTGGTTCGATTCGCTCATCTCTACAAGGTATGTGTTTGGGTTGGTATTTGTTTCATGGGGGTATTTTCTTTATATTAAGTAAGTGTGCACATTTGATATAAGAAGTGTTTTCCTGTATGTATGTGTGTTTTCCTTGGTTTGGAGTCCTTTTTTTGGACAGTATTCACATATTAGTCCCATTTGGACTATTCTATCTTTTTGGTTTGAGTGTCCACCATCACCATAGATCCACTTATATACCATTCTCGGCGAGAGTATTGGTATACACACTTCAGTTATTACTATCACTTTGGTGGATTATAATTCACTTTTTTCACAAAGGATCCCTAGAGGATCAGGTCACGTTTAGACACTTGTAGTAATTTCATTGTCATTTTTTGGATCCCATGTGGATCAGGTGACCATTAACAGCTACACATGTAGCACTTACTCCTGAAGGAGCCGCTAAAAATTTGGCCAGATTCTTCCCCAATGTATTGCCCCACAGCCAAGCACATGAACACTGCCACTCATTTCATCAATAACAAGTCAAGGGGTGTTGTTTTTTTTTTTAAGAACTTGGATAGGTATGAAGGATTTGAGCGTGATAGTCCAAAAACAGAAACTATGTACACATTGAGGACAATGATCTCCTTTCTGTAAGGCCGAAGCACAAGTTCTTGCATACAGTTGAATGTAGAGTTGGCTTTGTGATAGAAGTGGTAAAAGCATTTCTTTCTTCTTTCTTTAGAGCAACAAGAGCAGAGTCCCTTCACAGAGAACCAAACAGACTAAGCTCTTCATGACACCATCCGATGTCCCTTTTAGCAAACACACACAGTTGACTCTCTAGCACAAGGGGAATGGCAGCAGCTGAAAAATCTCCAAGATCTGTCAGCAGTCTGTACTCACAAAAGGTCCAGAGACAGCTGGTTGCCTCCTTCCAACATCCAAGTGACACTTTCCTTCAGTGATACCAGACTAGATCTTCCGTAGACAGCACCTCAG
Source organism: Staurois parvus (assembly GCF_062004578.1). NCBI lineage: Eukaryota > Metazoa > Chordata > Amphibia > Anura > Ranidae > Staurois > Staurois parvus. The sequence goes on from NW_028317813.1 coordinate 20,060,403, forward strand.
TCAGCTCTCAGTAGTTTCAGCAACCAGGCTTTCAGGTTGCCCACCTGAGGCTTCTCAAACAGCAAGCACATGGCAATGTTACCTTTGCAGGCAACCTTCCTCCAGGCCGGACTGATCCTCAGCAGGAAAAGTCCAAGAGCTAAGTGTGCTCAGAGAATATATACAGTCTTCCAGAAGCCTTCAGGACCCTGCTCCCTTGGGATTGTCAAAGGCTGTATAAATATTCATGCTGGCATATGCATAGTTCCACATCTATAATCCAGAAAGTTCTACTGATTTCTGGAAAGCGGAGGGTGCTATCAGACTGGCAGCTGCTGAGAACAGTGAACAGACCTAACTAATCAGTTGCAGCCACACTGAATACAGTGAGGAAAGCTAAATTTACCTGCTAAAAATACACACAGCTCCGCTGAACACAGTGAGCCAGCACTAAAATTAATGAATCCTAGCACCTATTTAGGTGGGTGTTACACAGATTTACAATTAGCAGCAGAATTTTGTCGCATTGCGTTGTTTTTGATATGGTCTGCAAGGTTTGATGGGCTTTGGCAACTCGCAACGCTTGCCAAACTTCTCAATTCAGGTTTCTAGAGGTTTTCCGAAAATGTGCCCTAGCATTTTGCAGGCATTTGGCATGTTTTAGGAAAATATTAGGAACAGTCTCTGAAGGTACAAAGTATCCTGAAAATTACTAGTAAATGACACACCATATGATAGAAGAGTCTCATAAGCCATTTCCTGTATAAATGTTTTTAGGACAACATGACTGCAATGAATGTGACTGCACTTATCCATGAAGTGGAGCAGCATCTCAATCCCTCTATGATGCCTTTGTATCCAGCTACAGTGATGCATTCAACAAAAAAAAGCCCCACTATAAGTTATAGTTACACTTATTTAACAGTTATAATTACACTATATAAGTATATAACTTAAACCTATATAACTAAAAATGTATTGGTGAAGAAATACTAGAGTAATTGACAGAGAATTTTAGAAGCCCCCACACTGCAAAAGTTAAATGATTTTTATGTCTATGGGGTGGGTAGAGGTATTATTACTTACCTCATCCTCTTCTCTGCCCTTCTTTGGTTCTGCCCACTTACCCCAAAGGATCCAGTCTGTGGGTGGGTCCTTTGCATCATTATGCATTTTACGTGGAGGAGGAAAGTGTGAGTCTGTGGCCAAAATCAACTGAGGAAGAAAGCTGTCGGGGACTGGTCGCACCCATGGAAGGACCCTGCTGAAGCGCATGTATTTCTCCTTATTCCTTAAGGGTAGAGATTTTCTTTAATTTCTGGTGGTGGGCTTTACCATACACATGCCTTTTACTTGTACCAAAAGATTCATTGAGTACAAATAACCTGCATTTAAAGCTGATCATTCGTTTCACAGTAAAAATATCTTGTACGTACATCTCTGCATGCCGATCCCAAAATATCTGCAAGTAATTGTTTAAATCCATTATTTATTTTTTTACTTTTTGTGACAGTGTGGTGCCCTATCATGCTGTTAAAAGGTTTTTATGTCACCCAGGATTCTCAACTTTTCTCAACTAGGCAGGTTGAGGGGCTCCAGGGTGCTTATTTCATTTGGAGGAAACAGTTTTTTCAGTTTCTTCAGTGGTTCGTAAGACTGGATTTGTGACCTTGAGCCCAGAGATTTTGTAGAGATTTGGGAGGAAGGAAATCTCCAAATCCTAGGACCAGGTTTTGCAGACAACCGGCACATCGATGGTGCAGGTGTGTGCTGGGTCTTTATAAGAATCGGGATTAGGGTCCTGGGCTTCACCCTCCCTAGGAGTCCATGCAGTTGCAATGGAACAGCCAGAAATGTGCATGCCTGCATGGTGCAGTCTGTGATAGAACCTAAGGCCCAGTTCTGAGGGCCGGAGCAGCAGGGTCCTGCCAGAAAAAGAGAGCTGCCAGAGGTACAGTATATAATTTTTATATAAACACATGGATGTTGTGTTACCTGGTCAGCAGGACCAAGGCACGAGGCCTGAACAAGGGTGCTGTTAAAGAGAGCCAGGAGGCTGAACATTATTTTGTGTTGATGGCAGAAATCCTTTCAAGGGAAGCTATTTATTTTATTGTACTATTCTGTTTTAATAAAAGTGGTCCAAAAAGCCCTTAACAGCATACCTGGTGAGTGCTACACTCGAGCTAAACATCCCCCAAAAATCGCATTATATATCATATATCAGGGCCTCACAGATTTCTACCTGTGAGGGATACATCACCCGTGTCTTCCAGGGAGAGCTCAGGTGGAAAAGGCTTTTTTCCCCTCAGAGCTAAAGCAGAATACTGAGTAAGCAGTTCTCATTGTGGGTATCGAAAATACTATTCCAGGACGAGTAATAGAGAATCCTTTGTCCTTAATGAAAACGGCCACTGTGATAAAAGCACTGAGGATAAAAATGAAGAGCTAAACAAGGAAACAAAAGCCTGCATGTAACTCTAAAGATATTTTTATATCATTGCCATTTCACAAGGTTTATAATGCTGCCATTATTTTATTTTGGACATCCTAGGTGAAGGTCCTCTTTAAAGGATAAGTTCACCTTTGAGAACATGTTACCTTAGCCACCCATTTTTAGGGTGGAACGTGTAGCATGTTTCCGCTCCTGCAGCTTTCCCCCTGATCCCCTGCCCCTTTGACAGCAGGGTGGGGATCTTCTCCCCAACCCTGCTTTCACAGTTTGAAAACAGTACCATTGTGTGGGGCTTCACTCATCCAGCCATGTCATTCATTCAGAGTTCTGTGAATGAATGCCTACAAGAACCGTCTGTGCTTGCTTCAATGAGAACTTGTAGTTCTCATTGTACTGTGAGGGCACTGGTGAGCACTCTTGTAGTCCATTGATTCTTCCTGGACTGAAGTAACTGTCTGCCTGTATCAGAGGTGCGGGCAGTCAGCTACAGTGACAGGCTGGCAGAGTCCAACATTGCAACTGCGATCTACTGATTGCTGGTGTATTGCTTTACAGGCTCCTAGGAAACAATTAGTAAACCTACAAAAAAATATGAATTTATTTTTTTTTTTTAAAAGGTGAACTTATCTTTTAATACATACAGTACATTTTATATAACATAACGGCAATAAACAAATCTGACATTAGAATACGAGTAAAAAGGAGTATAACCATGCATACATACAGTAAAATCATTTATTGGGCCTTATGTGCATGAGGTGTGGGCTTTATATTTTGAAATATATCTTTCCTGATCTAGTTCCAAGATTAATGGATTGTTAAATGAAAGGTGACACAAAATCGTATTGTAATCTTAGCTGTGCTTTACCATCTCCAGTCTCTCCAGCACTCGATGGGTCAATCTCCTGCATCCTTGGCTCTCTAATAGGAGTTTTGTTTCTCTATTTCTCAGAATAATGGCTTTTGTAGCTGTCTCTAGGTCTACTTTGCCTGTGTTTATCCCAGGGGACAGAGAGCTTTGCCCTCAATCGGATACTATACACAAGCACTTGACCTTAAGTAAGCTAGAGTCCCCTGCCAGGCTGTGTCGTGCTGCTGATTGCCTCATTTAAAATGGACCAATTGCACATGGAATACCACTCGCAAACGCACCCTGGAAATAATAACAACAAATGGGGAGGGTAGAATGTGATTTAGGGCAGGTGGAGTACCAAGCTAAGTAATCATCTGGAAGTCTGAGCCTGGCTGCCATTATTTTGCAGCTCTGGTTTGTTCTGTTTTTAAAGATGTCTTACTTTATACCATTAGTTTTCCTTTCTTTGCTTCTTTTCACTTAAACTATTTTATAACACACTGTAACTATAATTTCACATACACTTGACTATGTTATAAATATAATTTTAAAAATAATTTGCATCTTCAGCTTTGATGAGATTAATAATTAGTGATTGTGCCATGAAGTCCTTGTTTTATTTATTTCAGGTACTTATATAGCGCCATCAATTTACACAGCGCTTTACATACATATTTTACATTCACATCAGTACCTAACCCTCAAGGGGTGTACAATCTAAGGTACCTAACTTACATTCATACATACACATACTAGGACCAATTTAGACAGGAGCCAATTAACCTACCAGCATGTCTTTGGAGTGTGGGAGGAAACCGGAGTACCTGGAGGAAACCCACGCAGGCACGGGAGAACATGCAAACTCCAGGCAGGCGGTGCCGTGGCTGGGATTTGAACCAATGATGCTAGTACTGCCAGGCAGAAGTGCTAACAATTTAGCCACTGTGTTGCCCTAGTTTAGGTACTTCCTCTTACAGCATAAATATGCTCTTTTCCCTGTCTTCCAGTTGTGCTCCTGCACTGTAACACTGTCAATAGGGATTAGGTTTAGGTTAGCTGCTACCATGGGTTCGAGGTGAATAATGTGGGTTCAAGGTTTGCAGTCCTGGCAAATTTATTTGCAGATTCACCTGACAGAACTTTTTAAAACCGTAATGCACTCCATGGTCTTTGGCTATAGCCAGCAGGTTTACATGGGCCAGTGAGACCGCATGTACACAGGCGAATGAGGCCCTACAGTGTTAACTGTGGGCATATTTCTGCTCCTGGGAGACACAGCTGCAGTGTACAGCTAGCCATTTTAATGAATGGCTGTGTGTGGGTATACGTACACTGTACTGTCCTTAACACATGCATGGGCACAAATTGTTAAACACAGCTGGACATGTATGTTGCAAAGGGTAAGATAACTAAAACTATTTTATAGTCTTAGATATTCCAAAGTGTATAACTACAGGATTTATGTGTTCAGACCCTAAGACCACTGCTTTTGTGCTCTTCACATTTAGCAGGTACTTTTCAAGTAAGCTCTAAATGTGTGGGTGCTCAGTTATCACAAGAATTTATGTGTCAGGCCACAAGCTGCAGGCTAACAAGATGTACAGTCAAGCTAAAATCAAGCTAAAGATACCCATACAATGCCAAAAAGTTAAACATGGGTTGAGCTTGGTGAAGCAGACAGACAATTGAACCAACCAGACATAGACATTGCCGTAAAATGTAGTCAGGAGCAGGGGCGGACTGACCATTTGGAAACTCGGGCACTGCCCGAGGGCCTGGGGTCAGTAGGGGGCCCCATGAGATGCCCCTGGTACCTTTTTCATAGGCTTTTTTGAGTTTGGGCAAGGACACGGGCCCCATGATCCCCTATTGCCCGGGAGCCTCATGAGTTGTCAGTCCGCCCCTGGTCAGGAGCTTATAACAGAATCTGCACAATGCTATAGAATAGAGTTGGAATTCATAGAAATTGCTGAGGCAAGTGAAGTTTAGACAAGGTCAGACAGGCAAGTTTAGCAACAAACACACTGTTCTGTCCTCCTTATATGTGAAGGTACATAGCTTGACAGACAGCTAAACCTTTCTCGGCAATGAGTTGACAAAGAAGCAACGTCCAACTTTGTCTTTATTGCAAAGATATAAGAGGTGAAACTGAGGAACAGAAAATAAGGCGCTTAGTAACACTGTCTGCCATGTGACAAAGCATATTATACATTACAGTAAGGCAATGCACATATAAACACATGTAAGACATGTAGGTTACATAAAACACAGATGCATAAGATATAGACATGTGTGTAGACGTACCGACGATGCTATTGTGAACCTGAATGTGAGGGTTGGATCCTACCAGCAGCGTGGTTACCACAGGAATGGAGTCTGTGATGAGGAAATGGCTGCTATGAGCAGGGCTGATGATGTAATCAGAGTTCATAGGCTACAAGCTATGGAAGCTGAAATGGGTCAAACTTCTACTGTGAAAAGATGCAGTGTATACAAACAGCCACTAGATGGAGCAGTTACACAATGAACAGAGAATTACAAACTGATAAGGCATACTAATAATGCCTAATTAACAAAGAACAAATTGCTGAAGGCATGACACACACAGTAAAGAGAAGCATGAGTCAAACAAATGCTGTAATGGGAACTGGACCTTTGGGCCTGGTGCCATCAGTGTGAGCACCAGGGGGGTGCTTGGAGGTGCTAAAGCAACCCCAACATTTCTTCTAGCACCCCCATTCAGCAGTCACCATAGTCAGAGCCAGCAATAAAATTTTCATAAAGTTCATCCTAGCTAAAATGCATTGCCACTTGGCAGCAATGTTAGAGGAAAATCAGGGACATACCTATGTGGTTGGTCCTTGGAGTAATCCCACAGCTGCCTATATACCCCATTCTATAGATCCAGATGCTGGTAGCTCAGTTAGTTCCACATGGAGCCATCAGATGCTGCCTTCTGGAATCTGGCATAAGGAAAAAGCGCCATAGGATGGAGACTGATCTGACTCCTGACTGCCTGGCTGACTGGCCTAATGCCCTGCCTGACTGTGTTCTTGTTCTCTGGCTTCTCTGATGTAGTAATTACAATAAACTTTATTTATTAGTGTTAACACGCCATTTCCAAAAACTGCATGGCATTCTACTGTCACATGCCTGCCTCAACTGTCCCTTTTACATCTAAGTCTGGGACCATAGCCTATCTCAGTAAGACTGGGACAAAGCTCTCCTTCTTACCTTTAAAATTGCATTTGCCTCTCAAGCACAGGAACGGAACTGCAAACTCTTGACCAGATGATACTGATGCCTGGCCATGCTTCACAAGATTATCTTGATGTTATGCTGGAGCATTTGGAGAGCCAGGTGGTACACATCTCCATATATGTTGATCTTGCCCCAAAATTAGGCTGTACTGGACAGTTTTTTTTTTTTTTTAAATTCAGTCACCTTATTATGGGTAACTCTTCTCTCTATGATTCCAGGCTCCATGAAGTATATAAAAAAGGGTCTTTTTTTTGTTTGTTTTTTGGTCCTAGCAGGGCGTACTTTAATCCCTAGGAATTGGAAATCCCCTAGGACACCTACAGTACCACCTGAGAATGGGTCACTGAACTGAATCACATTAAACTTATGGAGGAATTCTTGACAATGGCCAATGAAAATTATTCCAAGTTTTGGAGTTTGTGGTTCATAAATGTTGAGGATTATTTTATTCTCACAATCTCTTCAAAATAACCCCAGGCCCTATTTTGTCTATTCCAACCAAAGGAGAAAATGCAGGACACTGCTCGCCATGCACTGTGAAACAGCACCCATTTTTTTTTACTGTGCCCATTTTTGGCCACGTTTAAATATGCACAGTCTTTTTCATCTCAATCGCTTCATGACCCATGCAGCACACCACATTTTTTCTTCTCAGTCCCTTCATGGTGTTGCTTCTTTTCAAATGTTGGCAGCTATGGCTTATCTTTATGTCCATTAATACCAACTAATGAACTGATTTTTGCACTTGCAGAACAATGTAAGGGACAGTTACATATTTCTGAGTTCTGGGTGCAAAATCTGGTGCAGCTGTGCATGGTAGCCAATCATCTTCCAACTTCAGGTTGTTCAATTAGGCTTTGACAAAAAAAACCTGGACACTGATTGGTTTCTGTGTAGAGCTGCACCAGATTTTGCACTCTCCAGCTTAAGTAAATCAGTCCCATAGTGTCTGTTCTTAATACACTGTGAATGCTTTCAATATAACGTTGGATGCTTCTCATTATGTTATATATGCTTTTATTATAACACAAGATTCAGAGTCAGGGGCTTATCTCTCCCACTTATACTCCCAACACCAATACAGCACCCCCAAAAAATTGTCAGTAGCTGCCCCTTGGCATCTTTAAAGAACTGCTGGCCAGTCAAAATACAATAATATTTCTCAATGCACATATGCCATGTGTGCCTTGGAACATACATTAGGACACAGAAAACGAAAAAGTAGGCAAAACGATCTTACAGAGGGGGTTGCAATGAGGCTAGCTGCAGCACAAGAGATGAAGAAGCGAGGTGTGCAGCAGCATCCACTGAAATAATAACTGAGCCGCTGATTACTGCTGGACAACCAACTAGTGAATAACTAGCAATTTGATTTCTTTTCATAAACTCACGTAAATCTGCCAAAATGCAGTGTCCCTGGGGTTAATAAATAATCCCAGGGACACTGGGATTTTACTTTTTTTTTCTTCCCCTAAAATTTCCATTACTTTTTCCTGTACACAGAGGCCCAGCTGTTGAGAATCTCATTGGATCGCATATTACAATAATGCACTGGGACTCGTATATAAAAGGGTATGAAGGAAGAACTGTCTTTTACAATGGATGAAAAGAAAAATCTACTTGGTTGCTTGGTTTATTTTTTTTAAACCTCAACACTACCACCCAGGAGTAATTAGTGGCACATGCAATAACCTGTGTATACCTATGTCCAATCAGTCAGTAGTGCTGATTTACTAAAAAACTAGAATATTCAGTTAACTTATCAAACTATGTTCACTTAATATACCCAATTGTTCAAGAAATTTTTAAAATAGAAATGTGATTGGATGAAGAATTAATGCTTCCAGTAACTCAAGTGCAACTATAGACGTTACATCCTATGTCTGCCAACAGCCAGTGGTGTAGCATGGATTGTCAGTGTTCAGGGGAAGGCAAGTAATTTGCGCTCCCTAACCTGTGGACTTTTAGCACTCCATGAGTCCCTTCCACTAGTACAGTATTAAACGCCTTATGGTACATTTTAGGATTATTCATACCTATAAATGTGTTTTTTGTAGATTATTTAATAAATATACTATATATTTATTATTATTTAATGAATATACTAAGGAAATAATATATATTATACTGGTTGTTCTTACTTATGAACGGGGGCCAAGGGACTGTTATGCCTGCTCTGCTGCTGCACACGCTCTGTGGCTGTGGAAACGCAAGGGGTTCTTCCACTCACAGCCCAAGCCTCTGATTTGCTGCCCACAGCCTTTTATTATTGGTTTGAATTTGATATATCTCTTTGACTACAGTAGTCAAAGATATATTTTCTCAGATTCAATCAATAATAAAAGGCTGTGGGCAGCCAATCAGAGGCTCAGGATGTAAATACCAAGGAACCTTTATATACAGGCTGTACATCCTCCACAACCCCCTATAAATCATCTATATACCCTGTACATTCTCCTATATATCTATACACTCTCCACATCCTCCCTATCTACTGTATACACCTGACACACACACCAAGAGATAGGGCAGTCTGACCCTTATATCTTAAATTATTAATACTCACCCAGTGATCGGAGATTAATATTTCATCATGTACCATCCGATTTAATTACAATCATAAGTGCCCCCCTTTCCCATTGTCATACTCTGTACCCCAGGATTTGTCAGTCTGCACCCAGAAATCCATGGTCTTTACCTCAGAGTGTGCACCCCATATGCAGAAGTTGGCGGGCAGCACATTGCTCAGCCGGTGATGTGAGTGGATTTGTCAGAGAGTACACAGAACGATCTGTCAAAGGAAGTCTATTGGAGGGCATCCAGAAATCAGAGGGGGTCTGCCGGAATGCTCACACCGGGTGTTTGGTTCTGCTCATCATAATAAATGCTGATAACAGAGCAATCCTTATATAGAGGAGAGGCAAAGCTATTTATTAGAACGAGGAAGCTTATACAATTTGGCATGCACACAGGACAGTCTTTGGGAAAGAGGACACCGATGTTGGTGGGAGGACACTGATGTCATAGATGACACTGCCGGAGGGCCCTCAGAACAATCTGTCTGAGGGTGTCAGAGGGAGTCTGTTGAAGTGTGCCACTCTAAATGTTGCATCTGGGGTGACCGCAATGGCTGCCCCTCCCCACACTTTTCCACTGCCAACAGCCAATGATGAGATGGTGATACACATAACAATGCACAGGTTCTTGGGAACTTCCAGAAACTCTCAGGTGAATTAAAATGTTTTTCATCACTCTAACCTATAAAAATGTATATACATTGCATGTATCCTTTCGCTACAATAAACGTCATCAGTGGTGAATTAAGAATGACAGTAAAATGGTATTAACTCTGTGGGAGCTGTTTTAGTTTCTTTTTTTTGTATGTTTCTTTTTTTGTTTATATTTCACCTCATGATACAGCCAGTGACACACCTCCTGTCTTAGGCCTCGTTCACACTTGGCTGTTTTACCAGTGCTTGCCAAACGCCCCTATAAAGTTTGGCAATCGTTGGTCCGGCGTTTGCGGAGCGTTTTTTAACGCTCCGCAAACGCCACATGCGCGGTTTAGCGGCGGTTGCTAGGCGTTTGCCAAGCGTTAATAACACCCCACAAATGCCTAGAATGCAGTTTGAGTGGTGTCACCGCTCCGCAAATGCCCCGCAACCGCGTCACAACCACACCGCAAACGCCGGCCGGGCATTTGCGGAGCGGCACCATAGACGAGAATAGGAGGCTTCAACACCTCCTGACTCGACCAGAGGCGTCCGTTTTGCCGCAACGTAACGCCACGCGATGCAAACACTCCCGTTAGAACAGCACCATGTGCTGTAATGTGCAGAATTGGCAGGGGCATTTGGGAAGCGGTAAAAACGCCTCTCTGCCGCCTGCACACAACGCTAGTGTGAACGTAGCCTTAGGGTGTCTGCATTCTGGATGAAGTAGTAGAGCAGACGCTTTGGAAGGCATAATTGTCAGTCTGGGAGGAGGATAGTGTTAGACAAGCAGATTTTGGTGGACTTGACTAACGCATTGAAGCTGAACACCATCTAATACTTTATAAGTAGTTACAGCAAACAGTTGGTTTTACTTTTGGGATAAATGTTTTACATAAATGAATAAAATCTGATCATTGTAAGCACCCTTGTCAGTAGTGAATGCTGTGTCCCAACCTTCTGATTGCTACTTTGTGTGGACAGCTTGGTCTGTTGAAGGAAACTGAAAAATATTAGATTTACTGGCTGGAACACCAGGTGAAGAAAGAAAACGTATAGAGCCATCAAATCTAAGGATTAATAATCTGCAATATAATACATTTTTGTTTTTGAGTTTCATACCATTTTAATTCTTTTGCTGCCCGGTCTGTATGCCATACGGATCTGACAGCAGGGAGTTTTACACACAATGTAGTGGCTGCAGCCACCTGGATTGTGTCTAAAACTGATATGCAGACTCCTGACTGTCAGGTGGAAGCAGTTGGGCTGCGCTGCCATCCGATTGCTTCCACAGCCCCCTGTAATGGAGCCACCTTCCCCGTGTGCATGTTCCCACCTTGTATTCTGGACTCCGATTGCCCATCTACGGGCCTGGGGTTGACATGGCGGGTATCAGTGGGTGGAGCAAGACACATATCTGCTCTCCTCCCCTTCTTACTGTGACCCGGAATGCGACTGGTATGACATCACTTTTGGGTCATCGCTGTCACTTGCATTGCAATATCCAATGGAGCCCAGAGGAGACATGCAGGGTCTCATTAAAGAGAACCTGTCACCTAAAAATGATCACATAGAGGACCTAGTGTCCCTTATGTGATGGAAAAAAAAGGTAAGTGGAAAAACATTTCTTTTTATTGCAAAAAGATAGTTACGCCCAAGCACATAACATCCCCCCCAAAAAATGTTGATGCCCCTGCCCCTACTTCCACATATACGCAAGTAGGAAAGTAAAATACATCGGGGTAGAAACTTTAAATACGATACATATGTTACATATCGCCACGCACGCCAGAGTGAGAGCAATAATTCTAGCACAAGATCTCCTCTATCACACTAAACCGATGACCTGTAGGGGCTTTTGAAGCATTGCCTATAGAAAATATAGAGTACTGAAGTTTGTTGCCATTTCAAAGGTGCACACAAATTTAAGGTTTGACATGTTGGGTATTTATTTACTCGGCGCAACCTTGTCTTTTATATTTTACCAAAAAGTGTGGGTAATTTATTGCACTTGTTTGCCTTAAAATTTACTTTAGTGTATTTTTTACTGAAATTTTGTTTCCTAGACCATTGTGGTAATATGTGACATAAAAAATTGGAAATACCACTTTTATTCTCTAGGGTGTCTGCTTTCAGGAAATATATAATGTCTGGGGGTTTTGTGTAATCTTCGGGTCTAAAATAATTTTTTAAATGTGCAAAAAAATGCAAAACTGGTTCTGGCAGCAATAGGGTTAAGCAATTGGGAGAACAGAGGCTACTTTGGGGTCAGCAGTGATGTAGATTGGAGACCTTTTGTAGTGAATTACACAGGTAAGTAAGCCAAAAACATCAGTCCCTGGGTCTAATTTTTTGGCCTCAGTAGTGGGTGATCATAACTGCTGCAGAGAACAGGACTCGCATAGTGACTTAACTGTCGTTCTATGCAGCATTCTCCTGTGAGCAGGGGCGGACTGACAACTCATGGGGCCCCCGGGCAATAGGGGATCATGGGGCCCCTGTGTCCTTGCCCAAACTCAAAAAAGTCTATGAAAAAGGTACCAGGGGCATCTTATGGGGCCCCCTACTGACCCCGGGCCCTCGGACAGTGCCCGAGTTTCCAAATGGTCAGTCCGCCCCTGCCAGTGAGCCCCAGTTCACAAGATGACTCATCTCCCAGGGGGTGTGTCCATGACAGCCAGGGCTCACAGGAAGAGGGTGGAGTGCTTCTGGCCATCATTCAACTCAGAACAGGAGCTGCAAGCAGCTGCTGACAGGTAGATTTCTGTGGTGGACACCACCAGAGAAAAGACGATTACTGCAGCGGAAGCTATGTTCCTTTTTTAATCATGTATAATTAACAAATAAACATAAAATGGAGTTCTGCTTTAAGCCTGTACATGCTTTTGATGGTGTCTATGTTACCTCACTGAAAATGATAATATATTGCTTGCAGTTGTGAGGCTCATTTTACAACTGTTTATAACTGAACTATGCAATGTTTACAGACACAGCATAAAATAGTTTTTGTATTTCCCACGAGTTAACACGCAAAATCTGAAGATTCTTGATTGAGCACAATGGAAACTTGCAACTGTACAGGCGTAATGGAACTAAGCAGAGCATTCTGGTGTTTGGGCTCAGCATATCAGTACAGCCAGAAAAGTAATAAATGTATTGAACTTTGTGTTTTGAAAATGTTTCAGAGGTACTGTAGTATTGCACTATTCTATTTTTGTTGACTGTTACTATGTCAGTACTAGGAGGTTAGGTTGTCCTATAAAACTATGGTAAAATAAAAAAAAAAAAAAAAGTTCTTTCCTTCAGCATGACAGAATGTCTCTAAGACAGGCCATACATGATTCATTTTCTTTCATTCAACCAGCAGGTTGAATGAAAGAAAATGACTTGATTCCCCCAGCCACACGATGTGGATAAGGGAATACCTCCAGCGGAACTATTGTATTTTTACAGGGGGTGGGACTTCCCCGCCATGAGAATACACTCACCAGCACTGCCGGCTATAGCTGGTGACACTGATCGAGCAAACATTTTCAACAGGCTCGTTGTGTACAAGTCGATGGATAGATTGACTTATGTACAACCAGCCTGCTCACACATGGTTCAAAGTTCAGCCAGTTCCAGATGAACCGTCCAAATTACGATCTACCTATGGCCAGCTTAAAGTGGTTGTAAAGGCTTAAGGTTTTTTTACCTTCATGCATTCTATGCATGAGGGCAAAAAGACTTTGTGTGTTGCTCCCCCCTCAGCCCCCCTAATACTTACCCTGAGCCCCATTGTGATCCAGCGATGTCCAGAGACTTTCCCTCTTCAATGGCCATTGGCTCCTGCTTCTGTCAACCTCAGCCAGTGAGCCAATGAGAAGAGAGGGGGGCGAGCCGTGGTTGTGTGTGTGTGAATGGACACACAAAGCAGCAGCTCAGGAGCGAGCCTGCTTAGGTGCCCCAATAGCAAACTTCTTGCTCTGGGGGCGCTCAGCAGGAGCGAGGGGCCAGGAGCACCGGCCGGGGACCTGAGAAGAAGAGGATCAGGATTGCTCTGTGCAAAACCACTGCACAGAACAGGTATGTATAACATGTTTGTTTGTTTTTAATTGCCTTTAATATCATTTTAAAAGGTACCAGGAGGCCCCTGAAGCTGTCAAAGCATTATATTTATGAATGAACTATTATTTAAAATTCAAGTCCAGCCAAAACCTTTTTTTTTTTAGTTTTGGATGAGAGAAGAGGGATAGAACCTCTGTCAGATTTTTATTGTTGTCTGTGTCCCCACTGGCAGGATTCACCCTGGTAATTATTATAACGAGACAGAAAGTGAAGGACATCTACACATTTTGAGTTGTCACAGTAACAGGTGGTGATGGCGAATGTTCCAATGGGTAAACCTGTTCTGGTGACCACTGTCTAAAGGGAATATCCCCTTGTTTTGGAGAAACAAAAGACTTGACATTAAATTTAAGCACTCGTTACTCTACCCAAAGCTAACAAAATTAAAACATTGATTTTACATACATGTTAACATAATTGTTTACAAACACACTAAGGGGTCTATTTATACAAAAGTGGTTGGATGACTGTGACAATCATTTGCCAACATGTTACGACAAGACCAGCCCACTCGCTCCCAGCTTTGACAGCTAGTGGGGCATCTTTTCACCCTTAATAGCCATTAAATTTAAAAAAGTCCTCTGTGAATGAGAGACTACAAGTCCCTGCAGTCTTAGCAGCTGTCAGCTTGTGGTCCTCAATGAACTACCACTGTGCTGTGGAGCGTCATGGTAGTTCATGGATTCTTCCTGTTAGTATATCTGCTTGCTCGTGCATCCCATACAGGCAAGCAGATACACTGACAGATCTGCAGGAGACCTGCATGGCACCAGCAATCTTCTGATTGCTGGTGCAATACTTTACAGGCTAATATAACAAATGCACAATTTTTTTACCTGCAAAAAATGTGCATTTATTAGTTTGGGAAAAAGGTGAACTTATCCTTTAATACAGTTATTTCCCATGATCGGCAGTTCCATATAGTGGCCATTAAATGGTATTTTTTCTGAAAGGTCTCAATCAGAAAAAAAAAGAGACATTATGGCCATTAGAGCTGACCATTATAGGAAATCACCGTATTAAAGTGGTTGTAAAGCTTAGATTTTTTTTCTATTAAATATCAAACATGTTATACTTACCTAAATAAAATGGGACTAAGCGAGCACTTAATAATGGAAGCAGCTGATACACTAAAAAGGAAACCGTATACCTTCTAAAATAACTAGTACAATTGTAAAAAGTGCAGAGCTAATAATAGGACTGGATAAACAACTGGATATTATCCAAATAAAGTGCTTAGTAATAACAAAACAAAGTGCTTAATATCCAGATAAAGTGCTTAGTAAATAACCACCATAGGAAATAATTGATATTCCAGTCAATGAATAAATAATTGTCATAAATGTCCAGATATATGATATTATTATTATACAGTATTTATATAGCACCAACAGCTTGCTCAGAGCTGCACATTATAATGAGAGACAGTACAGGAACAATACAATACAATACACGAGGGGTTCAAGGGCCCTGCTCCTTGGAGCTTACAATCTAGGAGGGAGGGGAGAGTGGTACAGGAGGAAATAGCTGTGGGGGATGGAGTGGTGGGAAGAGCTTAGGAGATCAGCAATTAGGTGAGTGCGGGGTAGGGTTCTCTGAAAAGTTGGGTTTTCAGGGTGCGCCTAAAGGTGAGGAGGGTAGGTGACAGTCTGATGGATTGGGGTAGTGAGTTCCAGAGGATGGGAGAAGCCCTGGAGAAGTCCTGAAGACAGGCATGGGAGGATGAGACCAGGGAACTAGAGAGTAGGATGTCTTGTGAGGAGTGGAGAGTGCGTTTTGGGTGGTAGATGGATATCAGGTCAGTGATGTAGTTTGGGGCAGTGTTATGAACAGCTTTGTGTGTCAATGTTAATATTTTGAATTTTATGCGTTGGGCAATCGGAAGCCAGTGGAGGGATTGGGATTGGCAGGGGGGGTGGCGGATATGGTGCGGTTGGTAAGGTGGAGGAGTCTGGCTGCAGAATTCAGGATAGACTGAAGCAGGGATAGCCTGTGTTGGGGTAGGCTGGCGAGTTACAGTAGTCGAGTCGTGATATGATAAGGGAGTGAATGAGTTGCTTTGTAGTTTCTGGAGTAAGGAACGTGCATATTTTGGAGATGTTGAGGAGGTGGAGTCTGCATGAATTTGTCAGCGATTGGATCTGGGGCTGGAAAGACAGATTTGAGTCTAGAATAACGCCTAGTACTCTGGCTTGCGGGCTGGTGCTGATGGTGGCGTTGTTGGTCGTGATGGAGAGGTCGGGGGGGGGGCGTGGGCTGGGGGTAAAACTAGGAGTTTGGTTTTGGCAAGGTGTAATTTGAGGAAGTGGAGTGACATCCAGTCTGATATGTCGCTCAGAAGGCTAGTGATTCGGGCGGAGACTAAAGGGGTGAGGCGAGGGGTAGAGAGATAGATTTGAGTGTCATAGGCATAGAGATGGTAGTTGAAGCCGTGGGAGTGTTGACCAAGTTGACCAAGGGAGGAGGTGTAAATGGAGAAGAGAAGGGGCCCGAGGACAGAACCTTGGGGGACCCACACAGAGAGGGGGAGTGAGGGGGAGGTGGCAGCGTTATAGGTAACACTGAAGGATAGGAAGTGAGCCAGGAGAGAGCGGAGTCTCTGAGGCCAAAAGAGTATAGTTTTTTGAGGAGGAGGAGGAGGTGGTCGACCGTGTCGAAAGCCGCAGAGAGGTCGAGGAGTAGTATCACTGAGTAGTGGCCATTGGTTTTGGCGGTTAGCAGGTCGTTGGTGAGTTTGAGTAGGGTGGTTTTGGTGGAGTGTAGGGGATGGAAGCCAGATTGTAGGGGATCAAGGAGGTTGTTGTCAGTGAGGTGGGAGCTTAGGCGAATATAGGCTAAGCGCTCAAGGAGTTTGGATGAAAATGGCAGCAGGGAGATGGGTCTAAGGTTGTTTATGTCAGTGGGATCCAGTGATGTGCACGTGCTTCAGAGGAGAGGGGAATGTGCCAGTAAAGAGGGAGAGATTAAAGATTTGAGTGAGGGAGAGTAGGATGGAGGAAGAGGGTGATCGTAGGCGTTGTGTGGGGACAGGGTCAAGGGGGCAGGTGGTAAGACGAGCTTCAGAGAAGACCTTAGTGACCTCTTCAGTGGTAGCAGGGTCGAAGGAGTGGAGTGTTGTGGGGGTTTTAGTGTGAGGAATGTTGGACGGGGCGGAGGTCTGGATAGTGGCGAGGTCGAAGGAGAGGAGTGTTGAGGGGGTTTTCGTGTGAGGGATGCTAGGTGGGGCGGAAGTCTGAGCAGTGGTGATGTCTCTGCAAATTGCGTCAATCATGCTTTGGAAGTGGTTAGCAATCCTGTGGGCGGTGAGTGAGGTACTGGGTGGAGGTGGGGGCGGAGAGAGCAGAGAGTTGATATATAACACAGTCCCCAGACTCCAGAAGAGGGATATCCATACCAGGTTGTATTTCATCCCACCTTAAAGGGGACCTCTGGCTGACTACAACATATTAATACACTGCGCATTTAAAATGTGCATCTGGTGAGTGTGCATTTTTACAATACCCAGCACGTCACCGGAATATTTGTTTATATGCCACTGGGATAACAAGATTTATTAGTTCATATCCGAATCACTTGCACTTATTGAGACTGTTTTATATATCATATATCTGGACATTTATGATAATTATTTATTCATTGATTGGAATATCAATTATTTCCTAGGATGTTATACTTACCTGCTCTGAGCAATGGTTTTGTACAGAGCAGCTCCGATACTCCTCTCTTGGGGTCCCCTAGTGGTGCTCCTGGCCCCTCCTCTCTGCCAAGTGTCCCCAGAGCAAGCTGCTTGCTCTGGGGGCATTTGTGCATGCTTGCTCCCGAGCTGGCCCTGCATGTCCATAAGATATAAAGAGCGTGGCTTAGCCCGGCCCCCTCTCTCTCCTCAATGACTGTGATTGACAGCAGCAGGAGCTGGTGGATTATGATGGGGCTCAGGTGGGGGTGGGGGGCACTGAGCTGCACGCAGAAAGTTTTTTTATTTTAATGCATAGAATTCATGAAGGCAAAAAACCTTCAGCCTTTAGAACCACTTTAAGTGAAATTTTGTCAGAATTTGTCATAGCTAGGAGGAATGGTTGTCACATTTGTCCAACCTTTTTTTTAGACCCCTTAACAGCTTTAGGACTGCCCACAGTAGATTTACTGCTGCAGGGCGGCCCCTGTGTGAAAAATTACATATATAAACGTGATTCTGCATTTCCTGGCAGGGGGAGCGCGCAAGCGACCTACCCGTGCCTCCGATCACAACCCCGGGTGTCAATCTCCGGTTCCAGTCCGGTGATTACCAGTCGGCACCCGGTGATTACCAGCGATCACCAACAGTGAAGAGTGCTGCATTGTTTACTAACAGCCCTCCTCCCTGTCAGTTTGGGCACACTGCTCCAGATGGCTGAGCAGAGTTATCCCGATCAGTGTGCTTACTGTGAAGCACACACTGCCCGCCCTCCAGTAAAACACTCCCAGCACACAGTTAACCCTGGGTATCTACTTTTCAAAAAAAGGGGTTATTTGAGGGTGTTTGCACTGTCCTGGTATTTTAGCAGCTCAAGATATGTGATGGGCAGTCAGAAAGTAAAAGCTGTGCAAATTCCATTACCTATACCATAGTTTGTAGACGCTATAACTGTCACACAAAACAATCAATATACACTTATTGGGATTTTGGGAATAAAGGGCGTAAATTTAGTTTGTGTACAGTATTGCATGACCGCGCAATTATCAGTTGAAATAGTGCGCCGCCAAATAGCAAAAAGAGGCCTGGTCATTAAGGGGGGTAAATCCTCAGGATAGCAAGTGGTTAAAGTGTAGTATAGCCAAAACTTTTTTTTGGTTTGTATAGAGTAGTAATAGGTTAAAAGCCCTGTCAGGTTTTCTCTTTACTGTGAGTGTCCCATTGGGAAAATTTTCTTTACTTCCTATCCTGGAGACGCAGCAGAAAGAGAGAGGAAATCCCTGAAAAGTTAGGAGAATTCCCCTTTTATACTGTTGTCACCAAGACAAATATCCCAATTGGAAAATTGCCCCTCACTTCTTAGTGACAACTGTAAAACATAGACATAGAGAGGGCTAACCTATCCAGCAAGAACACAGATGACAATCAAAACCTGACAGGAGTTCTGATTCCTCCCTAATCTGCCCAAACGTTTTTTTTTTAGGTTTTGGCCATACATACACTTGAAATACAGTATGGAACAAAGTTGCTGTGCCAATCTTCCTTACCTCTACTACCTTCTCTTCCGTACACTGCATTACAGCCTTATTTTATTACAGGTATTTCACCATCAATTTACACATACAGTATATTGTACAATCACTAGGGGCGGACTGACAACTCATGGGGCCCCCGGGCAATAGGGGATCATGGGGCCCCTGTGTCCTTGCCCAAACTCAAAAAAGCCTATGAAAAAGATACCAGGGGCATCTCATGGGGCCCCCTACTGACCCTGGGCCCCCAGTTTCCAAATGGTCAGTCCGCCCCTGACAATCACATTAGTTCCTGCCCTCAAGGAGCTTACAATCTAAGGTCCCTATCTCACATTCATACTGTACATATACTAGGGACAATTTAGACAGCAGCCAATTAACCTACCAGCATATCTTTGGAGTGTGGGAGGAAACTGGAGTACCCAGAGGAAACCCATACAAGCACAAGGAGAATATGCAAACTCCAGGCAGGTGGTGCCGTAGTTGGGATTGCAAACCAACAACCCTAGTGCTGCCAGCTGAAAGTGCTAACCATTTAGCCACTGTGTCTTAGAATCATCTAGTGTCTAGCAGTGGTATATTCAGCGCCTACGGTGTTATATTACTACATGTTTGATTCCCTATTACAGTAATACTGAAAATACTGTATGTATAAAAACTCATGGCTGGTGATCATCCCTAATTATTGAAATGTTTTTAGAGATACATGGAGAAAGAACAGATCAGGAAATATGGACTGACTAAAGTGTTCATTCCCCAATAGTAAAGGTTTGTGCACCTGTATATGAGGTTAAATGTGAAAGCAGAACTCTACACCAAACATTGTATTTTTAATGTAGCAGATATAAGAAGCGCCACAGAAAATGCAAAATAAATCAAATAATAAGCAGCACCTCTAACCAAAAAAGGTAAAATAGTGTACAAATAAAAAATGCGCTAATTATTCACAAAACATGCAAGGATAAATAAAAAAAATAAATGAATTCATAAATATAAACATAAGTCCAGCTTATGCTGGGTAGGGTTTTTTTGGGTTTTGATCCCAGCTGAGACTGTATTGCTGTACCTTCAAAAGAAAATCTTCCCCACGTGTAGTCTTGCTGTGACAGCCACAGGAGCAGCTATGAGATGAACTTCCTGCATCCCTTCTAAATGATGTGTACCCATATATTCCTATAATGGAAGAGGTGGGGATGTCATTATGATGGTGTCACTGCCTTCTTTGTCAGTTGTTCAAAGGAAGACTGTACAGACAGGAACCAGGATGCTTACAGACAAGATCTGGCTGTCACAGATAGGACTTCATCTGAAGAGAGCTATACACATAAAAACCGACACAAGATCAAACCCTGTTTTGCTTTATCTGAAGCTAAGGAAAAATCTGGGTAAAGCTTCACTGTAAAATGCACTTATTATTATTATTATTATTAATATTTTACTTTGGAGCACTCACCCATTTAGATAACAATTTTCAAAGGTAAAGTCAATTTTCTACAGGCTGTCAGTGTCCCATGCTCAAGTCACATAGCACATAAGAGGCAGCAGCTAAGGATCATGAGAATCCTACCGATGGAATGATAATGAACCTACAGAGGTTGTTATTTTGTGATACCTCTGAAGAACATTAATAAGTTTGATGGGAAAACTGTGTATGATCAGCTACTAAGGGATGAGTCTGGGGAGGAAGCGAGGCCCTGGGAAGTTTGCTCTGCTTCTGGACAGCCTCCAAATGAAAGACCTTTCACCCCATAGTGTTAAACATGAGAATTCCAAAACACACCAGTACTAACATAAAGGTTTACTTTCATCTTCGGAAACATTTGCGGTGTAGCTCCATCAGTATTAACATACAGAACAACCAACATACCATTGCTATAACAATTCATTGCAATGATGAAAAAAAAAATCGAATGCTGAAAAAAAGTCTTACAAAAACTCAATCAACAGCTTTATAAACTTGTAGATCTTTCTGCTTCAGATGTGACTAATATTGGAGTAGCATGCCAATCGCTAGATGAATTATATTGCTGTGATCTCATATATGTGGGCAGCATAGTGGCTAAGTGGTTAGCACCTCTGCCTAGGAACACTAGGGTTGTTGGTTTGAATCTTAACCATGACATTACCTGCCTGGAGTTTGCATGTTCTTCCTGTGCCTGTGTAGGTTTCCTTTGGGTACTCTGGTTTGCTTCCATAATCCAAAGATATGCTGGTAGGTGAATTGACCCTAGTATGTCAATGAATGTGAGTTAGGGACCATAGACTGTAAGCTCCCATAGGGCAGGGACTGATGTGAATGTACAAAATATGTATGTAAATTGACAGTGCTATATAAGTACCTGTAATAAATAAATAATATAAAAAAGGGACATGGCAGCTAATGAACCATGTATGGATCAGGAAGGAATATCATCATGGCCATTGCTAGACACACAACCAGGTTCTCTTGCTAGCATAGTCAGGTCTAGCAACAAGTAAGTAGTAATTAATACCAGGTATCTGTTTAGCTACAATTTACCACCAAAGTGAGGGGGTTCTACACTGCTGACTATCAATGTAAAGAGGAACTTTTCTCACTGACCACCAATAAAAGAAGGTACTGAGGTTAGAGTGCATTACACTGACCGCCAATGTCAAATGGCATTTCTCCACTGACCACCAATGTAATGGTGAACTTCATCACTGACCAACAATGTAAAATGACATTTCTTCACTGACCGCCAATGTAATGGGAAACTTCATCACTGACCAACAATGTAAAATGGCATTTCTCCACTGACCACCAATGTAATGTGGAACTTCCCCACTGACCTACAATGTAAAATGGCATTTCTCCACTGACCACCAATGTAATGTGGAACTTCACCACTGACCAACAATGTAAAATTAAATTTCTTCACTGACTGCCAATGTAATGGGGAACTCCACCACTGGCCTACAATGTAAAATGGCATTTCTCCACTGACCACCAATGTAATGTAGAACTTCACCACTGACCAACAATGTAAAATGGCATTTCTCCACTCACCACCAATGTAACGGGGAACTTCACCACTGACCAACAATGTAAAATGACATTTCTTCACTGACCAGCAATGTAATGTGGAACTTTACCACTGACCAACAATGTAAAATGGCATTTCTTCACTGACTGCCAATGTAATGGGGAACTCCACCACTGACCTGCAATGTAAAATGGCATTTCTTCACTGACTGCCAATGTAATGGGGAACTCCACCACTGATCTACAATGTAAAATGGCATTTCTCCACTGACCACCAATGTAATGGGAAACTTCATCACTGACCAACAATGTAAAATGGCATTTCTCCACTGCCCACCAATGTAATGGGAAACTTCATCACTGACCAACAATGTAAAATGGCATTTCTCCACTGAACAACAATGTAATGGGAAACTTGATCACTGACCAACTATGTAAAATTACATTTCTCCATTAACTGCCAATGCGATAGGGAAATTCACCACTGACCTACAATGTGATAGGGTACTTCTCCACTTACTGCCAGTGTAAGGGAGGACTTCTCCTTTGGATCATCAGTGTAATGGGAAACCTTACCACTAGGCATCAATGTAAGGTGGCACTTCACCACTTACCTCCAATGTAAGGGTCACTTCTCCCACTGACCATCAATGTAAGGGTGGACTTCACTACTGGTCACCAATGTAAGGAGCACTTCATCACTGGTGGGATGTAACAATTGACCACCAATATATAGGAACACTTTACCACTGACCACCACAATAAGTGGGCACTTCTGCACAATCAATGACAGGGGTACTAAACCGACAATAAAAGTAGGCAACCTATTTACTCAAGGGGCACAACGGCAACACAGAGTGAAATTTCATTACTGACCACTAATATATGGTAGAGGGAAGCACTGATAATATGACCACTAATATACTATAAGGGGGAACTTCTCAACTTATAGTTGTTATAATGTAAAGGAGAAGATCCTGAATGACCATTAATGTAAAGGGTACTTCTCCACTAATCCCCTGTTAGACGGTACAACAGTAACTTCTCAGCACAGTGCATTCCCCAGGCACACTCATGATCACTGTAAGCTCTGCTCTATATAACCCTTAACACTTCACTTTGGAAGTTGTGCTATACATAACATACCCCATACGTTATAAAGTTCATTATCTTAACTGGTTACTAAGTTGTCCCCAACTTTCTTTTATGAAGTTCTTTAAGGCGGGCCCCAAAAAGTGTCAACTCTTTATATATATTCTGTATGCAGAGAAAAGAGTATTGTGTGTTAATATTCTGTATACAAAAAAGTAGAGTATTATTGTGTAGCAATTCTCTTTTGACCTGAGGTTAAGTGTGTCTGTGTGATTTTGACTTGTGACAGTACTAGGACTGTGGGATATGCATGCAGCATATACACTGCATAATACACTGCCTACTAGTAGGCTATTAAACAATGCCCCTTCAAAGCCTGCCATCCATGGGTCAAATTCCGAAAGAATTCTCTTTTCGAAAATCTTTTCTAAGAATTTTTGTTCGAATTTCGCACCATTAGTGTGTTACAGAAACAGCCGATTTTCGTGTGACCATCGAAATTGAGTGATTGGGCATGTTGGAATTTTTTTTTTAAATTCTTGGCCATGAAAATTCTTTTCTGTAACTGCATGAGGTGAAATTGAAGGCTTGGCTGTTTGAATTTCAAAATCAATGGTGGCACCATCGGATAACAAAACTCACAAAGTTTCTGATTTTCTAAAGAAAATTTGTTTGGAATTCAACCAATGTATGGCCTGCATAAGTCCCTCCCACTGTTTAGTGTGATGTGGCCACGTATGCTGGTTATTGCAGCTTTGTTCTTGGGTATACTCGAGGTCTATCACAATCCTTGTAATTCCCCTAAATATCATGTTGGAATCACAAGGCTACCAGTACTGTTTAGGGATTATTTTTCCCAGTTGCTCTATTCTGTCTAATGCTATTCTCACCAATGGATGGACTAGCAAAAAATGTTTTCAACTGATAAAGAATTACAAAATGACTTCTTTTTAATGAGCTGTACTATTTTAACACCTCGTGTCTGCTCATCACATATAACAAATGTTTCTTTTTGTACTACGCATTGAATAAAATATCATTGTATTACTATTTGCTGTGCTGTATCATATTTTGTGAGCAAACAGCTAATTTACATGTCATCTTTTATTATTCTATCAACACTTTAGTTCTATACAACCCTTTGCCTAGAATTTATATTATTTTGTGCTCTGCCACTTCAGCTTTTATCTGTCAATATACCTGAAGCAGAAACCCAGTGTTATGAAAGCTTGTATTCTTAATATCTTAGTTAGCTGCTCCAAGGTATCACTTTGACAATTTTTGCTTTCTCTGTCTCTGCATGAATTTTACAAATTCAAGGTTTAAAAAATGTTCTCACGCTGCAACAAATTTGCATAACTATTTGCAGTAAACAGGAATGAAGCTTTGGTAACATGAAGATTCTGAAACTTCAAATCAGTTAAAAAAATATTTTTCACTGCTGATTACTCTGCAAGGGGGGCATGAAATTATTAAGTAAAAACAATTTCTACACTAGAGCTCTGAAATAAGAAGCAGCAGTCTGGGCACAGTTACATTCTTTAAAATAAGTTATTCCCAATTGTCAGAGTGACTGGAGCATCATCATTCAGATGAGAATTTACAGCAGAATATAGGAGGCATTTAATCCAGGACACAGCAAAATAATTAACTGCAACAATTTTCTAACCTACTTTTTCTGTTTATGTAATGTAAAAAGTTTACAGCAAATGTACATTATGTAGTGCCTACTAACTTTGTAGCTACCAGAAATATAAAAAAAATCTATAACAATAGTAAATGCAGGACTTACTCCAGGGTGCTTCTTCACCTGCTTTGCAAATGCTGAGAACCTCTGCCACATTCTGTCTCAGTAAGATCTCTGCTTTGTGCCTCTGACTTCTGACAGCAACAAGTCTCACTTCAAGTCTTGTTAGACAGGGATATTTAAGGATGGGGTGATAACAGAGGGAGGTGGGTGTATATAGTATATTTGCTGCCTTCCTCTCCCTTATCCCTCCTCCTACACCTCTTAACATAATTTTGTTAATAAATTTGAAGGCAATGTAATTCAATTATTTGCCTACTATTTCATTCTTAGCGTAGTTCATGGTACACATAGCCCCTGGTCTCCCTGTATGTATTGATCTTTCTCTTCCTATTGCAGGGATCATTAATTACTTTGCTGTAATTTCTGTGGTCTACTGTACGTGCATTCTGTAGTATCACAGACGGAGAACATCACTTGACCCCCTATCGCTCAGCTTTACTTTGATCAGTTCTTGAGGAAGTTAGATTTTTTAAAATGCCTGGATAGCTTAACCTGTTGCTCACCATATGATTCTGCTCACATACTGAAGAAAGTACATATGTTAGAGCTTATTGCTGGAAAGATCAATATGAGAAAATATAATCTGAAATTGGGAGCTTATGGAACGTGCAGCACCTTAGAGCAGACTTGGGGAGTCCATACACTGTGCAAGGATAGTGTCATGGTCAGAGGTCAGACTCGGAGACCAGTAGCTATACCCGCAGACCAACCAACAGGATAGGTAAACAAGCAGGTCACCCTGGGAGATGACGCAGGCTCACCTGAGGTGCGGGGTCTGAGCACTAACCGATATTCACCAGAGCTCCTGATGGTGGAGATGGATTTTGCTGTGTGTTAGTACCAGGTCACAGTTCTCAGGATCACCCCACCAGGAAGTGAACAATCCAGGAACCAGTAACAGATATGGCAGGTAGGGATCTAGCAGAAGCGTAGTCAGTAAACAAGCCAAGGGTCGGTAACAAGTGGTAGCAGGTTGAGATGAGGCAGAATCGTAGTCAAGGAACAAGCCAAGGGTCGGTAACAAGTGGTAGCAGGTTGGGATGAGGCAGAATCGTAGTCAAGGAACAAGCCAAGGGTCGGTAACAAGTGGTAGCATGTTGAGATGAGGCAAAATCGTAGTCAAGGAACAAGCCAAGGGTCGGTAACAAGTGGTAGCAGGTTGGGATGAGGCAGAATCGTAGTCAAGGAACAAGCCAAGGGTCGGTAACAAGTGGTAGCATGTTGAGATGAGGCAAAATCATAGTCAAGGAACAAGCCAAGGGTCGGTAACAAGTGGTAGCAGGTTGGGATGAGGCAGAATCGTAGTCAAGGAACAAGCCAAAGGTCGGTAACAAGTGGTAGCAGGTTGAGATGAGTCAGAATCGTAGTCACGGAACAAGCCAAAGGTCGGTAACAAATGATAGCAGGTTGAGATGAGGCAAAATCGTAGTCAAGGAAAAAGTCAAAGGTCGGTAACAAGTGGTAGCAGGTTGAGATGAGGCAGAATCGTAGTCAAGGAACAAGCCAAAGGTCAGTAACAAGTAGTAGCATGTTGAGATGAGGCAGAATCATAGTCAAGGAACAAGCCAAGGGTCGGTAACAAGTGGTAGCATGTTGAGATGAGGCAGAATCATAGTCAAGGAACAAGCCAAGGGTCGGTAACAAGTGGTAGCAGGTTGGGATGAGGCAGAATCGTAGTCAAGGAACAAGCCAAGGGTCGGTAACAAGTGGTAGCAGGTTGAGATGAGGCAGAATCGTAGTCAATAAACAAGCCAAAGGTCGGTAACAAGTGGTAGCAGGTTGAGATGAGGCAGAATCGTAGTCAAGGAACAAGCCAAAGGTCGATAGAGAAGGTATGGATGGCAGCAGGAGAGACAAGAACGAGATACTGGCTGGAGAAGGCACAATAATCTGGCAAACAGGAAGTGCAGAGACATGGCTTAAGTCAGGAAGTTCATGGGAGGAGCAAGGAGTTCAAGGTTCAGCAGAAAACAAGGCACAAGGCAGGATTGTCCAATAGATCAGGCAGGAGTGTTGTCCAGCATCCCAGATAGCTCAGTGAGAAGAGTTAATGCCAGACACTGTAGAGGTTCCAGGTTCAAGTCCAGGCCCTGGCAAATAGAAGGAGAAAAGGGTTCAACAATCTTTGTGCAATAAAGGGTTAGATAAGCTTTTCCAAAAAATGCCTATGTGGGTAAGGGATACCTGTGATTAACACCCTTGCTAAAAGTGTAGACCATTTATGTACCTCCTGAAGTCTCACTGAATATCTCCCTGAGAGGGCATCATACCATTGTGCTTGGTTGCTAGGACATTTCCAAGACACTCCCAGCTGCTCTCTCTTCCCTGTAGAAGTAGCCCTGAGCTCATCGATGCTGAGTCAGAGGAGATAGTGGACCACACATGTGCAGGGGTTTAAGAGCTTGCATCTGTGATGATGAGGGTGAGCAGTAATGTCTTACAGAGTACTAGCAATGTCCTACCAAAAAAGGCAGGGCAGATTGATGCCATCTCTGGGAGTTTTTCACTCAGGCTCTGTGAGGTACGTAAATGACCTACACCTACAGCAAAAGCATTATCCAACTTTAGTCAAAGCTGCACAGTTTGTTTTTATCTACTGATGCCCCATTCCAGTATAGGCAGCTTTTTTTTTGGTAAAGGTAAGCCAAACCTTTAAACAAAGCAAACCATCTATTTGAAAGAGACTAAAGTTCACTTACAAACACTGTGGAAAGAGTCAGTGGTAAGAGCCTGCAGCAAAGTAATGACATTGAGAAGCCCCCTGTGACTAGAGGCAGGTATGCATGTGTCTGGGTTTGCAGCTGCAGATAGATGATAGATCCATGGAGCGATGGTGAGTGGTGGAGGTGTCCTGGCTTCTGGAAACTCTTCTGGGTTGACAATGCATTTCAGAGAGCTCCTCATCTTTTTCATGCCTGTATGATAGCTGGGGTTGTTTGCAGGAGCTTAGTGACACATAAATTATACATTAGGGGATTTCAGAATAAAATAAATGAAACCAGTTTTTAATTGCAAAATGGTAGAGTAAATATGTTAATCACTTATAGGCAAAGGTTTATGATAAAGCCTCCAACTAAAAATTGTCCCTTGCAGTGGGGCTATGCCTGCACTTCAAAGGTTAATTGCTTGCTTAGGTCTAGGAGAACAATAAAAGATTTGGAGTATTTGGTAATTAAGTGTTTCTCTTCACCCCTAGACAAAAAACAAAGTCAAGCCTTGCAGTGTGGGCACAGATCAACTGCAAGGGATTAATGAAAATTTTTCTGGAATAGAGCTTTAAAAATTATATTTAAAAAAAAAAAAAAATATATATATATATATAAACTATATTGCCAAAAGTATTGGGATACCTGCCTTTACATGCACATGAACTTTAAAGGCATCCCAGTCTTAATCTGTAGGGTTCAATTTTGAGCTGGCCCACCCTTTGCAGCTATAACAGCTTCAACTCTTCTGGGAAGGCTGTCCACAAGGTTTAGGAGTGTGTCTATGGGAATGTTTGACCATTCTCCCAGAAGCGCATTTGTGAGGTCAGGCACTGATATCAGATGAAAAAAGGCCTGGCTCGCAGTCTCTGCTCTAATTCATCCCAAAAGTGTTCTATCGAGTTGAGGTCAGGACTCTGTGTAGGCCAGTCAAGCTCCTCCACCCAAACTCACTCATCCAGGTCTTTACGGACCTTGCTTTGTGCACTGGTGCGCAGTCAAGTTGGAACAGGAAGGGCCATCTCCAAACTGTTCTCACAAAGTTTGGAGCATGAAATTGTCAAAAATGTCTTAATATGCTGACACCTTAAGAGTTCCCTTCACTAGAACTAAGGGGCCAAACCCAACCCCTGAAAAACAACCCCACAATGTAATCCCCCCTCCACCAAACCTTACATTTGGCACAATGCAGTCAGGCAAGTACCGTTGGATACAAAGAAAAACAAACAGAGGGCGCACAGGCCTAGTGCATTATCATAAAAAATATTTATTGGAAGGATAAAAAGTAAATATCATACTCACAATTGACATACAGGTCAAACGCACATCACACTAAACAGCGGTGTCCAATCAACACTGCATATAAGTTCATAAATGGAACCCTGGACTTCCAACAGGCTAACACATTTTGAGGCCTCTTCCTCAGAGTCAACAAATTGAGAGTCTGTACCTTTCTTATACAAGTGAAACTCAAAAAATTAGAATATCGTGCAAAAGTTAATTTATTTCAGTAATGCAACTTAAAAGGTGAAACAAATATATGAGATAGACTCATTACATGCAAAGTAAGAAAGTTCAAGCCGTGATTTGTCATAATTGTGATGATTATGGCTTACAGCTCATGAAAACCCCAAATTCACAATCTCAGAAAATTAGAATATTGTGAAAAGGTGCAATATTCTAGGCTCTAATCAGCTAATTAAGCCATAACACCTGCAAAGGGTTCTTGAGCCTTTAAATGGTCTCTCAGTCTGGTTCAGTAGGAATCACAATCATGGGAAAGACGGCTAACTTGACAGTTGTGCAGGAAACCATCATTGACACCCCCCATAAGGAGGGAAAGCCTCAAAAGGTAATTGCAAAAGAAGTTGGATGTTCCCAAAGTGCTGTATCAAAGCACATTAATAGAAATTTATGTGGAAGGGAAAAGTGTGGAAGAAAAGTGCACAAGCAGCAGGGATAACCGCAGCCTGGAGAGGATTGTCAGGAAAAGGCCATTCAAAAGTGTTGGGGACTTTCACAAGGAGTGGACTGAGGCTGGAGTCAGTGCATCAAGAGTCACCACACACAGACGGATCCTGGACATGGGCTTCAAATGTCGTATTCCTCTTGTCAAGCCGCTCCTGAACAACAAACAATGTCAGAAGCGTCTTACCTGGGCTAAAGAAAAACAGACCTGGTCTGTTGCTCAGTGGTCCAAAATCCTCTTTTCTGATGAGAGCAACTTTTGCATCTCATTTGGAAACCAAGGACCCAGAGTATGGAGGAAGAATGGAGAGGCACACACTACAAGATGCTTGAAGTCCAGTGTGAAGTTTCTACAGTCTGTGTTGATTTGTTGAGCCATGTCATCTGCTGGTGTTGGTCCATTGTGCTTCATTAAGTCCAGGGTCAACGCAGCCATCCAGCAGGAAATTTTGGAGCACTTCATGTTTCCTTCCACAGATTAGCTTTATGGGGATGCTGACTTCATTTTCCAGCAGGACTTGGCATCTGCCCACACTGCCAAAAGCACCAAAACGTGGTTCAATGACCGTGGGATTTGTTATGGACCTGCAGTAACCTCTAGTGTTCCACAGACCGGAATTCCCCAAGGCACGGAATCTAAGCCCCAACCTGCTTGTTCACCAGGGCCCCTGATGGTGGGAATGGACTTGGAGCAGGCCAAAACCAGGTCGCAGCCCCTGGGTGCACCCAGCTGTGGTAGAAGCACTTGCCGGAGGTGTATAGCAGGTGAGAGCCTGATGTAAGGAGGTAGAAAGAGCAGGGTCGGGCAGGCCGGGTCGGTAGCGGTGGAGACAGCACGGTACAAAACAGTAGACAGAAAAATAAACTGGTCACAAGCTGGGTTTGGTAACAGGAGATCAAAACGTGCAGGATCAGACAGGAGAATGGTCAGGCAAGCCAGGGATCAGAGCAGGAGACAGTCAGAAAATCAAGGTCAGGCAGGGTCGGCAACAAGCAATCTAATTCAGGAACACAGGATACAGATAAGACCATATGGCAATTAGAGCACAGACCTGACCTGTTTAAATAGGGTACCCTGTGCCCTGATTGGTGCCAGGCGTGTGTCCGCGATCGTGAGTGCGCATGTGCGACCCCGCTGCTGTCGCGGGTGCCCAGGTCCCAATGCTTGCACGCTAGTGAGGCCGGTCATACCACGCATGCGCAGACTCGTGCGCGATCGAGGAAAGATCTGGGGTCCCTGACAGGATTACTGTGCTTGACTGGCCAGCAAACTCGCCTGATCTGAACCCCATGGAGACTCTATGGGGCATTGCCAAGAGAAAGATGAGAGACCGAACAATGCAGAAGAGCTGAAGGCCGCTATTGAAGCATCCTGGTCTTCCATAACACCTCAGCAGTGCCACAGGCTGATAGCTTCCATGCCACGCCCCATTGAGGAAGTAATTTCTGCAAAAGTACATATGCATGCTTCTACTTTTCAGAGGTCCGATATTGTTCTATGTACAATCCTTGTTTTATTGATTGCATGTAATATTCTAATTTTCTAAGATTGTGTATTTGGGGTTTTCATGAGCTGTAAGCCATAATCATCACAATTATGACAAATCACGACTTGAACTGTCTTGCTTTGCATGTAATGAGTCGATCTCACATATTAGTTTCACCTTTTAAGTTGGATTACTGAAATAAATTAACTTTTGCACGATATTCTAATTTTTGAGTTTCACCTGTATATGCTAGCTAATGTAGATTCTAAAAACACATGTGGGCCATCCCTGGTGAGCCCAGGGGCAGAGACTGATGTCACATGAGCTGTTCTTACATGCCATCATAAATTGAATGTTAACATAGATGCAAACATCATTTGAGCAATACCACATTGAATAAGTAATAAAATGACCGCAAAATACATAAAACACCTAGATGGCATAGAAGATATACACACACAAAAAAAAATAAAAACAAATAAGTATATATATATCTCATAGGGACAAAAAAAATCTATTTACATAAGAATGTTCAAACCCATCCTGATCTAAATATGTATCAGCAATAACTCATCCATCTGTATCTGCGTTTCATGATAAATGGATGATGAAACAAGTGTTCATAATAATACTACTGATAGGGGCACCCATACTGATCAGCAGCTAGTAATATTATATAGGGAGACTGTGTGGGAGAAAAGAACTTTCTTGTACACAAGAGAAAGGATCAATAAGGATGTGCAAATGACTGAACTTACATGGCTGTGTGTGTATTGAGACACTAATGAAGGATCTCTTAGACCTCTCAAGATGGATGGAAAACACTGTAGGGGTGTTGGTGGAGTGGAATATGGGTCACTGCTGGAGAGGCTGGAACGCATGTCAGCGCGTGCGGTCCATAGACACGCTGCACACACATTGGCCGGTGCACTCCAGCCTAATGACCGCTGCCTCTCCCAACAAGGAAGAGCGGACGTGTGTGCACTTCACTGGGAGCCAATGGGCTTGCACCATGAAGTCACATGACTGAAGGATGTCCCGAGGAAGGCGGGTACCAATGCACTCCACCGAGAGCCAATGGGAGCATGTCTGAGTCACACAATAATGACCCATCTGGTTTGAAATGATTCGGGATCAAATCCATCACAGGCCACTTATGTAGTGGCAGAAAATTCCAGAGGTTGTGTAGGAGAGTGACCTATTGGATTTTCACCTTGGGTTTCTTGGCTGTTAGGGGACCTAATGAGGATCTAGAAATAAATGAGTTGTCAACTGCTCCTCTGTGTTCTCAAGAGTCCCCTACATTTACACCACCTCCCCTCATATACATCCACCCTCTCCATTCCCCTGCTCCTTTCATTCATTCACTTTTTTCCTCTGTTTGTTTCCATTCTCCATATCATTTAGCAACTACATGTTGTGATATACATGCGCGTGCATCAATGCGCTTATAGGTTCACATGTGTGTCATTGCGGGAATGCATTCATACATCCATGTGTGATGATGCACCTGGAACCAGTTTGCTGTGCAGGACAGACTGGGGAGCAACCAAACAATACTGTGGTGAGAGTAAATCTGTGTGATCTTGGACTGGGAGACACTCCGTGTGAACACCCTGGGGTTTATTTACTAAAGCTGGAGAGTGCAAAATCAGACTCACTTCTGCATAGAAACCAATCAGCTTCCAGGTTTCATTGCCAAAGCTTCATTGAACAAGCTGAGGTTAGAAGCTGATTGGTTTCTATGCAGAAGGGAGTCTGATTTTGGACTCTCCAGCTTTAGTAAATAAACCCCCCTGTGTCTGAGCAGTGATAGGCTGTATCCATACAGGTAGATAGGAATCTGTGTTTTGCAGTTAGATGCCCAGTGTGGCAAGACTTTATTTTCTGTTTCTGTTTTCTGATACTGCTGTCATGCTGAGCCTCTTTCACCATGCTCTGACTCATCCAGGGGGTCAAGCACAACCCGCTACTGGGCTAAACGCTAACATGTGGTGGAGGTTTGCGGGGCAGGTGAAGAATTCTCAGCATACCCTGGGTGGTTGTCCGAGATTGAGCACGACATTATTACCCCCCCCAGGGGAAAGGGTCAAGTTAAAATCCTATCGTATTCCAGAAGCTTGGCGAAAGGCAATTCGCCAAGAAATAAAAAATATGCTTGAACTGGGGGTTATAGAGGAATCAAATAGTGACTGGTCCAGTCCTATTGTGTTAGTGCCCAAACCAGATGGAAGTTGGCGCTTTTGAAATGACTTCCGCCAACTGAATAAAATCACTAAGTTTGACACTTATCCCATGCCCAGCATAGATGAACTGATTGATCGTCTAGGGAGAGCCCGGTATATGAAAAAACTGAACCTGACCAAAGGGTATTGGCAGATTCCTCTTTCGGAATCAGCCAAGGAAATAATGGCATTTGTAACTCCAGAGGGTTCTTTCCAATATTGGAGGATGCCGTTTGGGTTGCAGAATGCTCCAGTCACATTTCAACGGGTGATGGATAAGACCCTCCGGCCCCATTGAGCCTATGCTGTGGCATACTTAGATGATGTGGCCATCCATAGTGAAGATTGGGACTCACATTTACCGAAAGTCCAGGCAGTATTAGATGCTATCTGGAAAGCTGGGCTTACAGCCAATCCAAAATGTACCATTGGGTTAGAGGAAGCCAAGTATCTGGGATATACCATTGGGAGAGGTCTGATAAAGCCCCAGGTAAACAAAGTTGAAGCTATACAAAGCTTGCCATGCCCCACCAAGAAGCAGTTATGAACGTTTTTGGGAATTGCTGGTTATTACTGGCGGTTTATTCCTCATTTTGCCTCACAGGCTGCTCCCTTGACCAATTTGACAAAATGGAAAGAGTCTGTCATGGTCAAGTGGATCCCTGAAGCAGAAGCAGCTTTTGAGGGTCTAAAACAGGCCTTATGTAGACAGCGAGTGTTGTACTCCCCTGATTTTTCAAGGGACTTTGTGGTCCAGACCCATGCCTCCATCTTCATCTGGGCTACAACTTTTGGGCGATCAAAAGGTTAACTGTGTGCTGTTTTACCTTGGAGACCTGCTGTTTTGTATTTCAGAGAAATATACAGCAGCATGTCCTTGCTGGCAGGAGAGAGACCTGTGTTGTTTACACACAGGTCTCTCCCCTTCCTGTCAGCTCTGCACGGCAATTGTCGGGTGCCAGTGAGTAATCTCTGTCCAGGACCCGGTGATTGAAATACTTAGCCGTCAATGGCAGCGTGGGTAGGGTGGTGCGCACATGTGCGTGCTCCCTAATGGGAGATGCAAATCATGTATATATACAGTAAGTGATTTTGCGCAGCCCTGCCGCCATGTAGCAGTAGTTCCACTATAGGGCGGTGGGAAAACGGATAATTGAGAAAGTTTAGTTGAATAGAATACTGATTGCCCATTTCATGTAATCTTTTGTAGCCCTGATGAAGATGAACCCATTGAACCCAAAAAATGCATTAATTAGAAACTCTTCTGCACTTGGCAAACAGTTTAGTACCTTCCTCCTTGCATCTGTAGTGTGCTCTATTGCTTCAGTCAGTTAGTGTAATTTTTAAAGTGTGAAATGGGGGGATATACAGTAGAGTAAAGTGAATTTACTCATCCAATCATGTGCAGGGGAATTTTAAATAGCATTTCTTGCTGCTTCAAATAAACAGAGTTTTACTGAATTGAAAGTAATTTTTATTTGACACCACAGTGAAAAATGCCCTCTGATTACCAATAAGACCAACCAATCAAATTTGGCTATGCACTTGCAAAGGTCGTGTTCACATCAATACAGAAAATTCTGATTTTCTACACTGAAATAAATTTAAAGGGTTCCTTTGAAGACAAAAATTCAAGATCCTCTCCTGTACTGCTTGCGGGTTGGCTGCTGCTACCAGTCCTATCAGCTGGGATGCTCCATCCCTGCCATACAGGTGGTCCTCACTAAGGGGCCCAGTGAGTTCTGAGTTTCCCTCCTTTACAGCTCCAGACACACACGGCACGCTCCATTTCACTAGGCCTCCTGGCTGCCTTCCTCCTATAGCCTCACATCTTCCTACTCCGCCTTCCATTCCAACTGACTTCTCACACTCCTCCTACTAAGGAGGCTCTTACACTTTTAAGGGAGTCCCAGCCCCTTGCCAAGCCTTCTGTTGGGAATTGGCTGAGGTCACTCAAGAATGCAGGCAGCCACTCCTCAGAACCACCTACTGCCTCCAAGGCCCTTCTCTGAAAGCCTCAGAGCAGAGGGAAATTCCAGAGGGGTGGCCTGCAGAATCTCTCAACCCTGACCACAATTTGACCCCCTCTGGCTATCACACCTGAGCGGCTAACTAGCTCTTAACTAATCATTAGGGGCTAGCTCCCCCTAGCTGCACTAGGAGGGCGTTACAACTAAATAGGACTTCTAATTAAAAAGAAAAATGCTTCTGAACCTTACACAACTGTCTTGTTTTCATCCTTAAGACATGAGCCAAACAACCACTTAAAGGGAACAACCACCTATACCAGACCTGATATTCCACAGTGGCTTCCAGAATAAACAATTTAGAACCCCACACTGCTCCATAAAAAAGGAAAATGAAAGTGAACCCAGTCACTTGGTAAATATATACCCACATATTTCTATTCCTAAAATTAAAGCGAACCCAGTCACTTGGTAAATAAATAGTCACCTATTCCTATTTCAAGAAGTACCTTATTGACATGATGGGCTGCTTTCAGACATCAGAAGGGCTCCTAGAAGACCAATGGGGTCATGCACATTACTAATTCAATGCCCTTCATTCTGTAAAGCGAATGCATTTGTTACAGAGAGGAACTATCTGGCTAGCTGCACTTTATCAGAGCAGCATTATCATACACTGATTCATCACACAGACAGATTGTGCTGCGGATTTTGGATGCTCTGCAGCGTAAGTTTATTTACTGCTCTTCTAATATATATATTTTTTATAGATTCCATGTCATCTTGGCTAGTAAAGTATTCAGGCATTTTCCAGGTTCAACAAAATAATTCAGTTCTTATTCTTTTTACTAACAAGACAATTTTAAAACTTTAAACATATACGTAGGTCAATTATAGATAAGACATTTAAAACTCAATATATCAAAATCTGAGCCTTGTATAGTAGTTCACTGGGATCTCGCTTGCTGTTCAACTGCTTTCCATAGGACTCAGTACTACAATTTCAGATTTTACCTGCAGATAAAAATTTTTATAATGGCATGACCTGTCTGATATACTGACTGTACAGAGGTTACCGGAACTTTCTTCAATAGGAATAGCGACAGCAACAAAAAAACACATTTTAATAAAAGAGAGCAAGTTTAGAACTTCAGTTGGGTTTTATTAATGTTGTTGTCTTCATGTCTTTATTGAACCCTTTCAACTTAAGCTGGCCATAGATGGATTGTTTTTTTTTTTTTTTCAGCCAGCCATTTGATAAAAAAAAAACAGTTGGAATTCCCCATTCACACATTCCAGGTGGATGGGGGAATCCTCTCAACTGTGCTATTGTGTTCTGACAGCAGGGACTCCTCTGTTGTCAGAATACACTGATCATCCCACAGCTGATTGGCTGCAAGCACTGATCGGATGAAAATATAACAGCAATTCCAGTCGAGCAGGGTCGATCATAAGATTGACTCCTCTCAAAAGGGAACAGCCATAGATAGATCGAAATTAGGCCAGTCCCTGCTGAACTGGATGAATTTTGATACATCTATGGCATGCTTTATAGTTTGTACTGGTGTCACAAGGACAGTAAGTACGGAAAAATTCTTCAATAGAGTCAAAGACAGTAACATACTATAGATTTTGTTTCTGTGTATATTCAAATCCCACACAAAAATGTTTAGGCTGAAGTGGAACTATGGGCAAAGTAAAAAATTACATTGATGATGCGGTCTGTTAATAGAATTAACACGAGTTTTTGTCCCACTTCCAGCATAAATGCATTACATGTTCATCCTTCCAGTAGATCTTTTATGTATCCACCTATTTTAACAAGTTTGTAATTCTGTTTGTTCAACAAGGAAATTGAATAGCGAATAGGTCACCTCAAGGACAGGGTGGGCCAGGGGCAGACTGACAACTCATGGGGCCCCCGGGCAATAGGAAATCATGGGGCCCCTATGTCCTCGCCCACACTCAAACTACACCAAAAAAAGCCTATGAAAGGTACCAGGGGCATCTCATGGGACCCCTACTGACCCTGGGCCCTCCAGCAGTGCCCGAGTTTGCCTAAATGGTCAGTCCACCCCTGGGGTGGGCTTAGATGGATATATAGTTTTAGAGGGACTTTAACCTTCTCTTGACAGTGTAATAAAAATGTTCAGTGACAGGATAAGTGGGCTATAACATTGAGCTGCGGCACATATGCGTGCAAAACAGTCTGAGCTTGTGTGCTGGATGTGTGCTCCCTGTGCACTCCCAGCACACTAACCAAGCAGGTTTCCACCACAACTTCTGATTGGGAGTCAGTGGGGAGACGTATGACCTCCCAATCACTGATGTGAAACAAGTATGCAGATGAGGAAAGCCAGAGAAAGCATTAACTACTTGCCCTCCAAAGGATCTACCCCCCTTCCTGACCAGGCCATTTTTTGTGATACGGCGTTGCATTACTTTAACTGACAATTGCACGGTCATGCAATGCTGTATGCTAATGAAATGTATGTCCTTTTTCCAAAAAATAGAGATTTCTTTTGGTGGTATTTGATCACCACTGCGTTTTTTACTTTTTGCACTCTAAACAAAAAAAGACTGACAATTTTGAATAAAAAGCCCCAATATTTTTGACTTTTTGCTATAAAACATATCCAGTAATTAAAAAAAAATCAAATTTCTTCATAAATTTAGGCCAAAATGTTTTCTGCTCCATGTCTTTGCTAATAAAAAAAATCCCAATACATGTAAATTAATTGGTTTACGTGAAAGTTATAGCATCTACAAATGGCAGTATACAGTATATACTCTATAACAGTGGTTCTTAACCTTGTTGGAGGTACTGAACCCCACCAGTTTCATATGCGCATTCACCGAACCCTTCTTAATTGGAAAAATAAAATATGATTTTTAAAATTCAAAACATAGGTATATATTTATACATAGGTGCACAAAATGAACAAAACCGTTAAGAACAAAGAACAAAACCATTAAAACA
Organism: Staurois parvus; assembly: GCF_062004578.1. Classification (NCBI taxonomy): domain Eukaryota; kingdom Metazoa; phylum Chordata; class Amphibia; order Anura; family Ranidae; genus Staurois; species Staurois parvus. Next base: position 20,098,713 of record NW_028317813.1, read on the forward strand.
TGATTTTCACACAAAAACAAAAACATAATAATGAATATTTACTGCACGAATCATATGAGTCGGGTGTGGGTCTTCACCTCTGCCGAACCCGCGAGACTGACTCACTGAACCCCTGGGGTTCGATCGAACCCAGGTTAAGAACCAATGCTCTATAAGTCGCGATCAGCGACTTATAGAGGGACTGCAGGACTGCGGCGGGCATTCTGGCACTGGGGGGAACTAACTGCCACTGGCATCCCAATGACACTAATACAGTGATGTAATGACACTGGGTAGGAAAGGGGTACATCTGGAGCTATCAAAGGGTTAACTGTGTGCTATTTTACGGTATGTGCTATGTGTGTTTTATTAGGGAAACATACTGCTTTGTATTTCTCTGCTGTACAGAGAAATACAAAGCAGCATGTTCTTGCTGGCAGGAGAGAGACCTGTGTTGTTTACACATAGGTCTCTCCGCTGTCAGCTTTCTCTGACGATTTCTGGGTGCCAGCGGGGAATCTCCAGCTGGGATCCAGTGACTGACATCCCTAGCCGCCAATGGCAGTGCGAGTAGAGCGGAGCATGCGCAAGTTCCCTGCCTGGAAATGCAAATCACGTATATATATGTGATTTTACGCAGCCATGCTGCCCTGTAGAAGTAGTTCTACTAAAGGGTGGCGGGAAATCGGTTAAAGAATGCCATCATTATAGACAGGCAATAGGAATTTCAGAAAAAATCAGTAATATCAGTTTCCATAGAAGTGGAAGATCAGAGCTGATGTTTTCTGGTATTCTTATTCAGCAGGGATCATATGATCAAAGACCTAGGCATTTAGTCATGTGACTGGCAGGTGTGGGATTTTGGGGCAGTGATTGTTTCCAACCATGTTCTGTATTTCAAAAGTTCTGTTACATATTTGATTTTATGGCAGTGAAGTGGGTAAGAAGTCAGGGTTGTAATACTTTGCACTTATTTTAAGCAGGCAGCTGCAGAGAAGTTAAAAACAAGCATCTTTAAACTGGTGAATTATAAAAACAGCATCAGATAGTGTGAATGTTCTCAACCGTACCATGCCACTGAGGGTTTGTTAGAGCAGATGCTGGTATACTAAACAGTAATCTAGCTGTAGTTACTGGTCAGCCTTGCATTCTAATTAACACCTTATTAATTAAAAATAAGAAAAGTAAAACTTACAATTTTACTTACAATTTAAATCATACTGTGTTTTGGACAACTAGGGGTCAGGAGAAGTAAGGGGTCAGGAGGGGAAATCTAAGAAAGGACCCCAAAAATCATACCATACCTTACTCATTTTAGCAAGTCTTCCTGTAGACATGTATGCTGTGATGTACAGTGCATCAAGAAAGTATTCACAACACTTAACTTTTGCCACATTTTGTTATGTTGCAGCCTTATTCAAAATGGATTAAATTCATTTTTTTCCTCAACATTCTACAAAAAATACCACATAATGACAATGTTAAAGAAGTTTGTTTTGAAATCTTTTCAATTTATTAAAAATAAAAATTGAACAAAAAAAACACATGCACATAAGTATTCACAGCCTTTGAATTGAGCTCAAAATTGAGCTCTGGCGCATCCTGTTCCCACTGATCATCCTTGAGATGTTTCCACAACTTGATTGGAGTCTACCTGTGGGAAATTCAGTTGATTGGACAAGATTAGGAAAAGGCATAAACCTATCTATATAAAGTCCCACAGTTAACAGTGCATGTCAGAGCACAAACCAAGCCATGAAGTCCAAGGAATTGTCCGCAGACCTCTGATACAGGATTGTATCAAGGCACAGATCTGGGGAAGGGTACAGAAAAATGTCTGCAGCATTGAAGGTCCCAATGAGCACAGTGGCCTCCATCATCCATAAATGGAAGAAGTTTGGAACCACCAGGAATCTTCCTAGCATGGGCCGCCCAGCCATAATGAGCAATTGAGGGTGAAGGGCCTTAGCCAGGGAGGTAACCAAGCACCCGATTGAGGAGAACCTTCTAGAAGAACAACCATTTCTGCAGCACTCCACCAATCAGGCCTGTATGGTAGAGTGACCAGACGGAAGCCACTCCTCAGTAAAAGGCAAATGGCAGCCCACCTGGAGTTTGCCAAAAAGCAACTGAGGGACTCCATGAGAAACAAAACTCTGGGCTGATGAAACAAAGATTGAACTCTTTGGCCTGAATGCCAAGCGTCATGTCTGGAGGAAACCAGGCTCCGCTCACCACCAGGCCAATACCATCCCTACAGTGAAGCATGGTGGTGGCATGCTGTGGGGATGTTTTTCAGCAGCATGAACTGGGAGACTGTATATGTACCCTGTATTCATTAGCTTGACATGGGGTGGTGGTGGCTGTAAATCACATGAACTGTAGCCATTCTTGTGCCTTCAATCACTGCTGTTTTGTCACATGCTTTCTCAACAGAGAACAATGAACCAGTTTATGAACAGGAATTCAGCATGGATCATACTTTTGTCTAACGCCGGTCTACAAATGTTGATTTGCGGCTCATTGTGACCTTTAGCAGACATTGCCATCCTGTCTTGCACACCCTCCCATTCATCCTTATGGCGTCTGCTATACATTTCCTAAAGTTAATTAGTGGCATTAATTTGATGGCCACTGTCACACATCATGTAAGTATAGACACTAAACAGGATCATTTCCATTTCTACTCTGAGTGAGTTTGAAGCAGTACCTACTACTGAACAAGACTCATTCCTAAGCACCAAGACTAGACATTTTTAGGACATTGGAGATTCAGGTTTCTGCTTGGCCAACAGCCAGAGGTTTTTTAAATCAGAGACCAGACCAGCATTTTCTGCTACCCTGGCTGACAAATGCAACCATATTCTTTTCCTGATGTTCTAACATAAATATAAAAAAAATCTGTTCTACAAAAATAACGTTCGCATTTCAGGCTGCAGTGTCAGAAATAATTTTTATGATGGTGTGGGGTGTACAGTGAGTTTTAGCATCTTATCAATACTCAATCCCCCACAAAGGCATTAAATAAAATAATAAAACTTGTTTACTGTGCATAAATATGAGTAGTTTATTGGCAGGGCCACAACTTTGTCTGATTTGGCCCTATAGCAAAACTATTAAGGGGCACTTCACCTCTCTAATCTGCCTCTGTGAAGCAGTTCCTCTACTGATACAGAACACTGATTGTTTGAAAAGTACTCATGTAGAAATACCCATGTTTATGTGAAGCCAGAAAGTTTAATGCATCCTGTACTTCTGGGTCCCATAAAAGTCACACAACCTGCTCTGACTTTGGTTAGACCAGGGGCGGACTGACCATTTGGAAACTCGGGCACTGCCTAAGGGCCCGGGGTCAGTAGGGGGCCCCATGAGATGCCCCTGGTGCCTTTTTCATAGGCTTTTTTGAGTTTGGGCAAGGACACAGGGGCCCCATGAACCTCTATTGCCCGGGGGCCCCATGAGTTGTCAGTCCGCCCCTGGGTTAGACCTTTGTTTACTGTTGTAGTTGGGCCCCAAATACTAGCAGGGTCCATGCATGCTAGCATTTTTTTTAAGCTAAGAAAACCCTGAATAAAATGCTGGATAAAAAAACCTGGTAATAGCGTTTTTTTAGTAGTGTTCAGAAGCGTATAGGAGCATTAGCGTTTTATTAGTGTTTTACAGTACATGTAGAGGGGAAAAAAACTAGAAAAAAGCTGTTAGGAGTGTTTTAGTAGTGTTTAGGAGTATTTAGCATTTTCTTTTTTGCTGGAAAAATGTTCTAAAAAACTCTACAAAAACTATTTTTTTCTGCTCCCTTCTGACAATGAAGCTCAAATTATGCTAATATTATTATTACTAACTGAAGTACCCAGAGGAAACCCATACAGGCACAGGGAGAACTTGCAAGCCCCAGGCAGGTGGTGCCGTGGTTTGGATTTGAACCAACTACCCTAGTACTGCCAGGTGGAAGTGCTAACCATTTAGCCACTGTGCTGCCCCCAAAAGCCTAAACTAGTAGGCATGGACACATAGTATAACACTATTTAGCTTCTAGAAGCAGAAAAAAATGCTAATAACAGCTTTTAGGAGTGTAAAAAAATGCTAGTGTGTAAGGAGCCTAAGGCCTCATGCACACTGGGTGTTTTAAAAATTCTGGTAGTGTTAGCTGTAAAAAGTTGTGTTCTTTAGCATCTTCGTATTAGCGCTTTGCCGTGGTTAGCCGTGTTTTTCTGCGTTAGTGTTTCTTTACACACACATAAAAATAAATTGGGGGGCTCACAAAACGCTCAAAAACGATGGTTTGCTGCGTTTTACTGCGTTTACCAGCATTAGAGCATTTTTACAGCTAAAAGACTCCTCTTGAAACCCACTAGTTTTGGGGGATTTTTCTAGCCAAAAAACGCCCCTACCAAAAAATGCTGATTAAAGCCTATGTGTGCATGGACACATAGGATAACATGCTGGGGAGTTTACTGCCAGTGGAAAAAAAATCCAGAAGCCAAAAGCAGCAGCTGTAAAAATTCCCAGTGTGCATGAGAGCTAAAAGGTCAGGCTTTCTATTTCATACGTTTCATTTAATTTTTAGTTGGTAAACAGATAACCTGTTAGGCTACATGTACATGGGCAGCGTAAGGACACTGCTTACATTTCTGGAGCCAGGGATGCCCTGGAGCTCTTTATTTTCACCCACACACATAAATGGCTGAAGGCAGTGGTGAGCAGCTATGCATACTATTTGTGTAAAGTGCGGCATGCACACAGACATATTGCACTGATTTAGTGTGAGTTCAGTGCATTATGTCTGTGTTCATGCACTACTTTATGCAAATAGTGGCACATTGCTGCATCCGCTGAGGCTTTACTGTGGACATACAGTATGCTCCCGTTTCTAATGCAGGCCATAGACGGGCTGTTTATCGGCCGAATTGTCAGCCGATAATCGAAAAAGCGGTTGTTGCCGTTGCCGATGCTGCCACCAATGTCTACAAAAACGGTCGTTTTTCATGGATTTTCCAGCATGACCGATAAAATTAAATGAGAAGTTCCGCAAAAAACGGTCGACGGGCTGGCCCCACTAACGGCGTGAATATCAGCCGATTTTTCATGCGGATGAAAATTCGGCCGATAAACGACCCGTCTATGGCCTGCATAAGTCTTTAATCTTTTGAGCAGGCTATCAATTAAAATAACAAATACATGCTTATATATTAGAAAAAAAAAAGAAAATCCTCAATAGTTGATCCAAAATTTAGCTTGGAAACTTTTATTCCTGGCACGTATGTTAGATTCTCTGATGGTTAATGGGGACAAACACACGATTGTTTTCATCAAAGACAAAGGATGGAAAATGTTTTTAATTACATATTGAATTATTGACATCCTAACTGTTAATGTGGTTCTCAGTTGGGAAAAATTTTACTTTTTGTTATGAACATTTACTGAAAAAAAGTTGAAGCCACAATTAAAACTTTTGTGATCGCGAACATTCATTCTTTTAAATATGTATGTATTTTATAAGAATGTACGAAGGAACAATACAAACAAATGTTTCTATATGGTTTAAGCAAAATTGGATTTATAAATACTGTATATATAGAATATCCACTAAATCCCACTGGCTGATGAACATATAAAAGTATACAGTATATAAATACATTTCTAAATAGACAATATACTTATGAATTTAAATAAACTTTGATTTTCATTATTCTTTTTTATATGTCTGAAAATATATTGAAGTAGCAGGTCTGATTGAAATGTCTAAGTGACTTTCAAAGTTAGTGGACTCAGTGATGGAGCCATCAAATGCTCTGATGATTTTCAGAATTTTGCACAAACCTTTGAAGGAAATTCTAACTCTGTATGGTAAGCATAAATAAAAAAAACCCTTATAAAGAATGGTTCAGTTTGCTGTAAGAGGGAAAAAACATACTTTCTGACAATTTGATAACTTCCTAGATCAGCTTCTACATTTATATCTATGAGCCATTTAGATTTTGTACACATTTTGAAACACACCCAACCCTTAAAAAATTTAAATCAAGGAATAGAGGTTCCTTTTGAAGTCTATTCCACATTTTCACAGCTCTTACAATAAGGTATTCAGTATTCAGGAGACAGCTTTTCCCCCATTACAAAGAATTTCTGTCTTTTCTGATGACCTTAAAATGAATAACTTTCACTGAATATTTGTATTTTTGCACAGAATTTGAGCACAAAGGTGTTTGGGTTCTGCAGGTATATGTTTTGACTTTTAGGTCACAGTGAAAAAAATTAGATTTTTTAAAAATGTCTTTATTTTCCAAAAAATTGCGACAAAAAATTACAGCTTCAAAAAACTCACCATGCCACCTACTAAATACCTTGGACTTTCTGTTTTACAAAAATGGGTCATTTGGGGGGTATTTGTACTATCCTGGCGTATTTTTGGGCCTCAGGAAATTAGATTGGCTGTCAGTACATCAGGATTGATCAATTGTCAGATATTTATTTATTTCAGGTACTTGTATAACGCCGTCAATTTATGCAGCGCTTTACATATATACAGTCAGGTCCGTACATATTGGGACATCGACACAATTCTAACATTTTTGGCTCCATACACCATCACAATGGATTTGATATGAAATGAACAAGATGTGCTTTAACTGCAGACTGTCAGCTTTAATTTGAGGGTATTTACATTCAAATCAGGTGAACGGTGTAGGAATTACAACAGTTTGCATATGTGCCTCCCACTTGTTAAAGGATCAAAAGTAATGGGACAGAATAATAATCATAAATCAAACTTTCACTTTTTAATACTTGGTTGCAAATCCTTTGCAGTCAATTACAGCCTGAAGTCTGGAACGCATAGACATCACCAGACGCTGGGTTTCATCCCTGGTGATGCTCTGCCAGGCCTCTACTGCAACTGTCTTCAGTTCCTGCTTGTTCTTGGGGCATTTTCCCTTCAGTTTTGTCTTCAGCAAGTGAAATGCATGCTCAATCTGATTCAGGTAAGGTGATTGACTTGCCATTACATAACATTCCACTTCTTTCCCTTAAAAAACTCTTTGGTTGCTTTTGCAGTATGCTTTGGGTCATTGTCGATCTGCACTGTGAAGCGGCGTCCAATGAGTTCTGAAGCATTTGGCTGAATATGAGCAGATAATATTGCCCGAAACACTTCAGAATTCATCCTGCTGCTTTTGTGAGCAGTCACATCATCAATAAATACAAGAGAACCAGTTCCATTGGCAGCTATACATGCCCACGCCATGACACTACCACCACCATGCTTCACTGATGAGGTGGTATGCTTAGGATCATGAGCAGTTCCTTTCCTTCTCCATACTCTTCTCTTCCCATCACTCTGGTACAAGTTGATCTTGGTCCCATCTGTCCATAGGATGTTGTTCCAGAACTGTGAAGGCTTTTTTAGATGTCGTTTGGCAAACTCTAATCTGGCCTTCCTGTTTTTCAGGCTCACCAATGGTTTACATCTTGTGGTGAACCCTCTGTATTCACCCTGGTGAAGTCTTCTCTTGATTGTTGACTTTGACACACATACATCTACCTCCTGGAGAGTGTTCTTGATCTGGCCAACTGTTGTGAAGGGTGTTTTCTTCACCAGGGAAAGAATTCTTCGGTCATCCACCACAGTTATTTTCTGTGGTCTTCCGGGTCTGTTGGTGTTGCTGAGCTCACCGGTGCGTTACTTCTTTTTAAGAATGTTCCAAACAGTTGTTTTGGCCACGCCTAATGTTTTTGCTATCTCTCTGATGGGTTTGTTTTGTTTTTTCAGCCTAATGATGGCTTGCTTCACTGATAGTGACAGCTCTTTGGATCTTATCTTGAGTTGACAGCAACAGATTCCAAATGCAAATAGCACACTTGAAATGAACTCTGGACCTTTTATCTGCTCATTGTAATTGGGATAATGAGGGAATAACACACACCTGGCCATGGAACAGCTGAGAAGCCAATTGTCCCATTACTTTTGGTCCCTTAACAAGTGGGAGGCACATATGCAAACTCTTGTAATTCCTACACCGTTCACCTGATTTGGATGTAAATACCCTCAAATTAAAGCTGACAGTCTGCAGTTAAAGCCCATCTTGTTTGTTTTATTTCAAATCCATTGTGGTGGTGTATAAAGCTAAAAATGTTGGAATTGTGTCGATGTCCCAATATATATGGACCTGACTGTATATTATACATTCACATCAGTCCCTAACCCTCAAGGGGTGTACAATCTAAGGTCCCTAACTTACATTCATACATATACTAGGGCCAATTTAGACAGGATCCGATTTACCTACCAGCATGTCTTTGGAGTGTGGGAGGAAACCAGAGTACCCGAAGGAAACCCACGCAGACACAGGGAGAACATGCAAACTCCAGGCAGGTGGTGCCTTCGAACCATCGACCCTAGTATATATATATCATAGTATGTGGACTTGTATAACTTTCCTACAGACTAAATAATATACGCTGATTTGGGTTATTTTCAACAAAGAATTGTAGCAGAATACACTTTGACCTAAATTTATGAAGAAAACTTATTTATTTGCAAAATGTTATAACCGAAATGAAGAAAAAAAGTTTTTTGTGTATTTAGCAAAAAATAAAAACTCAGTGGTGATAAAATACCACCAAAGGAAAGCTCTAATGGCATGAAAAAAAATGCTAAAAATTTGTATGGGTACACTATTGCATGACCGTGCAATTGTCATTCAAAGTGCAACAACCCTACAAAGCTAAAACTTGGCCTGGGCAGGAAGGGGTTAAAAGTGCCTGGTATTAAAGTGGTTAATAGGGGTATTACTAATGATAGTGTTTCCAGTATGATCCAGAAACAAAAAGCCAGAGCATGCAGAGGAAAACAAAGAGTTCACCTCGCCCAAAGAAAGCAAAGAATGTCTAGTTCTCAGTTCAAAACCATACTAGTGTGTTCTTTTGGTCACAAGGGGATAGTTTACTATGAGTTCATAGAACAAAGTACAACGGTCAACCAACACTGTTATTTTGAAATTCTGAAAAGATTATGGGAATCTGTTTGGAGGAAAAAAAACAGAACTCTGACCTGACAAATTGATTCTCCACCACGACAATGCTCCTGCACATGATGTGCTCGCAAGTTCCTAGCCCAGAGATCTATTTAGAAAGTTATCCAACCACCTCATTCCCCTGACTTAACACCCTGCAACTTTTAGCTGTTTCCAAAACTAAAATATGCTTTAAAAGGACACAGACGTGATAATATTCCAGACTTCCAGCGCTCCTTGGCAAAGACACTGCACAACGTTCTGGAAAATGAATTCCAGGAATGTTTCTGGCAGTGGCACAGTCATCTAGAAAAGTATGTTGCTTCACATGGGGACTACTTTGAAGGTGACAACAGCTGCTAGTCTATAAGTAAGCAAACCATTTTTCTTTTTTACAGTCTATTCCAGGAATTAAATTGTCATACCCCGTAAGCACTTCTGCTAGTGTTAAATGGTTTGTCTCATCCCTGTAACTGCAAGAGAGCTTTTCTGTTAAAAAAAAAAACAGACTTACCGGCTGGATCACAATATGAAAATAGAAGAAAGAAAGCCAAAATGAGAAAACTAATACAGCCATCACATATTGATAGGCTGCAATATAAAAAAGGTTTGCTTTTGGGGTTACTACTGCTTTAAGATTGCATACTTGAATGGAATATTTTTTTAAACCAGAGCTTAGTGTCTCTTTAAATTAAATAACATTTTTAATGAACCCCTTGCCGGCCCTTTAAGGGTTTCAGAAGCTGGGAGGCGGGCAGGGTTTTAGGGACATGTGGCCGCCGTGATTCGCTTTCACGGCAGTCACATGATCGGGAAAGGTCCCGATCACAAGAGGAGATCGGGACCTTTCCATGAGTACTAGATGTGTGCATGGAGCGCGCGTACTCAGCTCATTTTCTTTTTTAATTGCGTGCAAACGTGCAGCCTCTTGGCGTCAATGCCCAGACGCCTTGAGGCCGCACATTTGCGTGCGCTCAGCGTGAAGAGGTTAAACTTAAACTATTGTTAACCCCTTCACGCCAAAGGGTAAAACAAATCTAAATGTCTAAACACAATTCTGCAACATTGACGTGTTAGTAAAATCGTACATATCATCACAACTACTTTGTACATCCAAGTGGATTATACCTTGATTTTTTCAGGACAAATTGGGCTTTCATTTGGTGGTAAATGATAATGGATAGCTCCTGATTTGATTTTATTATCAAAAAAAATCATTTTTTTTATTTAGCTGTGTGTTTCTTGTTACTACCATAACCTACCACCAAAGAACAACCCAAAATAAAATCTCCAGCTCTTGACGATCGCAGCGATACCACATATGTGTCTGTTATTTGTTGTTTGTACCCGTAGTACAGCCCAGAAACAATAGTGCACAGACATGCCCCAAGGATGCTGCAAGCAGGAGTTTTTACACCGCACCGCAAGCACAATGCCTCAGTGTGAAAGCATACAGAGATATACATTCACACAGGGAAGTAGTTTTCTTGAGCCTTTCAGGCGCTTTTTTTTACGCAAAAACACTTGAAAAACTCCTCAGTGTGAAAGTAGCCTAATTATCACTGAGATCCCCAGTGACACCAATACAGTGATCAGTGCTAATGAAAAGCACTGACACTGTACTAATGGCACTGGGCAGGAAGGGGTTAGCATCTGGGGCGATCAAAGGGTTAACTGTGTGCTGTTTTACAGTGTGCTGTTTGTGTGCTTTACTATGTCAGCACATTGGCTTGCATTACTTTGCTGTGCAGAGCCATACAAAGCAGTGTGCAGGAGTTGACAGGGGAGAGATCTGTATTGTTTACATACAGATCTCTCCCCTGTCAGTGATACTTGGCGATCACTGGGTGCCGGCGGGTAATCACCAGCCAGGACCGAGTGATCAACAGCTGAGGCCGCCAATGGCAGCACAGGTAGAGTGTGAGCGTGCCCTCTGCCTGGAAATGAAAAATCACATATATATATACGTGATTTTGCGCAGCCCTGATGCCCTGTAGCAGTATTTCTGCTATAGGGTGTTGGGAAAGTGGTTCAATTAAGTTAGACCAAATAAAAGCAATACCCAACTGTTATGTTTCAACTGCACTACTGCGGCTGCAATCACATTAAACAAAAAATGCATTAGGCACAACTAACATCTCTAAATGTTCCCTAAAACAGCAACTCTTCCTTTTTTGAATTCAGGTCTGGTTCAGGCATGCATGTTCGAAATTCACGGGCGTCAGCTTTATGTAAGGTGATCCTTTCCTCTGACATTGACTTGCCTGGTAGTATCTGCACTGCAGTAGCCTCAGACTGCCCATTGACATACACTGTCTGATTCGATGACCTGTCATGTCTGTGGGGATTTTGTATTCAGTATGCAGTAGTTAATGATACGAATTGAATAAATGTAAGTGTACAATCCAAAGGCACATGTTTGCACTACAAATGGTGGTGTATATAACTGGGTGCTGCAGCGACCGTCGGCTGGAACCAAACAGAATCAGCAAGGGAGAATGTCACTAGCACACCGAGGATCACCAATATGGGGTCAAAAGTTTTAATAAATGATCACATAGTTACAGCAAGGCAACGTTTCGGGGTCTTGCAGTCTTTTCAGGGTTTCAGAGTCTTGAATAAATGTAACACAAATAGAATCATTGTTGACTTATTGGCTGACAGACTATATGTCTTTTTTCAAAAATCCTACACAAAAGTTAAAAACCTAGTGCTATATAGTTCTTCTTTCTGCTTTAGTGAGTCGTTGACGTGCACTGACCTCCAAGTGAAAAAAAAAATGAAAAATCACAGCAATCTTACAAGAAGAGCTATATATCTGCTGTATATGTGGATTGCACATATTGTCCACTATTATTATAAAAGAAGAATAAAGGAAGTGAGATGCAGTTTTAGTTCCCCTCCTCGGTTTCAGTCTGTTCAGTGCTAGCCAGAGGCGGACTGACAACTCATGGGGCCCCTGGGCAATAGGGGATCATGGGGCCCCTGTGTCCTTGCCCAAACTCAAAAAAGCCTATGAAAAAGGTACCAGGGGCATCTCATGGGGCCCCCTACTGACCCCGGGCCCTCGGGCAGTGCCCGAGTTTCCAAATGGTCAGTCCGCCCCTGGTGCTAACCATTCACCACAGTGGCTAAATGGTTAGCACTTCCGCCTTGCAGTACTTGGGTCATCAGTTTGAATCTCAACCACAGCACCACCTGCCTGGAGTTTGCATGTTCTCCTTGTGCCTGTGTGGCTGTTCTCTGGTTTCTTCCCACACTCCAAAGACATGCTGGTAGGTTAATTGGCTCCTGTCTAAATTGGCCCTAGTATGTATGAATGTGAGTTAGGGACTTTAGATTGTACACCCCTTGAGGGTTAGGGACTGATGTGAATGTACAATATATATGTAAAGTGCTGTGTAAATTGACAGTGCTATATGAGTACCTGTAATAAATAAATATGTACTCATGTGGTTCTAATCAGGTTCTCAAAAATGCCAGACACTGCACTAAATGATGGAAGGTAAAAGAAACCTTAAAGCCTCATGTACATTGGACATTTTTAATGCTGCTCTTAGGGACATCTGGCATTTTTTTTCTGTCTCTAGACCCCTGCATGATAGCCTATGTGTCTATGAACACATAGGAGTTTAGAGGCAGGGTCGTTTAGAGGCAAAAAAAAAAAACACTGCCAATGCCCCCAGGAAAAATGCTTGATGCATGTAAATGCTTCTAAACGCATATTACCCTAGGTTCACACCTAAGCGTTTAAAAAAAAGAAAAAACGCAAAATGCATAAAAAACAAAAATGCAAAAATGCAGCACAAAATGCAATGCAGAAACGGCTCAAATGCAACCTGCATAGGTGTGAACGTAGCCTTAATGCTAGGTGTGTTTACTGCTTGAACGTCAATTCATTTGAATATATTATTATTATGTCCAATTAAATAAATTAAAACGCTTGACAATCTAAATATGCCTAAGCGTGTTACACATGTTTACAAGCATAAAGCATAGTTTTTTTTTTGGACAAAACGCCACTGCAAGAAGGAAAGGAGTCTAGGAGAGCTGGGCAAACACTCTGTGTGCATGAGGCCTAACCATAGGTTCACACCTAAGCATTTTCTGCAGCGCTTTGCGTTTTGCAGAAACGCAGTGCAGTCCATTTAACATTATTTCTTATGGGACATGTTCACACGTCTTCATCCATTGCATTTTTTTGGAAAGGGTTAGGGATTTTTTCTAAAGCAAAAAGTTACGTTTTTGGTTCTATAGACTTTAACGGAAATGCTGCATAAAGGGAAGTTTTGCGTTTTTGCTGTGTTTTTTATGTGTTTTGCATTTTAAATCTGCCTAGCAACAAGAAAAGTAAAAAAAAAAGCAAAATGCTTAAAAAACACTGCAAAACATGGAAAAAACGCAAGTGCAAAAACGCAAAACGCAATGCAGAAACAGCTCAAATGCAACCTGTATAGGTGTGAACCTAGACTTAAGGTGGAACTAAGTTTTGCAAATGTGGCATGTGTTCATAGTAAAACTCTGCACATCGGTGCAACTACTTTTTTTCAGGACATATTAGTCTTTCATTTAGTGGTAAATGTCAATAGATATCTCCTGCATTTTCTTTTATTATCAAAGGAAAACTGGATGAAAATAGTAAAAAAAAACAAAAAACAATTAAGCTATATATTTCTTTCCATTACTATGACCCATCACTAAAAAAAAAACAAAATAAAATTCTCCCTCTTCTGATTATTTGTTTGTACCTTTTGTAGGGCCCAGAGACAATAGTGTGCATTTTGCCTTTAGGTTTCATACATACATTGCAGACACTTTGCGGTGTAAAGCTGCACTACACAACATATAATACCAAGATAATAAAAATAAAACCTTATTACATTTTTTTATCCTACCTCACACTAACACTAACCTAGATCAAGCCATGATCTTTGATGTTTCTGTCCCCCTTTGTAATGTACAGCACTGAGCGAACTATTGGCGCTTTATAAATACTGTATAATAATAATAATAATGTGCTAAAATGCGAAGTATTATGGCCACGTGATTTCAACAACTCCATTCACTGCCTTTGCAACTTAAGGGGAGTGGTTGGGGGCTCGGTAAAAACAGTTGCAAACAGGGGCAGACTGACAACTTATGGGGCCCCTGGGCAATAGGGGATCATGGGGCCCTTGTGCCCTTGCCCAAACTCAAAAAAGCCTATGAAAAAGGTACCAGGGGCATCACATGGGGCCCCCTACTGACCCTGGGTCCCTGGGCAGTGCCAGAGTTTCCAAATGGTCAGTCTGCCCCTGGTTGCAAATGACATGCCCAGCCTGATAAAGTTCAGTCTCTATGAGCTGCAAAGGGCGGAGACAGGTAAACCTATATTTAGTTCAGGAGCCCAGAGGCTTGTGGGAACCTGAGAGATTGTAGGAACACAAGGGATTTCAGGAAATAGAGTTAAGGAATCCATGACTGCATTTGAGCATAGTGAGCCAAGGGACACTTGACAGTGAGCCAAGGGGCTCATTCCCCAGCTATGACAGATGCTGGAGAATGAGCCAAGAGTGTACACTGCACAGAACATGCTTCTTCTCCTCTCCATAACATAGGGGGTGTTTTCTAGTCCACATGGATAGGTAGGAACAGGGCTTTTTTTCAGGGGATAGGTCTAGGAATTCAACCATGTTACCCCCTAAAACAACCCCCCTCACCGCACACACCCACCCACCAAGCCCCATCATACAGTAGGTATGGCCGAATTTCTGTAATGGTGGGAGGGACTTAAATGGGCATTAAATACCAGGAATACATTACAACCAGAGCACAGAATTCAGGGGTCGTTTACACACAGAGGCTAAATTTCAGGAGTGCACTACACACAGAGTGCAGAGTTCAGGAGTGCACTACACACAGAATGCAGAGTTCAGGAGTGCACTACACACAGAGTGCAGAGTTCAGGAGTGCACTACACACAGAGTGCAGAGTTCAGGGGTGCACTACACACAGAGCGCAGAGTTCAGGGGTGCACTACACACAGAGTGCAGAGTTCAGGGGTGCACTACGCACAGAGTGCAGAGTTCAAGGGTACACTACATACTGAGTGCAGAGCTCAGGGATGCACTACGCACAGAGTGCATAGTTCAAGGGTACACTACATACAGAGTGCAGAGTTCAGGAGTGCAGTACACACAGAGTGCATAGTTAAAGGGTACACTACATACAGAGTGCAGAGTTCAAGGGTGCACTACGCACAGAGTGCAGAGTTCAAGGGTACACTACATACAGAGTGCAGAGTTCAGGAGTGCAGTACACACAGAGTGCATAGTTAAAGGGTACACTACATACAGAGTGCAGAGTTCAGGAGTGAAGTACACACAGAGTGCATAGTTAAAGGGTACACTACATACAGAGTGCATAGTTCAGGAGTGCACTACACACAGAATGCAGAGTTCAGGAGTGCACTACGCACAGAGTGCAGAGTTCAGGGGTGCACTACACACAGAGCGCAGAGTTCAGGGGTGCACTACACACAGAGCGCAGAGTTCAGGGGTGCACTACACACAGAGTGCAGAGTTCAGGAGTGCACTACACACAGAATGCAGAGTTCAGGGGTGCACTACGCACAGAGTGCAGAGTTCAAGGGTACACTACATACTGAGTGCAGAGCTCAGGGATGCACTACGCACAGAGTGCATAGTTCAAGGGTACACTACATACAGAGTGCAGAGTTCAGGAGTGCAGTACACACAGAGTGCATAGTTAAAGGGTACACTACATACAGAGTGCATAGTTCAGGAGTGCACTACACACAGAATGCAGAGTTCAGGAGTGCACTACGCACAGAGTGCAGAGTTCAGGGGTGCACTACACACAGAGTGCAGAGTTCAGGGGTGCACTACACACAGAGTGCAGAGTTCAGGAGTGCAGTACACACAGAGTGCAGAGTTCAGGGGTGAACTACACACAGAGTGCAGAGCTCAGGGGTACACTACGCACAGATTGCAGAGCTCTGGGGTGCACTACGCACAGAGTACAGAGTTCAGGGGTGCACTACGTATAGAGTGCAGAGTTCAAGGGTAAACTACATACTGAGTGCAGAGTTCAGGGATGCACTACGCACAGAGTGCAGAGTTCAAGGGTACACTACATACTGAGTGCAGAGTTCAGGGATGCACTACACACAGAGTGCAGAGTTCAAGGATACACTATATACAGAGTTCAGGGATGCACTACGTATAGAGTGCAGAGTTCAGGTGCACTCTACTTACAAAGTGCAGAATTTCACCCTCTTCCACAACTGCTTACCTCTG